>NC_079511.1:13861494-14182001 GCF_000801105.2 Raphanus sativus
GTTATATAACACTAAAAATTTGATGAAACCCTAAAAAGCTAAAACCGTTGCAAAACCGTTGCAAATTGCAACGACCTTGCGAGCAAATAAGTGCTAACCGTTGCAAACTCGTTGCAAATTGCAATTCTATTGCGAGGACTCACTTTCACACCGTTGCAAAACCGTTGCAAAAAGTATATCTATTTTTTTTATCAGATTATTATTAACGTATTTCGTAAGTTTAGTTTTGATATTAAGTGTTTCCAATGTTAATGGTATATGTTTTCCGTATCATTAGTTCAAATCTCCGAAATTGGGATTTTATATACTTTCTCAAGTAAATCTATTAAATTATTTGTCCTACTCTACATTTAAAATGTCTAATGTTTCTATTAAAAGTGTTATATAACACTAAAAATTTGATGAAACCCTAAAAAACTAAAACCGTTGCAAACTCGTTGCAAATTGCAACGACCTTGCGAGCAAATAAATAACTACCGTTGCAAAGTTGTTGCAAATTGCAGTGCAATTGAGGACTCACTTTGAAATGCACTTCGAATGCAAAATCCTCGCAAATTTGCAACGGTTTTGCAACAAGTATTTTCATCGCAAGTTTGCATCGGTTTTGCGTTGGTTTGTCATATTTCCCTCGCAAACTGGTCGCAAGTTTGCGAGGAACTTATTTCGTTGCAAATTTGCAAGCGTTTTGCGAGGGTATTGTTTCTCGTCGCTATTCACTCGTAGTTCCGTTGCAATTTTGCGAGGGAATATTTCTGTTGCAAATTTCTGTTGCAATAGGCATGTTTTCTTGTAGTGTCATCCTTCGCCATAACTAAACCAACGATCACACACAAATACACCATCCTAAGCCTGTCGAGATGAGACCAGGTATTACAATCCTTCAGATGCACCTTCCTGATTTCCTGTAAGCTAATCTTTTTTTTCCTCCTTAGCAACCTACCCCAAAACCCTTTATCATAGCTCCAATCATCAATACCCAAGTCAGGCTCGTCGTCTTTGTATTTCAGACCAGTAACCGCATGGAATTCTTGCATCGCAAATCTGAGAGGCCTCCGAGCATAATGGAACCACAACTCATGACGTTTTGCGGTAAGAAGCTGCTTACAAGCAAAGGTGTGGATCAGTCTCCCCGAATACTGAAGCTTATGCTCATAAATTGCCATAACCTGAGCAAACAGCGGATCAGCCAACACTTCTTTGTACTCTGCCTCAACGTACTTCTCCACCTCCTCAAGTATAGAAGTTCTACAAGTGTTGTTCACCTTCTCAACTTGTGTTTCGGTACCCTCTTTGAATAGGCATTTAGGCAACTGATCCACCGTCATACCTGTGAACAATGAGACAAATACAATATGAGTTCAAAAACATCAAAAAGAATTAAACTTTGATATCATATACAGCTAAATCATTAACACAACATAAATTGAATACCTATCAAACGCAAACTATTTAAAAAAAAATTAAACTTTTAAAAGGCCAGATAATGAACAATTAAAAATTAAACTTTTAAAAGGCAAGAGTTATACAAGCTTTTGAGATGTTAAAAAAAGACAGACAATAACCAATAAACAACAACACAAACGTTAACAGAGTGATACAAGCAATCCATAACCACAAAAAAGTAACTTTTAGCATAGAAAATCATGTAATGAACATGGTCATGTTACTTGGATGATTTCATTACTCTCACGTTGATTACTCATCGTGCGAGTGCTACCATGTACTAGCAATTTCCAAAACCAAGCATACATTAATAACTTATAAACCCGTAGGAAACCAAAGAAGGTTCCACTCATATAAACTAAACTAAAGTAATCAACATAACATCAATTGTCTTATTTATAAGAAGAAAGTATTCTTTTTTTTTTCAAATGAACAAAGTAGTTTTAGAGAGCAGTTTTTCTTCTTTAACAAAGGCTATGACGGGAGATGTAGACAATCACAACAACAATACAAGAGTTATACAAGCTTTTTAGATGTTAAAAAAAGACAGACAGTGACCAATAAACAACAACACAAACGTTAACAGAGTGATACAAGCAATCCGTAGCCATAAAGCATGACAGATGCCAAACATGAAAAAGTATAAGAAACTTTGATAGCAAAAAAGAAAATTTCATAACATAGATACCTAAATAATTCTCAGAAACTAGAAACAAAACCTATCACACTAAGATACAAAGACATGCAAAAAATTCCCAAATCCTTATACAAACCTGAAAGTCTCGATTGTTTTGCTTGAAACTAAAGCTGAGTGTGTGAATTGCAGAGCGGCGAGGTAACAACTTCAGTTCCCGGCGAGGTACGAGCTTCTGTGTTCGGCGATTTAATTGACAACGAGACGCGAAGTGAGCCGGAGGTTCGATTAAGAAGAAGAAGACCACCGGCGGAGTGCTAGCGGTCAGAAGAAAGACCGGCGACGGCAAGGAGACCTCTGAGAAATCGAGGATCTGAGAATCCTCTTTTGCTCTGTATCGCCAAAGGAGAGAAACGATATTAGGGTTAAAACACGATTTCCCCCTTTTGTTTTATTTTCTCTTTTTGTTTTATTTTTTTAATTAATTATATTTAAAAAATCGAAATCATTTTAAATCATTTGAGATGAGGGATATAATTGGGTTTTCTTAAAAAATTATACCAAGGGGACAATTTATGTTTCAGATTATGGCATAGGGACAATGTATCAGTTTTTTTGTTCCATATTTCCAATTTTCCCGTTGAATATACTTAAAATAGAAATGAGTGACTCAGATTACTTAACAAGTTTTTAACCAAAACTGAATTTTTTTGGTACAACTAGTGTTCATATGATTTACTAAATCCAAATTAAATCTGATTAAACCCTAACTAAAGCCAAACCAAAATTTTATAACATCCGAATGTATTAAGTTATTAACAATTGTGCTTCCAAAAGTCCAAAACCGAATTGATTTAGAAACGAACCCGATTAGGCAGACGAATATATGTCGTTTTGTTATAATATATGGTATATATGAAATATGTTTCATAGAATTTAAATGTATATTAAAATATAATTTTCTTTTAATATATATGAATTGTTAAGAAAAATAGAGATGAACTTTCGTTGTGAATATAAACAAACCTTATAATGTTTTGTTTGGACTTATATAAACATTGTATAGATTATTAGTATTATTAGTTTATGATTTTAGTGGAATATTTATTTACACTGGAATTTTAGAAAATTATGATGTTATGATTTTATCGATTTGTATCATACTTTGAACAGGTCCAATTCAGAACAGGAGAAATTTATTAATTTAGTGTATTTATTAATTTATCGTGTATTAATATATATATATATATATATTAATCGACCTTTAAAAGAGCAAACGAAACAAAGTTTTCCAATAAATAAAAGAAACTTTGATAGATAAGATTATAAAAAAAAAACCTTCGAAGGATTTATCTAAAAACAGTAATTGCAAAAAGAAGAGAATTCGTGGGTGAGAAGACACGAAGGCTAACTTCCCTCTGTGAACACCAAAAGCTAATAAATCAAGATCCCGGTGCTGCACGGATACCGAAGTGTTCAAAATCGATCTATCGACATTCGTCATCAAAGATGAAGCTTTCCCAAAGTTTTTCCACGGCCACAATTGCAGGTATCAGAAGATGGACGACGCCAAACACTAGCTGCTTCAACCTCTGAAGACCTTCGCCGCCTTAGGAGTCAAAACCACCACATACTTATCCTCTTATGTGCGGTAAGGAGAGGGTATTGGACCGACGAGAAACAAGTTGAATGAAGCCGCCATCCCTATAGGTGGAACCACGAACATCTAAATACCATTCATCGATTGGCGACAAGCTCTAGCCCTAGTGGCTGACATGCGGTTTCCAACCACCTCGTGTCATCATTCTCTAACAGGAGCGCATGCCTTCAAGCCGACGAACCACCAGAGCGTGAAACTATCTTCTGGTCTATTGCACGACAGACCATCCAATTTGCAAGAGGAGAGAGGGAGTAAATCCAATTCATACCAGAGTGCTCTATTCTGTCCATTTGTGCGAGTTTCGATAGGTAGGAGGCGTACACCGCCGCAACTGAAACCCTAGTAGACGAAGACGAGAGAGTTTGATCCAGGCACATGAGTTAACTTGCCGCTCAAAGATCTTTATATGGGTTTGTATTATTCATATCTCATAACCTATAATTGCGATTTTATCAAACTAAATATCCAAAACAAAAATGATTAGTATTTTACCATCCAAAACAAATTTAAATACATGTTTGTGTAATTAGATCAAAGTATGAAAACAATGATACCAGTAGATATAGAATGACATTAGTCATATCATTAAAATATATAATTTCTGTAAAGAAACTAAAATTGAAATAAGAATTTAGTTTAAAAGTTTTTTTCGAAAGCATGACACGCAAACATCAAGCATCTTGCGTGGTTTTAACATGACACGCAAGCATTAAGCACTACGACACTGGATTCAATCTGAGGAGACTTATTTTGGATGTTTACTTGAAAAGCGAGTACAAGAAGACAACCATCAAAGATGTATGAGGGCAGCTATGCTTAAATGGAATTCCATAACAAATTATGGATATCATCCTTTGGGTAGAATATGGTTTTGCTGGTCGAAGCAGGTGGTAGTAATGCGGTTGCACATGAGTGCTCAGGTTATCACATGCGCTGCTAAGATTTCAGGGGACAGGGGAACAATTTATCTGCTCAGATGTTTATGCCTATAATACATCAGTAGAAAGAAATCATTTATCAGATGATTTGAGAGGAACTCGTGCAGCTTATCATCATTTGGTTTACCTTGGATTGTAATAGGGAATTTCAATGAAACCCTCGATGCTAATGAGAACTCTCGAGCTTTTGATTATCGTATAGATCAGCTGGGCATGAGACACTTTCAGGAGACTGTCACAGATTGCTCATTGCTGGATCTACTGTACACTAGAGCTCTGTACATTTGGTGGAATAAGAGAGTTGAGGGTCAGACTGAAAAGAAACTCTATAGAGAACTGGTTAATGGGGATTGGTTGCACTGTTATCCTCTTTCCTCTGCTACTTCTGATGCAGGAGGGATCTCAGATCACGCTCAATGTATGATTCGAACGACGGGAAGTCCAAACGAAGTCATGAAACCTTTTTAATTTTTCAACTATTTAGCTGAGCACAAGGATTTTTTGACGACGGTTAAAGAAATGTGGGACTAATCAGATAGACTTCATCGCTCTCGGACAGCTCTCTCTAGCTTTCCTAAAAAGCTTAAGATGCTGAAACAGCCTCTTCGAAATTTAAATAGAACTCATTACGGAGACTTGCCATCCCAAACTAAAAAAGCTTATGAGGAACTATGTGAGTGTCAGAATATTGCTTTACAAGATCTCACTGCAAAGAATTTTGCAAGGGCAGCTGAGGCAGCAGAGAAATGGAATAAATTGGCACGTATCGAGGAGAATTTCTTGAGGTAAAAGTCTTGTGTCTGATGGTTACAGGCCGGAGATCAGAACATGAAATTCTCTTTCGTATGATTCAGACTCGAAATGCGAGAAACATGATTCGTCGTCTGGTTACTGTGCAAGGGGAAGTGCTGCCATCTCATAAGGATATAAAACGAGAGGCAGTTCATCATTTTCAGACTCTCTACAAAGCCATGATCCCACTAGTGTAGATATATCGGTATCTGACTTATAAGATTTTCTGACTTACTGGTGCCCTAGCATTGCAGCAGCAGTACTTGTAGGTCCGGTAACTGCAAAGGAGATCCACGGGGCGCTGCTATCCCTCTCCAATGACAAGATTTCGGGTCCGGATGCAAATAATTTTTTGTTGCAGCTTGGCCTATTCTACGTAATGATTTCATCACTGCGATCCAGTCATTCTTCATTTTTGGGTTTTTCCCACATGGATTAATGCGACAAGTTTGGCTTTGATCCCCAAGATAGAAAATGCTCAGACAATGAAGGATTACATATTACAGACCCATTGCTTACTGCAATCTATTATATAAGGTAACATCTAAAGTTTTGGCTAACATGCTGCAAAATATCTTTCCAGATATAATGAAACCGAATCAGTGTGCATTTATTGAAGAGAGGCTGTTATTGGAAAATGTTTTGCTTGCTTCAGAACTAGTCAATGGATAGGGATGACTGCCTAAAACCCCCTGTAAACACTTCAACCCTATCTATTCCCCCTATACTATCTAGCTCATGACCAAACCACCCATGGATATAAAATCTCTTTATAACTCCCCCCATTCTTTTTTGCTCTGCTCAGATCCACCTTTCGAATCCAATTTTGAAAACTAAATTATAGATTTGTAAATCGCGTTTTGTAACCGTGATTCCTCATTAACCCAAACCCGACCCGACCCATAAACATCCAATCCGACTCAATAAAAAAAAATCAATTGGAGGGCAAATTAAATTTTGGTTAAGTTCGTCTTTCTTTCCCAAATACGAGAACGACGAGAACAGACAGAGAAATAGAGAGCAGATAGAGAGAAACAAAGGCAGAGAGGGAGAGACGAGAGAGAGAGAGTAACGACGTGAGAGAGAAGACAAAAGCTTAAAGAAGGATAAGCTGTTCATCTCTGTCAAACAAAATCAATTTAAACTCTAATATACTCTGTCAGTTCTTTCATCGGTAATCAACTATAGTGACCACATTGTACTTTCATATATGTGTGTGTATATATATACTTGTACAATACGTAAGAGCTAGTGACCTTTTCATAATTCTCATGATAAAGAAATAAAGAGAAATTTATGAAAACAACCAAGTTTGATGTCACCGTTTTTGCTTCTTGAAGTATTTGCAGGTTCTAATGGCGGAGGCACCGTTCTCTGCTTTATTGTATACATATATATATATATTTATATCATTATGTAACACAGTAATGTCAAGTTTATATCGTAGCCTAGTGGAAAGGTAACTTGCCTATAACCATTCGATCTTGGGTACGAAGGTCAAGTATGCATTTTATTCTTATAATTTTTTGTTTTTTTCCGTAATGGTAAAACCGTAAATATTTCATCTTCTTCGTTTAGATATCAGCCAGAGTTTCTGCAGTTTTCATCATCATATTTAGTACAGATTTGTCACGATTCAGTGAAATCTTGTGTTTTTCTCATTATTTTCTCATTAAACCGTTAAATCTTACATCTAGAAATAGATTCCAATCATTTAAATTATTTTCTCATTCTCGTCTCTCTCTCTCTGCTCTCGTCTCTCCCACTCTGGTATTGTCTCTCTCTATCTCTCTGTCTGCTCTCGTTGTTGTATCGTGAGAAAGAGACAAACTGATCAACCCAAATTGATTTTTTTATTGAATCTGGTTGGATGTTTATGAGTCAGGTCGGGTTTGGGTTAATGGGGAATCACAGTTACAAAACGCGATTTTAAAATCTATAATTTAGTTTTCAAAATTGGATTAGAAAGGTGGATCTGAGCAGAGCAAAAAAGAATAGGGGGAATTGTAAAGAGATTTTGTATCCGTGGGTGGTTTGGTCATGAGCTAGGTAGTATAGGTGGGAATAGATAGGGTTGTGGTGTTTACAGAGGGTTTTAGGCAGTCATCCCCAATGGATATCATCGAACTGCGGGTAAGGAGAAATGTGTGATTAAGTTTAATATATCCAAGGCTTTTGACACTGTCAAATGGTCCTTCATTACTCATGTTCTACAAGCAATGGGACTGCCTTTTCAATTCATCAGTTGGATTAAGCTGTGCATCTCGACTGCGGTGTTTTCGGTTTCAGTCAATGGTAGCTTGGAAGGTTTTTTTACGAGTGCTAAGGGAATCAAACAGGGATGTTCACTATCGCCATATCTTTATGTAATCCTTAACAACGTCCTCTCTAAGATTTTGAATGGGGCAGATGAGGCTAGGGTATTCGCATACCATCCACAGTGTCAAGGACTGAAACTTACCCACTTAAGCTTTGCTGATAACATCTTAGTATTCACAGTAGGTACAGCTGAATCGTTCTTAGGGGTCCTGGATATCATGAACAAGTTTGCAAAGCCATCAGGCTTGCACATTAACGTCGCCAAGTCTTCAATTTTTGCATCAGGAAGTAACTTGCAGCCACTAATTAAACAATGCTGCTTCTGTGGTTGATATGGGAGTGGGTAAACTGCCTTTTCGTTACCTAAGCATGCAACTGACCACGGAGACGCTCACTAGCCATGACTGCGAGCCATTGATTGACAAGACTAGAAGCAAAATGCTCAGCTGGTCCAACAAATCACTATAATTCGCCGGAAGGTTGCAATTGATTAAGACTGTCATCGTTGGCACAATGAATTTTTGGACCTCAACTTTTATCCTACCAGCTAAGTGTCTTGATATAATCGAAAGCATGAGTAGTGCATTTCTTTGGTCAGGCTCACCTACACAAAGTCGCAAAGCAAAGGTTAGTTGGGAGGATTTGTGTTACCCTTAAGTTAAAGGAGGGCTGGGAGTGGGGAAATTCCGAGATACTTCAGGTCTTTGCATTGCGACTCATTTGGCGCTTATTCACGCAACCATCCTCTCTATGGGTTTGCTAGATTAGTCATTATTTGCTGCGATACAATTCTTTTTGGGATGTTAGGGATGACTCAAAAGGATCTTGGATATGGCGTAAATTTCTCAAAATGAGGAACATGGCATATCAGTTTTTCAGAGTGGAGATTGGAGATGGTAGTAGTACGCACTTCTGGTTTGATAATTGGATGAGTAATGGTCGTCTGATCGATATTACAGGAGCAGTGAGAATAACATATCTTGGCGTTCGTAGACATGTTCAGGTGTGTGAAGCAGTGGCTCAGTATGATTGGTGTATTCGTGGTAAGATTCCATGAACGTTACAGTAGCATCCTGGCCATTGAGGCACCGTAAAATGATAGTTATGTGGAAGCATGGAGATGATAGTTTTAGAACTGAACACTCAGCGTCTAGAACTTGGGAGCATATTTGAACTCATAGAGACAAAGTGGAATGGAGTCGTGTGGTTTGGTTTACACAGGTTGTACCTCATTTTTCCTTTATTACATGGCTAGCCATAGGAATAGATTATCCACTGGTGATCGAATGAGACAATAGGGACTAGTGCAGGGGTGTGGGCTATATGGAGAGCCGGATAAAACTCGGGATCACCTCTTTTTGCATGTTCTTATACTTACACAGTGTGGGAATTTCTGGCTATACGTTTTTTGGATAAACACATCAATCCAGACTGAAAGCAGACTCTTTTGTCTTTTCAACGAATAATACATGTGGGGTTAGACAGCATTCTAGCGAAACTACTATTTCAGATATCAGCATACTACTATTGGAGAGAAATGAATGCTCGACGACATCATCAAGGCTGGATGACAACATACCAAATGCGCAGAGTGATTAATAAAACTATGAAGAGTAGAATCATCTCCCTTAAGTACCATCCACCGTATAAGTATGGAGGTCTCCTTAGGTGATGGCTGCAACTCACCATTTAGGTTTTTTTTTTTGCACTTTCTTACATAGTTATAGAACTCATTCTTAGATTGGTTGGGATGTAAATAACTTTATGAAAAACCATGCGATTGGATAAGTTAATCTATAATACAACCATCCAAAAGATTGATTAAGATCTCTAATTTCAGAGAGAATATCTTCATTTTTAGTATTTAAGAAAATTAAATTATTTTTATGTATATAAATTTTGTAATTTTTATATTAATACTATTTGCAAAAATCTTTAGCACTATTTATAAAATTTTAATTAGTAAATATATTAAGTAGTTTTATTGTTAACTAATAATTATTTTAATGTGAAATTTCGTATTAAAATGGTTTATTTAAATTATGATTTATTATAGTCAAAATATTATTATATCATTGACTAAAATTGTTATAAAATATATTTTATAAGTTATCTTTACCAGTTATCAATGTAATTGAATTATTTGATAATGTTTTAGTGTAATTTATATAATAAATTTATATATGATTTAGATAAAAATTTATAAAAGCATGTTTTTACAAAATTGCTTAGAACATCTAAAAATGTTGGATCCACACTGGATAGTGGAGAATTCGACATATGTAGGTTTATGACATATTTATCTTGGTAACAATATAGTTTTAGATTCGATCTCTAGTGTAGTTATCAAAATTTATTGTTATCTGGTTAGTTTTGCGTAGAGGAAATATGCATGTTAGGTATGATTTTGTTTTTGTTTTTCAATTTAATAATAGGATCTGTATAATTGATTGCGACTACAGTATATTGTATGAATCTTGAAAAGAGAGGAGCGACAACGATGGAGCTTGCGATTAGGGTTTCACATGAAAGATAATTGTTTTTTTTTTTGGTTTCGTTTTTTTTAGTCACGTTGGTGGATCTGAAGTGTTTTACTCTGGGATGATTATGATTTGGATTTTTAATGTTAAAACCCCTCAACTAAGTTTGTTTTGGATAAAAACTCACAAACTAAGTATTTAATGAATAAACCCTTAGATTAATTTTATTTAATGAATTAAATCATTTCCGGTCATAGTTACCAGT
Organism: Raphanus sativus; assembly: GCF_000801105.2. Taxonomy (NCBI): domain Eukaryota; kingdom Viridiplantae; phylum Streptophyta; class Magnoliopsida; order Brassicales; family Brassicaceae; genus Raphanus; species Raphanus sativus. The sequence goes on from NC_079511.1 coordinate 13,872,026, forward strand.
ACTACCGGTAACTTTTTAGTTTAAGGGTTTCTACATTAAACAAAACATAAGTGAGAGATTTTACCACTAAAAATAAAAAAATTCAAAATATAATAACATTATCTAAAAATTAATAACTTTAATATTCCAAAATTAGCATTTTAAAAATTTCCTGTAAAATATATGAGTAGTGTTTTTTAAATCAACATTATATATGTATAAATTAAAAATGTAAACACCCAAAAATATAACAAAAACTATCTAAAGATTTATCTATTTTTTTGTATTTTACATTTTTAACTTTTAGATAATTTTTATTACTGGTAAATCTTAAGATAATTTTTATTATATTTTCTGGCTTTTTACATTTTTAATTTATACATATATAATGTTGATTTTTAAAAAATCTAGACTCATATATTTTACAGAAATTTTTAAAAAACTAATTTTGGAATATTAAAGTTATTGATTTTTGGATAATGTTATTATATTTTGAATTTTTTATTTCTAATGGTAAAACCCCTCACTTATGTTTTTTTAATGTAGAAACCCCTAGACTAAAAATTTACCGGTAGTACTGGTAATTATGATCGGAAAGAATTTAATTAATTAAATAAAATTAATTTGGGGGTTTATTCATTAAATACTTAGTTTGGAGGGTTTTTACCCAAAACAAACTTAATTGAAGGGTTTTAACTTCAAAAATCCTTATGATTTTGTATATTTTTGTGGATGTACTTGTTTATATATTCGATTTGAGATTATATATACGGGAAGATCGGATATTCATCTGCGGTTAGATTTGAATGGTTTTGGGTTTTAATTAATTCTTTGTTATATCAACCAAACATGGAATATTTATAGTGTTGGTTTTCAGATTTATAAAAATATTGTTGGTCTGGAAATTTTATACCACTTTTAGTTTGGGTGATGGAAATCAGTTTGTTACAAAAAAAAAAAAAAATATATATTGCTGCGGTTGGGTTCAAAATAGATTTTGTTTTTCTTTTCCGGTTGGAGCGACAATGATTTATCATATCTTATCTGGTGATTGGTTGTATTTGAAGTTTCTCAAAGTTAATGATGAGATCGTATTCGTACATGTAAATAATCAAAATATTTGTACCAACATGTACGTTAATTATTTGTTGAACCTCTCATAGTAAATAAAAAGCTATATTCCTAACTATATATTTATTTACAGTTTACAAAAAAAAAACTATATATTTATATAGTTTAATAAGAAATCTAAATGGAAAATAAGATTCAAATTTAGTTGTGAATGTAAGCAAACATTTGGTAAGATTTTTTACTTCCCATCGTTGGACTTGGAACTTGCCAAATTATGTTGTCTATTTGTATGTATAGACCGGAAAGCTAAAAATTAAAAGCTGCACATTTATCTACATCCATTTATAACAATCTTATCAAAATATATTCTTTTCAGACCCTACTTTCAGAAATAGAGTGTAGAGATTGTGTGGCATAGATGATCTAGGAAAACTAAATGCTATTGTATAGCATGCAGATTATAGATAACGGAAAAAATATTCTTTTGAAAATTTTAGTCTTTAAGATGTAGTAACAAAGTAATCGGCTAAGTTTGGTGTTACAAAAAAAGAAAAAAATCGGCTAAGTTTAATAGACTACAAAAAAGAAATAATTTACTTAATATCTCGTCTTAGAGTTTACACATATCACAAAACAGGCTCCTTTAAAAATGTTTAATATACTTAAAATGTACTAATCTTACCGAGTATCATGAGGAATTGAAATGTTTGATGTCATATGTTGGTATTTTAGTGATTTGATAGGTTACTTTTCATATTTTCGAGATTTTTCCTGAATATATTTTTGAATTTATTTTCCTTATGATATTTTATACGAGTGTTGACGTTTTTCTAAAATGAATTATTATTTGATTTAGTTTTTTTTAAGCATATAACACAAAGCTTTGGTAGTTCACATTCACACGTCATGTCTTTAAACTGATTTCCTGATACCATCGCTAATGTATATATATGATTTCAAAAAATATATTTGATGTTCTACTAAATATCTCATGTATTAAAAATCTAAACAATAAAGATATTGTAACAGACATTAACCTTTTAAAAATATTAAAAGAGATTGCAGCCAATTAATTATATTACTGGATAATTCATGTGTATCTTAAATATAAAACTAATTGTGATGATCATAATAAAAAAAAACTAAGTGGAATTTTATGTACATATTATCACCTCTAAAGCCAGTTTACAAAAAAAAGAAAGATTATCACCTTAGATATTTATATTGAAAGAGTAAATGTGACAAGTGTAGTTTGTAAACAGTATGGAAAGATACAATGAATTTGGAATTAGAAAAACAAAGCACATAAAGTTTTTGCTTCTGACTGCTTTGAACTTCTTTTGGTTGTTTTCATTCAATTTCTTTTTCTTTAGTTGTTTTCAATGTTTTCATTTAATTTTTGTTGTTTTTATCTAACTCATCTATGTGTGCAGACTATATTCTACAATAGGAATTTATGTTTTCTTGTCAATTTATAGGAGTCTATCTTTTATATCATTTTTGTTTTCTCCTTTTGCAAGATTTTGATTTCTGCTATTAAATATTCAGTCCGTTTCATATGAAGTGTTGTTTTAACTTTTAAATTTTGTTTCACTATAAGGGTCGTTTTACATTTACAAAACAAATATTAAATATTTTAGTTTTTACCCTCACATTTAGCTCATTAATTTATAAAATCAAACAAAATCATATATTAAACAAGGATAAAATATAATATTTAATTATTTTTAATCTATGTGCAAAAACTTTAAACGACACTTATTATGAAACGGAGGAGTATCACATTAATTTTTTTTTGATAATTTGTGTCTCCAAAACAAATAAACAATTGCTTGTTGCCATTAATAAAAATTATGAAAAAAAAATAATTACCAAATAGAATTAAAGAGTGTTATTAGCAAAGTTCAAGAAATCTTTAAACAGTAAATTAAGGCGTTGTAAAAGATTATCGATTAGGTGATTTATTCGGTCTAAGCGAAGTCTAGACCCAAACAAATTATTGATTTAGTTTGTTATATTTTACGTTTATATGAGATGACAAAAACAAAAAAAAGAGATATTTTAGTTTTCAAATTTATTATAAAATTACTTTCATAATCATAAATTTATATGTACAGAAAAAAATTGTAGATCTGCACTAACATTATTACTTTATTTAACATTATTACTTGATTTGTCAAATTTAGACTAATTTAAATTGATTTATATTGATTTAGATCAATTTTAACCAACTTATAATTGTTTAAACCGATTTTAATATATTAAATTAGATTTAAGAAAATTAGTTATGCTAGGATCGATTTTTCGCTTAAGCACTAACTATACCAATTTTTAGAACATTCCCGTAAAATTAAAATATTTTTTTTAATCAAAGAATAAATAAAAACTTATTCTAATATATGTTTTCAAACAAACACAACTTCACTATTTCAAAGTTTTTTTTTTGCAAAAATAACTCATGACTTTTTTGGAAATTTTGTTTGCCCTATTCATCCCATCCCAAAAGTTTGAATTATTTACGAAAATGAAATTATTATTTTTTATTTCAAAAATGGTTGTTTTACTCAATCATCCTCATCTTTTCCTTTTATTTACAACATTGCAATTGTCACCAATAATCTTATTACTTATACACACAACCACCATGAACAAACAATTTTGATCTCTAAATGCACCTAAAATCAACATTTACATCTTCATAATCTTATTACTTATACACACAGACCATTTCCTTTTCACTTCCTCTTTTCTTTCATCCTAAAATCCTAATTTTTTATTTCAAAATTTATAAACTTACCAGAATTACTCAAATTCATAATTCTTGGTTAAGAACGAGAGAGTAACTTTCATTAAGAAGTTATGTGTGCTTGGAGAAGCTAAACATGAATCTCATTGGATCTAACAATGATTTTTGAATTCTTTTAGACTTAGAAACCTTAGGCTTTATTCTTGACAAGTTCGGTTTCTATGACTGGCACACGATTACTAGACGAATTCGCACATGCAGTTCGATCTCGTGTTTTACTGTTTCAATTGAACTACGTTCGGCTTGATCCTCGAAAGGAGTACGTAAGCAGCCTTTCATAAGGTTCTGTCCGAAATCAATCAAAACTTCTTTTCATATCTTTTTCGTTTGTTGTAATCGAACTGCGACTCAACTAGGTTTAAATTTTTTGGTAGCTAGAACTAGAGAATTCACTGACAGCTCTTGTGGCCGAAGCATTTATAACTTTTGTAATAATTGCAACGCTCTTACGCAGATTCGAAATAAATATCTACTTTCTCTATAAATTTGTTTTGTTATCTTTTCGTATTTTCTGCATTTATTTGATCCATTGTCGTTAGATCTCGCAGAGAATCCAGGACCTCAAGGAAAATTAGGGTTTCCTGACTTTCCTTATTTTACGGAAATCGACAGTGCGAATTTCGGTTCCCACAAGAAGTATATGATAAAAGTGTTGAATCTTTTTCAATCTTCATCTATTTCGTCTCTTCTCCTTTGAATTTCCTTTTATAGAATGTCTTCCCCCTAGCTAGATAGTTCTCCTCATTTTATACTCCCTCCCTTCAAATTCATACATGTTTTAGCTTTCTCACACATATTAATAAAACATATTAAATTTCAACATTAAATGTATAATTCTAGTGAATATATATATTTCCCATAGTTTTAAACCAATAAGAGCTTAGTGAACACAATTAGCTTTTTTAAGTTTACAATTAATCATTATTAGTTGATAAAAAGTAGATTGAAAACACACAAAAATGTATCATTTTGAAACAAAATATTTTTCTAAAATATGTATATTTATGAAACGGAGGGAGTATAACATTTTTAGGTGAAGACAATGTCATTATGAACATAAATTAGAATAAACAATTACTCTATATGTTTCAAAAAGATACATATTTTAAATATTTCACTTATAATAAGAAAGTACATTAAAATTTAATTATAAATGCATTGTTTTTTGTGAATAGTAAATTTCCATAATTTTTAGTTAATAGAAATTCAATAAATACCATTGACCTTTTTGAAATTTATTATTCCCTCCGTTTCAGAAAGATGTTTTTTCTAGGAATTTTTTTTTTCAAAAAGATATTTTTCATGTTTTCAAAGCATATTTTGTCAATTAATAATGAAAAATTTTGTGTTTCAAAAACATTAATTGCATTTTTTAAAATTTTATTGGTTTAAAAATATAAGAAATATAAAATTACAAAAAAACTATGCATTAATAACTAAATTTTAATATGATTTCTTAATAAGTGTAAAAATCATAGAACATCCATCTTAAAAAATGGAAGAAGTACTAAATAGGATATTAAAAATTAAAAAATATTTTTTTTAATACAATTTTTTTTCTAGAATGTAGATCTTGTCTAAAAGGAAAGGAGTACATAGAATGATTAAGAACCATTGATCAATATCATTAACCAAGACCATTGACTAAGACTTTTGACTAAAACTTGCAAGTTTTTGACTTGACTATTCATGGACTCCATATGATATGGGTCTTTCGTCTTTAATGTGCTTCTTCTAGGAAGCGCTAAGTTTTGGATAGCCGGATCGGATTTACAGTTTAGACTGGGGAAGAAACAGAACTCCAACACAAAATCTAAAGATTTATTCGGTTGATCCAAACCCAATCCATACAGCTTTTATGAGACTGGGTTTCGTTCAGTTTATTGGATTATGTCTATTTGCACATACTAGTTTTTTCACATACGAATAACTAATGTAAAATTGTATTTTTCTTGAATTATAAGAATCACAAAGGTATATCATATCATATGGACAGCACAAATAAAAAACCGTCGATAAATTTATGGCCAACTCTTTAAGTCTAAACCTCGAAGGCCGTATTTTAACATAGTCTGATAGTAATGCCACAATAGCCAATACATCACATTAATTAACTGAAAATAATTTAGTTGACTGATAATATAAAATGAATATGCAGTAATATTTTTAATTCAAAATTAACATATTGGTCACATATACATATGAGTGAGTGTGTACGTGGTTAGACACTGAAACCATTCCTCTACCAAAACGTCTTCACCTTTTCAACTCTTCATCTTCTTCATTTCTCATTCCAAATAACATCTACAAATTAAAAAAAAAACTAATAGAAAATAAAAAAAATATCAAAACGCAAGGAGATAAAAATGAGTGACGGTAGAGTCAACAACGCAGATCAACAAGAACAAGAACAAAACCTGGTCAATGCACCGGTCAAGCGATCCCTCGGCCTCCTCATCACCACTTACGGCTGCCTCTTCGTCGGCTCCGTCGCCTCGAGCCTCCTCGCGAAATACTACTTCGTCCACGGTGGCTCGAGCCGGTGGGTGTCCACGTGGGTCCAATCCGCCGGGTTCCCACTCCTCCTCGTCCTTATCTACTTCCCTCACTTCGTCTTCAAAACAACTAAGGGCCGTCCCTTCACGCGCTTCACACAACGCCATCTCTTCTTCTCCGTCGTAATCGGACTCTTCCTCGGTTTCAACAACTTCCTCTTCTCGTGGGGTACCTCGTACCTCCCTGTGTCCACGTCATCACTTCTTCTCTCGACACAACTCATCTTCACTCTCATCTTGTCCGTGATCATAGTGAAACAGAAAGTCACTTTCTCAAATCTCAACTGCGTTGTTCTCTTAACGCTGAGCTCTGTTTTACTAGCTCTCGGTTCGAGCCAAGATAAACCGGCCGGTTTAACTAAAACCAAGTATTTCATCGGGTTTTTATCCACGATCGGAGCCGGTTTACTCTTCGCGCTTTACCTCCCCGTGACAGAGAGGGTCTACAGGTCCGTTTATTGTTACGCGATGGTCATGGAGATGCAACTGGTTATGGAGTTTTCAGCCACGGTTTTCGCTACAGTCGGTATGGCTTTCGACGGTGGGTTTAAAGAAATGGTTAAGGAAGCGAACCAAGTTTTCACTAAAGGACCGACGGTTTACTGGACTGTTGCGATTTTAGCTAATGTGGTGACGTGGCAGCTCTGTTTCGCGGCCACGTCAGGGATGGTTTATTTGACGTCTGGTATCACCGGAGGTATTTGCATGACGGCCTTACTAGCTATGAATGTGATTGGAGGTGTTGTTGTTTACGGCGATGAGTTCGGCGGCGTGAAGATTGTATCAACGGTGCTATGCATTTGGGGATTCTCGTCTTATGTATATGGGCTTTACGTGAAGATGAAAAAGGAGGAGAAGAAGGAAAAGGAGGAGAAGGGATACACCGGTGTAAAGACGGCGGAAGACGGCGGAGAGATGCAGGTGGAGATGGGTAAGGTTAAAAATGACGACGTGGCGGCGGCTGATGAAAGGGTTTGATGATGATATATGTTTGGGTAGTATCTTTTATGTGTTCTTTCTTTTTCTCAACTTTTATTTTTATTTTTAGGTAATGCATTTGCTTTTTTGATTTTCTTTTTTAAGGTTTCTTTGTTTTTCCTCTTTTGGTTGTTTTTATGAATTATATCTATCAATGCACAAAACTAGTTATGCACCTTCAACTCTCCAAGTGTGTGAAGGTTTCATTGTCGGTCAATAGTCATCTCTATAATGTATACTAGATCTTGACCCGCCCAACCGGGCGGGTATTTTATTTTATGTTTTTAGTTTTTTTTTATTTATAAATGATATATTTGTAATATTTAAACATAAATTTAGATTGAAAATTAACATTTGTAGTTATAATAAAAATTAAAAATTTAAAAAATATTTTGATATAAATTTTAAATTCCTAATTAAAATAATATAGAGATGGATCATATTTTTTTCCAATTCCAAAATCTTAGCATTCTTAATAACAAATAAAATAATTTATAAATACATAAAATATATAAACATATTTGAAATTAAAATAAATTTGTTAAAAAAAATCTTACGCCATTGTTGTTTATTTCTATAGTTTGATCCGTGGCCGTATAAATATTTGCTTTCACTTCAATTTTTTTCTTTGTTCTAATGATAATATATATATATATATGTAAATTAATATGTATTACATAATTGTTAGTATAACATTTTAAAACAAAAATTTTATATATTACTTTAAATAATTATATTATGTGATTTTAATCGTCTATTATATCACAGTGTATCATATAAAAATCTAATATTTATAACTAATTGGACTTATATTATAAAAGTGTTATACTAACAATTTATAGATAAAATATTTTATATTTTATCTATATGATATATAAATTGATTTTGATGTGTGATTTTTATTTTATTATTTTTATTAATAAATATTGGAAAAATATTAAATGTTAACAAAAAATCTATTAGGAAATTTATTTTGGTTAAGATTTATTCTATTAAAGAAATCTATTATTTAAATTAGAAAAATACATTAAATACTTAAATCTATCATTTAAATAAGGAAAATACAAAATTCTCTACTATCTTTGTTACCAAACAAAATTTAATTTTTTTAAAGACTCTTATCCCTGTTACCAAACAAAAGGTTAAAGTACTTCTACTTTAATAAGATAGATAGATGTATGAAATTACGCATTATTACTCCCATTTAGTACTACTAAATTTTATAGATTCATTTGACATAACAAAACCAAGTAGCGAAGCCAAAAACAAAAAGAAGCCAAAAACAAAAAGAGAAAAACTAAGATCTTATGGCAATTGATCATGAGACTTTTGATCAATTGCCATTATTTCCAATATTGCAACAAACTTTCCACAACACTCTCGAGGAAGAAAATCATTTAACAAAAAGGAAAAAAAATCATTCTATAATGTGGCATGATTCGCTTTCTTTTCCTCCTTTTAGGGCATTTACTGATGAGAACCGTTTCAACAGCAAATATATTACTGTTATACTATAAATTATTATGTTGACAAAAAAAATACTATAAATTATTAATCAAAACTTTGTTTATTTTGTAAAAAAGATCATTAACACATGTATATCGTGTTTCTCATAAGAATCTCATCTTCTTCTCTCTTATTTTATTTATTTATTCATTATTTTGAATTAAAAAATACACATTTAAATATTTTGGATGAAATATTTTTAGCTATGACTGGCCAAAAAATCTGAATCCAAAGAATCAAACTGAATTCGATTTGAGAAAGAAGTACCGAATCCAAACCGAAATTATGAAATATCTGAACGGGTTCAAAATTTTGGAATCTAAAGAATCAAAACCAAATCCGACCTGAACCGAAGTATTTTTAGTATCCGAATGTATCCGAAATAAACTTAAATACCTAAATATATTGATTATTTTAGATTTATTATATATTAAAAAACATCCAAAATATATAGATACTTTTAAATTGTCTAAAATAATTGAAACTATATACAAATAGTCAAAATTAAATATCTAAAATAGCTAAAGTATACTCAAAACATCAAAAATACTTAAAAATATTACTATTAAAACAAAAATAATTTTTATCTACTTGCAAGTAGAGCATTTTATTTATTTAGTTTCTATTATTTCGAGATTATATAACAATTAATTCTTTTATGTGTTCTTTCTTTTATGTGTTTTTTCTCTTTCTCAACTTTTATTTTTATTTTTATTTTTATTTTTAGGTAATGTTAAATGCTTTTTTGGTTTTTTTTTCTTTTTAAGGTTTGTTTGTTTTTCCTCTTTTGGTTGTTCTTATAAATTATCTGTCTATCAATGCACAAAACTAGTTATGCCCCATCAACTCTTCAAGTGTGTGAAGGTTTCATCGGAGGTATTTGCATGACGGCCTGTTGCGATTTTTGCTAATGTGGTGACGTGGCAGCTCTGTTTCGCGGCCACGTCAGGGATGGTTTATTTGACGTCTGGTATCACCGGAGGTATTTGCATGACGGCCTTACTAGCTATGAATGTGATCGGAGGTGTGGTGGTTTACGGCGATGAGTTCGGCGGCGTGAAGATTGTATCAACGGTGCTATGCATTTGGGGATTCTCGTCTTATGTATATGGGCTTTACGTGAAGATGAAAAAGGAGGAGAAGAAGGAAAAGGAGGAGAAGGGATACACCGGTGTAAAGACGGCGGAAGACGGCGGAGAGAAGGAGGTGGAGATGGGTAATGTTAAAAATGACGACGTGGCGGCGGCTGATGAAAGGGTTTGATGATGATATATGCTTGATTGAGATAGCCGTTATGATTATTAGGAAGCCAAATAAAAAGTAGTATCTTTTATGTGTTCTTTCTTTTTCTCAGCTTTTATTTTTATTTTTAGTAATGCATTTGCTTTTTTTTGTTTTTGTTTTTCTTTTTTAAGGTTTCTTTGTTTTTCCTCTTTTGGTTGTTTTTAGGAATTATCAATCCACAAAACTAATTATGCACCTTCAACTCTTCAAGTTTGTAAAGGTTTCATTGTCGGTCAATAGTCATTTCTATATTTATTTTAATGCATTGTAAATGTATGAAATTACGCATTATTTTCTTCTGTAAAAATGAAATTACGCATTATTACTCCCATTTAGTACTACTAAATTTTATTGATTCATTTGACATAACAAACCAAGTAGCAAAGCCAAAAAAGAAAACTAAGATCTTATTAAAAATCGATAAAAATCGGGAATTAATTCACTAATCGTCATGAGACTTTTGATCAATTGCCATTATTTCAAATAATCTTTTTCTTTTGCACAAACTTTCCACAACACTCTCTAGGAAGAAGTCATTTAACAAAAAGAAAAAAATCATTCTATAATGTGGCATGATTCGCTTTATTTTCCTCCTTTTAGGGCATTTACTGATGAGAACCGTTTCAACAGCAAATATATTACTGTTATACTATAAATTATTAATCAAATTTTTGTTTATTTTTGTAAAAAATCATTCACGCATGTATATTGTGTTTCTCATAAGAATCTCATCCTCTTGTCTCTTATTTCATTTATTTATTCATTATTTTGAATTAAAATACACATTTAAATATTTTAGGTGGGTTGACAAAAAAAATATTTTGGATGGACGCTAGACAAAAAATCTGAATCCGAATAACCGAATCGAACCCGATCCAAAAAAATAGTGCCGAATCCGAACCGAAATAGATTAGATATCCAAACGGATTCAAAATTTTGGTATTTAAAAAACCAAAACGAACCCGATCCAAACCGAAGTATTTTGGATACTAGAATGTATGCGAAATTCCGAAATAGATTATATACCTATATATATTAATTATTTTTAGATACAATGTATACTAAAAACATCCAAATATATATAATAATTTTAAGTTATCTAAAAACTTGAAGATATATACATAAATAGTCAAAAGTAAACATCTAAAATAATTAAAATATAGTCAAAAAACCAAAAATACTTAAAATATTTATTTACTCTATCCAAATAGTCAAACCAAATCAATTTATATGTTAATTTTAGATATTTTGACACATGTTATTCAAATGTATATGTAATACAATATTTTGTTTATAGACTTTAAGAAATTTAGTATATAATAAATTTTAAATTTTAAAAATAATTTAAATGGGTTATCCGAACCCGAACCGAACCCGCAAATATCTGAACCGAACCCGAACCAAAATTTGGGGCTGAAATCTTTGACCCCGAAAACCCGAAACCCGAATAGATCTGAACCGAAACCCGAATGGATATCCGAACGCCCATCCCTAGACATGCTTTTAGTTAGGCTGGGTAAAAATTCAGATTCGAAGAATCAAACTGAACCAGATCTGAGAAAGAATTACCAAATCCAAATAGGAATATATTAAATATCCGAACGGATTCAAAATTTTGGTAAAAGAACCAAAACCGAACTTGATCCGAACTGAAGTATTTTAAGTATTTGAATATATTCGAAATAGACTTATATACCTAACTATATTAATTATTTTTAGATTTAGTGTATGTTTAAAACATCCAAATATATAAGTCTATTTAATTATTTTACCTCAACATATAAATTGGTTTGATTTAAATATGTGGATAGAGAATCAATAATTATTTTAATTATTTTTGGTGTTTTAAATATACTTTGACTATTTTAGATATTTACATTTGACTATTTATATATATTTTCAATTATTTAAACCAACTTAAAAGTATCTTATATATTCGGAATGTTTTTATATACATTAATTCTACAAAAATAATATATATAAGTATATAAATCTATTTCTAATACATTTCGATATCCGAAATATTTTGGTTCGATGGATTTGGTTTCAGTTTTCTAAATACCAAAATTTTAAAATTTAATCGATTTCGGTTCGGGTTTGATGCTTCTTTTTGGATCGGCCTCGGTTCGATTTTTAAGATTCTGATTTTTTTTTCCCAACTCTATTATTGACATAAAAAACAACATATTTTATAAAAATATACACTCGCACGGGCGTGCGGGTCAAAATCTAGTATATATTATTTGTCAAGTGATTTTGATATATTTCTTTTTCGTAATCATCTTGATCAAATAAACGTGATATGGTATATTAAAATTATGATATGGTTTAAGATAAAATGTGACATGGACAATTACATTTAATGTTTATTTACATTTTTGTAAACTTCTTATAATATGGAAATAAATTATACATCATCATTAAAGTAAATCTATTCAATAAATAATTTTAAAATATTTTAAATTTTTTAAAATATTATTTATAATTATACAACAAAGAAGTATTTTCACATTGTTTTACATTTTTTTTAAATATAATTTTTTAACCGTAATATTATTAACTTCTTTTTATATATCTAAAGATTCTAAAAATACTGTTCATTTGTAATTTTTGATAATTATACATATTTATATCAAATTTTAATTAATTTTCTACAAATTAATTTAATATATTTTTTACCCAAAATAAATAGATAAAAATCTATCTAATATTATAATTTTAAATATATGCATATCTATTTTTAAGTATACTCTAAAATCTAGACAAAATTTATTGTTTTATCTTAATTTTATGTTCAATTAAAGCAAAATTTATATTACAATATTGGTAAAAATAATAAAATCTTGAATATTAATATAATTCTATTTTAAATATGTTTAAAATTTAAAAAAATTATTACTGCACATGGTGCACGAAAACACTTAGAGGGTGTATTCAATTTAACATTTGATTTGATTTGGCTTTTAATTGGGTTTTAGATGATTTCAATAAATTGCAGAGATTTATGTGATTTTTGTTAAACTACTCTAGAATATCACCTAAAATCATGATTTGAGTTTTAACTTGTTAAACTAATTTCTGTCCCTATCAAAGATTTTTTTACAAATATGGATTATTTATTTTGGAGAATTGATCTGAAGATGGAAACTCATCAGTATTCTTGGATTCTATGGTATATTTGGAAAGGAAGGAATAACAGGGTTTTCAGTAATTTAAATGTTGACCCGAGAGATACTTTGAAATTGGCAGAGACAGAATCAGCACTATGGATTGATGCAAAAAATGCAGATACACAGACTCTGGTACGACAAGCTGAGGTAGCACCACAAACGGCAATTCCAGGCCGTTGGTGTTTCATAGATGGTTCGTGGAAAGATAAAGACAGATTCTCGGGCCAAGGTTGGTATAGTACTTTAGAAGGTTTTGACAGTTTGATGGGAGCACGGAATATCAGAGCGAGTCTCTCTCCCCTTCACTCGGAAGTAGAGGCTCTAATATGGGCAATGGAAAGTATGAGAAATTTGTGTCAGTTCAGGTTACGTTTGCAACGGATTGTTCCCAATTGGTAAAGATGGTTTCGGAACCAGAGGAACGACCAGCTTTTGCAAGTTATTTGGAAGATATAAAGATCCTCAAAGACGGCTTCATCAACTTAGAGATTATTCATGTACCAAGACAACATAATATGCAGGCGGATCGACTAGCACGAAGTGTCAGGACACAACCGTCTTTTGTTGTTCACATGGATGCAGAGTTACCGGCATGGTTTTCAAAGACCGGATGAAAGTGTGTTTTTACGCTGATGACAAAAAAAAACTAAGAAAATTCACCCAAACACCCTAAAATCACTTGAAAACTTTAAAACTCCACAACTTAAAATATTTTCAATAACATTGGATTTTAAAATACTTTACGAAATGTTAAGTTCAATAACAGTGAATTTCAAATGAGTTTTTAAAATTCATAATTCAATAACACTGAATTTGTCATTTTAATATAAATCACCTAAACCTATCAGTTGAATACCCCCCTATAATTCATTTGTTTGTGAAAGTGTGATAGATCTGAAATTGATTAAAACATATCCTTTCCACACACACACTCAAGGAAGAATGGTTTTTTTTTTTTTCTTTTTGTTTTTTATGTTTTTTTCTATTTTGATTTTTTTAAAACTATGAATAATACAACAAGATAACACAAAAGCAATAGCATGATTTGCTTTCTTCTCCTCCTTTTAGCTTCGATTTATTTCTAGAGAGACAGTTCTCGAATTGTTGATTTAGCAAGATTTGCCCTTTTCTCTCTTTTACAATTGCGCGAAACTGTGATGAATATTATAAACGATGATATCAGAAGAAACAAAATTTCAGTATACATGTTACATCCAATAGGACCAATACCATAAAAAATTATAAAACCTAAAAAAGGAAAAGTCTTGTCGTTTATGGGTCACAACATACCCAAAAATAAAAAGAAGTGATCACGATCTCTAAGATTCATATTAAAAAAATATTAATGATGATTATCATGATTAATTAGAGAGAGATTAGGAGAAAAAAAGAGATTAAGAGAAAAAAACTTTGAATGGGTGAAATAAAGAAGAGACATGCTTAATTGATGATGATGCAGCTTGGCATTAACTCGGTGTGGATTACTAACATTGTCTCCTACTTAATGCTCCTTTAGTTTTTGTATTTTTCTTGGAGCACTTTCAAATGAAAAAGATTGTTTTCTTCTTATTATCCTTTTGTGTTTTAAATAAGGCTTATGACTCTTCACTTACTCCCTCTGTTCCTAAAAATAGGATTTTCTGGATTTTATTTTTGTTCCATAAAGAAAGATTTTCTATATTTTTAAGGTACTTTTGTATACTTTTGAGGTACTTTTGTATACTTTTGAGGATCATTAATTATGAATATTTGAATTGATTAAATTTTATTGGTTGATAGTTATTGGAAATTGTATAAAACATAAATAGTAAATTAAAGTTGGCAAATATTTATTGTAGTCTTAATAAACGTGAAAACTCTAGAAAATCTTACTTTCAGGAACGGAGGGAGTATATTGTAAACCCTTGTGAATTTTATAGAGCCCACAAAATCCAAATTTTTGTTGCTTTTGATTCAGTGACAAATTGAATCGAAGTTATGACCCCAATGTAGGGTTATGTATGTTTCCACTAAATACGACTTTACAATGCACACATATCATTCAATATCTCATAATCTCGCATTAATGAATATACTATAACCGTCTAAAAAATGTCCGTCGCTCTACATGCTCCAAGGATTAATTTAGGATTTGCCTCAATACCCTACGATTATAAAACAATTAAAAACAAACGACTTAGCTATCATATGTATTTTTAACTGGTAGTTCAACTATTAACAAAAGGAAATAAAACAAAATATAACCAAATTCATATGCTATATAACCATATCAGTCGATTACATACTTGTAGTTGTATCAATGGTAAGGATGGGACAGTGTTTGGTTTCGTCGACTAGCTCGAGTGAACGAGCACACACATGAAAAACACAAGACATTTCCTATATAAAAGGAAGAGAGACGATAAAGAGAGTCACCAAAAAAGCAACTATAAAAGTTTGAAACTAAGAGTATTTCCAACTCATTGCTATTTTCACTTCTATAATAACATGTGAAAGTCAAATTACTCAAACCACCTCTATTTTTTTCTTTATTTATGGAGGAAAAAATATTTTATTTTTAAAAATACATTAGAGCATATCTCATTTCTGTTATAAAGTTCATCTATTTTAGAAGTGAAAATAGCAAAATACATTAGAGATGGTCTATGCATAATCCCTAGAAATAGCAGTTAAACAACTCTAAATATGCTCCTAAATTTTTGTTTGTTGCAACACCTTTTTATTTTGTCACATATTTGTAGTAACACTATTCAGTTAGATATAGAAATGTTGTAATCTCGTGCTTTCTGTAGATTGATCACAAATGAATCAATTAGATTCATCAACAGAAAAGACAAGGTTTATTCAAGTTTTGTTTGTACAGGTATATTAATCATTGAAGTTGACTTGTATACCGTAGATTGAGCCTACAGACGTTGGAAAAAGCATGAAACTCGTCGATCCATATTTGTCGATGTTAAAAATGTTTAGATAAACCATGTTTTTATATAATACTAATATAGATTATCTCGTATGCCTAATGGAATATTTTCAAAGAAGCTCAGAATACAGGGAATGGACTTTTGGGGTGATTAAATAAATGGGGCCATGATTATCGTAAGTGCGGAGGTAATGAATTACGCATTAAGCAACTAAAAGAAAGTTAAAGAGGAGTTAACTAAAGGGGAATTTTCAAAAATACCACTTTCAAGGTACCATTATTCATCTTTACCACCACTAAAGACACATTTTCAATAATACCTTATTTATTAAAATGGTAAAGACTCTTATATCTTTGTTTTTATATGTTTTTCAAAATTCTAATCCCAAATTCTAATTCCTAAACCTCCAATTCTAAACCCTAAACCCAAAATCTTCAACTCTAAACCCTAAATCCTAAACTATATACCCTAAATTCAATATCCTAAACCCTAAACCCTAAAGTCTAAACTATAAACCCTAAATCCTTAACTCTAAACCCTAAATCTTAAACTCTAAACCCTAAACTATATACCTTAAACCCTAAAACATCAAATCTAAACCCTAAATCTTAAACCTTTAAATCTAGACCCTTCATTAAAAGTAGTGGTAAAAGTGGTTAGTGTAAACATGAAAAGTGGTACTATGAAAATGGTATTTTTGGCAATTTCTCTTAACTAAATCGATACTTCAAATTTAAAAAGTTTAATTGAAAATGCCCTTTGCGTTTTTTAGGTTTCGGGTTTACAAAGGGATACACTCCAAAGATTATATAGATCACAAATTTTAGCTGTAATTAGGAGGTTCATCACGCGTCTATTAAGAACCTAAATTACATCAAAACTCAGAACGTATTTGGTACCTATGGTTGTTCTTAATCAAGAACCTAAATTAGGTACATCAATTAAAAATTAAAGATTCCATAAACTCAATGCAATTCCAATATTTGGGGCGTGGAAGGAGTATATATGTATATCAGTATTGTTTGTGTTCCCAAAGATCAATCATATAATCTATTGGGAATCGCATTCTACGTCACTTAGTCTTAGATTTCTATTGGTTAACATACTTAGCCGTATAGTAGAAGCGTCGTAATTCTTTTAATATATGGTGGTATGATTAAAAGATAACAAATTAACTTAGCTAAAAACACTAATTTCCAATTTACGTAACAGTGGATTGATTTCTTTTTTGTCAACATGGACTCTATTCATGGTCTTCATAAGTTGACTTACTGCATTTCAATAACCTTGACCTGAAAATTGGTCGTATTCTTTCCAAGTTCTATCAATGAAACAGCATCTTGTGTTTTCTGAGGATTGGGGTTTTTTTTTGGTGTCGAACAGTTCTCCTCCAGAATATATAATTCCATGATTTATGCTATTGTCTAAATTTTACCTTCTTATTTTTTTCTTCCTAATACTAAAATCTTATTTGGATCTCTATTTCTGTCTTCTTTTCTAAATTATGTTATCTATATTCTTCCAAATATATCATAAAATTGTTAAAATCATGATCTCTTGGAAGTCTTAGAAAAAAATCCATGTTCGAGAACACTGAGACCGTTGGAAAAACTCTATAATTAGATGAATCCTCGGTAGGAACCACGTTTGAAGCGGATATATGAACATTCGAACATTAGACATCACATTGTACCATGTGATCTTAGAATCTTTGTAACATGTAAAGACCCTCAGATTATTTGCCAAACAAAATGCTTTAATTTTGAAGAACATTTTAGCTTCCAGATATGCATTACAAATAAAAATAAAAACGTAGAGAAATAATAGATCCCCTTGGCACATATAGTAGGACTGATAAATTAAATCAAAATAGATATAGTTTTTGATGATTGCTGGATTGACCAATGAACAAATACATACATAACTCATCAGTTTAAACATTGCCGGATGTGGGCACAGGCACAGCTAATAAAATATTGGTCTTGATTTCTAAAAATTTTAAGGGAAATTTTACATAGGAATATACCCATAAACATTACCTTTAGCCCATTATTATTATTATTATTATTTTTGATCAATAGCCCATTATTTTTAAAAAATTCTTAAAAAATGTTTCAAACTCCCAAAATCTCAGATCTGCTGCACAATACATATACGAAGTGATCACTCACTACTAAAACCTTTGGTACAATATCTTAATAATCTGTTGAGTTAATCAGAAGGTTATTTATATTAAATTCACAATAATTCAATGATTTTTCTCAGTGAATATCACACTAAAAAGGTCAGGTGATGCTATTTATACATCTCAAATCTAAGGTTCTTTTTCATTAAATAAAAATAAAAAAATAGGCACTACCGCAGACTAAAAGAAGACAAGCGAAATACGACTTCGGATATCCATAATCCAATCAGAATACAAATATACTACACTTATTCCTAT
The DNA here is from genome assembly GCF_000801105.2 of Raphanus sativus. NCBI lineage: Eukaryota > Viridiplantae > Streptophyta > Magnoliopsida > Brassicales > Brassicaceae > Raphanus > Raphanus sativus. The sequence goes on from NC_079511.1 coordinate 13,890,739, forward strand.
GGTAACAGTGACGAAAACATGCGAAGTCCTATCGCCTCCTCTAAGCAAATAACTAAACTAAAATAAAGATATAAATGTAGCTATATAGAACCGTAGCCAATTATTTTCGACCTCTAAAGCAAAGTGTGCCGCCTTCTTTCTTTCTTACATCAAATTCTAATAACTTTAAGAAAATGTAATTAATGTGGATATTCGTAATGTTCATCGCGACTACAGATGCAAATAAATATCAATGATTTTAAAAAGTTTGTCCCACAAATATATGCTTCCAGGTTCCAATGATGAAATGATTATGTGGAAGACATAGGAAGGTTTTCACTTTTCACCAACTACATCATTTTTCCCACACATATTGTCTAATATTATTAGCATCATCAATATCTAACTTTTGTGTTTTCTTTTCCTTCTATCTTCTTATTTTACATGATTAAGAAATCTGGGATTGGATTAATTCTATCCAAAGAATACGACATTGAACCTACAGTGTATCATTTAAGTCGTGTATTTAAAGTTAGTCCATGAATGTGTACTGGAAAAGAATGATCGATTTTTTTTCTTCAGAAATATAATTTAATAACTATAATAAGGTCTCATAAACAATCGGCTATTTATAAACAAACGTCTGTCTACTGATTATATTACGCGAAACTTCTCTCCCAGGCACTAAGGTCGAGACCGGTTAATAACCAAAAGTCTACGTACCCACGGTTTTCGTTTACCACCCGGTATTTTCCTGTTTTGGCTAAAAACCACTACATCGATTTGTCTCTTTTTGAATTTTATACCCGGTTTGGGTTTAACCTCTGGTCACTTACGCGATCTGTACTCTTACCCGCCGGGTTCTTCCCCCGACCCGGGTCGGAGGGACCGCTTCTGCTCGCCTGCCGTCGGATTCCTGCTCGGAGATGACTTCTGTTACCGTCAATCTCTCTCGCCAGCACCCTCTCTCCACGATAGACGCCGTTCCATCTTCTTCCACCGATAGCATTAACTAAGGAGTTGCTCTTCTCTCTCTCAGTGTCATTTACTGCTTGTTCACTGAACTACCTCAAGATTAGGTGTGAAGAATTTACTGCTGTGTGCAGTCCTGAAGTTTCCTTGACAGTAAGGTATATAAGGGACTCCTCTACAACTTTGGGTCTGCTACTAACCACATCTGTGGAACTATGTCTCGCCACTACTCGCGAAGAGAGAAAGAGAAATGGGTCGCAGAATCTCGGACCCCGACGAAACGCTCCCCTGTTCGAATCCCAGAAAGTAATAATGAAGACCTCATCGCAGCTAACTTTCTAACGGTGATTGGCCGTGTAACCAATCCTCAGGTACAACGCCCACGAGCTGTAGTGGATTTCCTCCCTCAAGTTTGGAACCTTGAAGGACGGGTCACAGGGAGAGCCCTTGGAACAGATAGATTCCAGTTCAAGTTTGTCTCTGAAGATGACTTGTTAACGGTTCTCCGCAAAGGACCCTATCATTACAAGAAGTGGATGCTGCTAATACAGAGATGGGAACCTGTAGTCTCTGCTCTTTTTCCTTCTACCATCAGCTTTTGGGTCAATATTCACGGAATTCCTCTTCACTTTTGGAATGAGAAGACTATCGACAGTATTGGGGATGCATTGGGTAACTGCCCTGTACGTATTCCTGATGAAGCACGTTTGAGGATGGATGCCAACGGACTACAACCTTTAGAGATGAGCAGAGACATCTTGCTGCCAACAGGGGAAGTCACAGAGGTCGAATTTGAGTATGTCAAACTCGAGAAGCACTGCTTCCAGTGTCACTCTCTCCTTCATGAAAAGGAAAACTGACCCTCTGTGGTAAGAGGAGACAGACCTGCAAAGATGGGTATTAATCAAACTAACGCTCTGATGCGTATAGAGGCCGATAAGAGACGCCATGACGAGCGTAGAGGATACGTGAGACATCAGGAACCCAGAAGATCGACTGATGTCTCCTTTAACAGGCGGAGCTCAGACCGTATTGAGAGGAGTAGATCAGACCACTCTCGCTCTGATCATCGTAGCTCCCACCACTCAGATACTGGTAGAGGTCAGCATTATGAGAGACGTACTCAACGATACCCTGACCACTCCAGGACCCACTCAGATCATACCTACAGAACCAGGGAAGAGATTGCTGCTAAACGCACTATTACCGGGCCATCCGGAGAGTTAGGAAGAAACTTGAACGTGCGACTAGGAACAGTTGAACAACAAGCAGGAGCTAACTGGTCCCAAGCTTCTCACACCCCTCCACCTCGTCAGCAAGAGCAACAACAAAACTCCTTACTCAGTAGTAGCTCTAAGGAGCGACGATCAGCTTTGGAGCGAATTTCTGAACCTCGCGTTCCAGTGCAAGCTCGCTTAGGAGTAACGTCGAGCTTAGAATCGGCTAGACTACAAGAGGTGGAGATTCAGTTTCTCGGCAATGAGGACCAAGAGCTACACACACGTCGTCTCTCACATACTTCCCCGATTATACCAGCCACTCAAAATCAGGCTCATGACGTCGATGCTGAGGACGATGAACTGTCTGAAGATTTAGCTCCAAGAAGAATCCATCCCTCACTAAGGATTGGTGCTCGTGTTACCCCTCCTACAAGTGGAAAGCGTAAAGCTCCATCAATGGTAACTACCTCCAAAAGTGCTACCAAGGGGGCCGCAAAGAGCGCTACAAAGAAAGGTACAAGAGCGGTAGGGAGACCGAGGAACACCAAGACTACTAAACGAGTTCCACACAGCCCGCTGGGTGTCAGTCTAAGGAAGGTCAATGTGGCTAAATCTATGAACCCACCACGGAAGAAGCTCTGCTTGGACAAGGATCAAGGAGGTCCTAGCAATGGTGCGGGGCGAACTAGAAGCTCTAATACGGTGACTATACCGGCTAATGGGAGAAAAGAGGGGGATTTTCGTCCTCCTCTGCCTCCTCTTCCTTAGTTATTTGTAGTTGGAATTGTCAAGGGTTGGGGAACCCCTCGACAATTCGACGGTTGAAGGATATCAACAAGTCGTTTAAGCCGGATATCCTGTTCCTCATGGAAACAAAGCAACAAGACCCCTTCATCAAGGACAAGCTCCAGTCTCTGAACTTCGATGGCTATTTCTCAGTTCCACCCGAAGGCTTAAGCGGTGGCCTCTCTTTATTTTGGAAAGATTCTGTCTCTTTGGTTGTATTAAAGGATTCACCTAATATAATTGATGCTGAGATTACTTTCAAAGGCACCTCTTCCTTTGTTTCTTTTATCTATGGAGCTCCTGTCGTAGGCAACAGATCGGAGTATTGGAATGGCGTTTCCCAAATTGGTCGCAATGAAGATGCACCGTGGCTACTAACAGGGGATTTCAATGAAATCCTCAATAATGAGGAAAAGGTGGGCGGACCAGAGCGTTGGGAAGGCTCTTTCACCGCCTTTAGAAGCTTTGTTTCGGAAAATGGTCTCTGGGATCTTAAGCATTCAGGCAATCACTTATCATGGCGAGGCACAAGACACACCCACTTCATCAGATCCCGATTAGATCGCGCTATGTCAAACTGTGGATGGGCGGAGGCTTTTCCGCTTGGACGTAGCAAGTACCTCCGCTTTGAGGGCAGTGATCACAGACCCCTGCTCACTTACTTTAACAACAAGCGATCGAAGGGTCAAGGTCTGTTCAGATTTAACAGAACACTAACGGAAAATGAAGAGGTTACAGCGGTAGTGGACTCTGCTTGGAACCACAACCCGCTAGAGACTGTGATAGCAAAACTCAATGCTTGTCGGAAAAGCATTATCAAGTGGACTAAGGAGAGATATAGCAAGAGTAACCAGTGCATTACGGAAGCGCAAAAGGACCTGGAGGGCCTTCTATCGGCGGCGGTACCAGACTTACCTCGTATTGAGGCTGTGAACAAAGTGCTTAGTGATGCATACAAGGAAGAAGAAGCTTACTGGAGACAAAGGAGCCGCATACAATGGTTAAAGAATGGCGACAGAAATACAGGATTCTTCCATGCAGCTACCAGGCAAAGAAGAAGGCAAAACTCCTTCTCGGTGCTAGAGGATGAGCAGGGCGTCGCAGTCTACGAGGAAGAAAAGATCGCAGGCGTGGTTGCACGATACTATACTGATCTGTTCAAAACAAACGGCAACCACGACTTCTCCATTGTGGACACAGTGATAGAGCAGAAGATATCGCCGGAGATGAATAGCTTCCTTACCGCCATACCGTCTTCTGCGGAGATAAGAGAGGCGGTTTTCTCCATTAATGGAGGTAAAGCCCCGGGACCGGATGGTTTCTCCGCAAAGTTCTACCAAGCTTACTGGCATATCATAGGTGAAGATGTTTCCCGAGATATTCGGTCCTTCTTTGAGACGGGAGCCCTCCACCCACAACAAAATGAGACACACATAAGGATGATCCCGAAGGTTACAGCTCCTCGAAAAGTGGCGGACTATAGGCCCATAGCACTTTGTAATTCTCATTACAAAATCATAGCCAAGATACTTACTAGGAGACTGAAGCCGTTGCTGCCCAACCTGATTTCGCCAACCCAATCTGCCTTCGTGGCGGGTAGAGCGATCACCGACAACGTACTCATCACCCATGAGACCCTACACTTCCTTCGTACCTCCGAAGCAAAGAAGTATTGCTCCATGGCCATTAAAACGGACATGAGTAAAGCTTATGACAGGATTGAGTGGGGTTTCCTAAAGGCGGTTCTCTCCAAGTTCGGCTTTGATAATACGTTTATCTCTTGGGTGATGGCTTGTGTGGAAACGGTCTCCTATTCCTTTCTCATTAATGGCTCACCGCGTGAGCAAGTCTCCCCGTCGCGAGGTCTACGTCAAGGAGACCCATTATCACCGTACCTCTTTATCTTGTGTACTGAACTGCTGGCAGGACTGTGTGCGAAAGCACAGATGAGAGGGAAGCTTAGAGGTATTCGGGTGGCAAGGGGATGCCCACTGATAACTCATCTGCTGTTCGCGGACGACACGATGTTCTTCTGCAAATCGAGCCCGGATTGTGTTGCTGCCCTACAAGATATCATCCGATCGTATGAAAGTGTATCTGGCCAACAGATTAACTATGCTAAGTCTGCGATCACGTTTTCAGCAAAAACACCCACCGAGGTCAAGACCAGAGTTAAGCGAGAGTTAGGGATTGATGCGGAAGGAGGGATAGGCAAGTATCTAGGACTGCCGGAGCTGTTTGGGCGCAAAAAGAGAGACATCTTTGCAGCTATCTTGGACAGGATAAGACAGCGGATAAGGCACTGGTCCACTAAATTTCTATCGGGAGCTGGGAAACAAGTCCTCCTCAAAGCTGTTCTCGCTGCAATGCCATGTTACGCTATGTCCTGTTTTAAGCTGCCCGCGTCGCTATGCAAGCAAATCCAATCGTTGTTAACTCGTTTCTGGTGGGATGCTTCTCCGGAGAAGAGAAAAATGTGCTGGGTGGCGTGGTCAACTCTCACCCTTCCCAAAAGAGAAGGCGGACTTGGGTTCCGTGATCTAGAGACCTTCAACGACGCCCTCCTTGCTCGCATTGGATGGCGGCTTCTACGCAACCCCACCTCTCTCGTTGCACAGGTTCTAGTGGGGAAATATTGTAAGACGTCCACCTTTTGGGAATGCTCTGCTCCATCAGATGCCTCCCACGGGTGGCGGAGTGTCTTAGCAGGACGAGAGGTTCTAAGACAAGGAGTTGGTTGGGAAGTTGGGAACGGGGCTTCTATACCTGTTTGGGGTGAACCGTGGCTCTCGCTATTCTCCCCCACTGCTGTGATAGGCCCCCCAACAGAGGCTTCTAAAAGTTTAATGGTTAGCGACCTCCTCTGTTCTCTTACTAACGCCTGGCAGGACGAGATGATTCAACGCTATCTCCCTCAGTATGAGGTCAGTATAAAGGGCATCGTTACCAGTTCAACCTCACATCAGGACAGGAGAATATGGCTCTATGACAAGACAGGAGAGTATACGACTAAATCGGGTTATAATTTAGCAATTACGGCTAAAACGGCGAGCCTGGATCACCCACTGGATTGGCAGAAATGCATTTGGTCACTCAAGACTTCTCCCAAGATAAAAGACTTTCTCTGGCGTGTAGCAAGGAAAGCCATTCCAGTTAGTGCTAATCTAGCTACTCGGGGCTTTCCTACATTCCCATGTAAACTCTGCGGTGGTATAGAAGACGACCTCCACACCTTCCTCCTATGTCCCCTGGCTCAGGAGGTGTGGACGTTGGCTCCTCTCACTCCGCAACCTCAGGTGTTAATACCTTCCATTTATCACATCATCAAGGCGGGACCTCAGTTTATTTCACTACCCCCGATTGGTCTTACATACCCTTTATGGCCTTGGATACTTTGGAGACTTTGGAAGGCTAGGAACTGGTTGGTTTTTGAAAACAGAACCACGACCGCACAGGAAATCCTAGCTATGGCGATCAAGGACGCAAAAGAATGGCAAGATGCTCAAGGGATTAGTGCACAAAAGGCAACCACGACTAGCAATAGGCTTCCTGTCTTACCCTCCTTTGAAAATGAGAACTTGGTTTGTTTTGTTGATGCTGCTTGGGATCCTGCTACTGGATGTTGTGGAATCGCAGGTGTATTCAAAGGACAGATGCAAGAGAAACACCCAGACTTCAAAGAGGCACGAAGGCACGTCGACTCTGCTCTTACGGCGGAGGCCTTAGCGGTGCGGAAGGCAGTGATGGAAGCTTACACTTCTAACGCTGCGTCGCTGCTGGTGTTATCGGACTCTCAAGTCCTGGTTAATATCATTCAGACTAGGAGCTCAAGAAAGGAGCTAAACAACATTCTCTCGGATATCTGGCATTTTAGCAGTCGTCTTACTGCTTGCTCGTTTTTACACATTCCTCGTTTATGTAATGTAGAGGCTGATTCAGTGGCAAAGTCAGTTCTCGCCAATGTAAACTCACCCTCCCCACGAGGAGGCTAAACCTTTTATTTTGCAATGCAATCGTAGTTTGACCAAAAAAAAAAAAAAAAAAAAAACAATCGGCTATTTTTCCTTTTGACTTTTTGGCTCCAATTAATATAGATAGCAGTTGGTGAAATAATATTTTGGCTGGCTTGGGTATGTGATGGACTTTGGAATTGCATGTATTTCCGTGATATACGCCTCGTTCCGTTCGTGTTTTTGGTAACGTAGTTCTGTTCGTTCTTTCCGTTTACGTTACGGGTTTCATTTCAGTTCTCTTGCTGGGTGCAAAACTGCAAATGAATTCTTTTAAAAGAATATATATTTTATTTTATTTTTGTAAACTTAGGAGTATATATTTTAAGTATCAAACTAAACTAGAAAGGAGAGATTAATGAAAATGTCTTGTGAGCTAGTAACTGCAGTCCACTGAACGAGACTATATGCTTGAAGGATTATTCACAAAATCGTTTGAATTGGGAACAATTGGAATGGTCTCGTCTATATAGTCAAGCCCTTCAGGCTTCATAGGCTTGTAATCAAATAACATATTATTATGGTTTTAGGAGTATATACTCCGAGTCATGTCCACGTAATCTACTAGTTTTGTTTAGAATGAGAAAATAACTTGCTAATTTTTACACTCTGTTTTCTACGCTAAGCTTAATATTTCTCTATCACACCTGGTGGCATGGTGCAGACAATGATTCTTCTTTTAGTGACAACACAGCTTCTTTAAAGCTTCTTTAAAGCTACTTCAAATCTCAAGACATCATTCTCTCGTTTACTTCTCTTTTCTTTAAGATTTGTAAATGGGCTCTGAAAGTAGTAATGGGCTGTAAGCCCATACAAAACAGATATGACCAACTAAACTGTTCAACTTTTGCCTTCTTCTTCTTCTCCAATTTCAGATTTGATCCAATCTGTAGCCTACGGAAACGAAAGGGGAAAACTGCAGACAAATCAAAGGTATGATTAGAACCCAAAGAGACTCATGAAACCCTTTAACTTTCTGCAATTTTTTTTTTTTCTGATCGTTGATTGTGAAAAACCTGAGAAGGTGGATCCATGGGTGATGTACAGCTAAAGAAAAGAGGATACATCTGGGCAATCTCTGCTGGGTTCAATGCAGCTCTTGCTGCCATCTCTGCAAAGTTCTTCTCATCTCTTGTAATAATAATAACAACATTTTCTTAGCTACTCTTTTGTTTTTTTCTTTTCTTAGGAGGAGTTTGATTAATTTAATTTTGGATTTTTTTTTTTAATGTTTAACAGGTGATTAAGTATGGATTAGTTGTATTATGCAATGTGGTAATGTGGGGATGTTATGTAAACAGCTTAAGAGCTCTCTCTTCTCTACAAGCTACTGTCACTAACTTTGCTGCTAATTTCCTCTCTTCTGGTTTTGCGGGCCTCTTTCTGTTTCACGAGTCCTTACCATTCCGTGTAAGTTTTTTTTTTATTCTTGGATGTCAAAGCCTATTACTATTGCAGATTCCATAACTTGTACTTGTTTTCTAAGGTTTGCGTGTTATTATTAGGACACTAATTCTTAGGTTGCAATGGTATTTTTTTTGGCGTTGTAAGATGAGAGTTCGGCTGATACATTTTCCGATAAATATTGCAGTGGTTTGCGGGAGCTTTATCGATCACCATTGGAGTTGTAATCCTCAGTAAGTCAAGTGTTGATAATAAGGTTAGTACGGATTAGTTCAAGAACCAATGTAATAGCTTCGCGTCTGGAGAAGGTTGCTTTGGCGTGCAAGTGTAAAGAAAAACTTCTAGTTAAGAGATGGATTAAGTTGTTTGAAGTCTTGGAGTTTATTCTGTCAAGGAGACAAGGACCAAACTTGTAATAACTACGATTGATTTTCCTGATTTTGTTGTAGTTAGATACAACTGTAATAAAGGTCAAAGATACCTCTATTAACATTTACATGGACTTTGTAATAATGGTCAAAGATACCACAACCGGACTTTGTAACAAATGATCAGTGTCAAATACAACTTGAATTCAATGTTAAATACAACCTGAATTCAATTATATTTCAAAAAGCTATCCGAATTTCTTAAAACATGTCGAAATCTACATTGATTTTAACAAAAATTAGTCAACCACTAACAAGATAAAACGATGTCGTTTTGATATACGGAGGAAAGTGTCAATTTCGACCTCGACCTAAACAAATGGTCAGTATCAATTACAACCTCAACTCAATTATAATTTAAAAGAAAAACTACCTGAACTTTTTAAAATGTGCCTAAATCAACATGAACTCTAACAAGAGTTATTCAACTATTAATAAGATAAAATAACGTCGTTTTGATATATATATATATATAATATGTTCATTCCGGGACTCAAACCCATGCCGTGATACCCCTTTAAAATGGTATATTAACAACTAGACAAAAGTAAAATTTTGAAATATTATTACAAATTTGAAATTATATAAGCTACTATTTTTCTTCATCTTATCCAATTTTAAACTCCGGCAATATTTTTTTCTGATTTATATAAATACATAACATGTTTTTTATTTATCATATCTTTAATAAACTTATATCTTAATAAAATATAAATAATAAGATATTTATAATTACACGATCTTAGATATACTTAAATATTTAACGTTATTTATAAAATTTCTTATATAAATAATTTTTATTTTTTTTAACTTCAGTGGAATTTTTTTTTTCAAAATGAATATTATATATTTTTGATATTTGATTCAAAAATGTTAATAGGCCTTTTACCTTTCCTTCACTAAAATATCTTGTTCAAAATATTAAACATATTACACAATAACTAAATATATAAAAATAATCACCAAAGTTTGATGAAAAAGAATATTAGTTTATATAATTTCAAGCTTCTTTTAATATTTCAAAAGGTTACTTTAGTCTAGTTGTTAGTGTACCCTTTTAAAAGGGTATCACGGCAGGGGTTTGAGTCTCGAAATGCACATATTTTTTTTAAATATATATATATATCAAAACGGCGTTGTCTTATCGTGTTAGCGGTTGACTAACTTCTGTTAGAGTCAATGTGTATTTAGGCACGTTCAGATAGTTTTCTTAAATTATAATTGCGTTTAGGTCATTTTTGGCACTGATTATTTGTTCGGGTCCTATTTGGCACGACTGAAATAGTTTGGGACGAAATAGGCACTTTTTATCGTATATCAATACGACATCGTTTATCTTGTTAATAGTTGACTAACTTCTGTTAAAATCAATGTAGATTTAGGCACATTTTAAGAAGTTGGATAGTTGTTTTGAAGTATAAATGAATTCAGATTGTATTTGGCACTGACAATTTGTTCGGTCGTATTTGACATGACTGAAATTGTTTGGGTCGAAATAGACATTTTTCCCGCAATAAGCACCCGTAGTTTTTGGGCCAGACATGAAACCTCTATTAACATTTACATGGACTTTGAAATATTCTCTAAAATTAACACATTTTATTTGACAATCTATCTTTGGGCATTACAAATAACAAAAAAATCAGATTTGGGACATCAACTATGATTCACAATGCAGTATTTATGGAGCGGATGAAGAATCCATAAATCATGTCTTGTTTGAATGTCTAACCAACAGTACCAACAGTACAAACGTCTGCACTTTTTCAAATTCTTTTTTTATCAAGAAATTTTCCCGTAAAAGAATTAGTTATTCTGGCGGTAATCTAAGGAACCTGATTTAAACATTTTTTGGATAATATGATATATATATATATATATATATATATAGAAAAATAGCATTGACAAAAATTTTAAAAATAAAATTGGAAATCCACAAAAAATATTACAGATAGCAAACATTGAAGGTTACATATGGACATAGGTGCAAAAACTGGATACAACTACTTCCCAACGGGAAGTAATACATGTATCCCCGAATTGAGGAGAAGATATGAGGTGTTTTATTGATGGTGTCTGGAAGGAACATGCATTTTCACAGGACAAAGATGATTCTGTAGAGCGAAGGATATGACTGAAATAATGATGGGCCCATGAATATCTGAAGAAGCCTATCACCTTTACATGTTGAATGTAAAGCTTTGGTGTGGGTAATAGAATGCATGAAGACCCTATTTTCAGGGAAGTGATGTTTACAACTGATTGTTTTCAACTAATAAAGATGACTGTACCAAAGAAATGGCCAGTTTTCACTACGCACTTGGAGGAATTTCATTGTTGTAAGGAATTTTGACTCATTTTAGCTTCTAACATATTCTTAAGGCAAATACCACAATGGCTGACAAGTTTGTACGGAATGCTCGTACTCAGTATTATGCTATGGTTTATGCTAACTCGTTGGGATCGAATCAACATAAACTATAGATAGCATAAGACTGAGCCCGAACATCCCGTGCAAACTTGTCAACTATTGTGTTCTTTGTCTTCAGAATATGTTGAATGTTTAAATAAGTGAAAATTATTTACAGGAATAAACATTCATCCACTTGCTTTATAACTATACTAGTTGATAACCTGCGCCATGCGCATGATGAATGAACTAAAAAATTATAAACTTTAATATATACGTATTAAAAATGTAAAAGTCAATAGTCCCAATACTATATATTTTATAATGAATAATTGAACGAAATTGTGTATATCTATATAAGATAAGCTTCATTTAAAAAAAAAAAACTTGTGTTATTGGTTGTATGTAATTGAAGTATAGATCATGGGAGTGAATTTATATGAGTAATCAAAAACTTATATAAAATTAGTTATTATTCCCCAAAATAAATAAAATGTATTTATATTTTACATCATTATGTCATTTATATTTTACATTTTTTTATTTTTGAGAATATATAAAAATAAAAAGAAGGGAAGTTTGACTAAAACATGATAATAAAGTTTAACATTAAAAGTTATTCCTTATTGATAGCATTTCACATTTATTCTAATATACAATCACATTAAATACTAAAATAATCAATTTCTCGCATGACTGGATTCTCAAACGATCAATATGTAGTCATAACGGGATTTACATTCCTAAAATGTGATAAATAGAGGAGAATACAATTCCAAACCAGAAATATTCCTATGTGATTGACAGAGGATTGAAGATCTTTTATTTATTATAAACGAATCAAAGTCATAATTAAACTAATTAATGACATAATTAACATAGGAAGATTGTTCAAAATCATGTGGGTTTTTACTGCAAGGAACTCTGTGATTGAAAATTCATAGTTCTAACTTTACGAAAATACATCAGGCTGAATAAATGGCCAAGGTTAACGTACATTTTAATTTTTTCAGTTAATTAGTATCGGATTTTTTTAAAAATAACTTGCACCAAACTTGACTAATTTAAAATCAGCATTAAAACATAACTTACAATGATTTTGATGATTACATAAATGGATGTCTTGATTTGATGAAATCAAGCCATCCAGTTTTATTACGATTTTATATTATGGTTTTAAGTTACAACATGTCAGCATCATTGGTCCGAAATTTTATTTTATATACTTGGTCAAACCATATGATTCAGAGCCTCAAATATGAATGACTTAGTATATTAGAGTATTGAATCATATAAAATACATAATCCCTTAATATTACATGAAAATAATGATTCTGGATCGTTTGATGATAACAAAATATTCTACTCAATTATAATAATTTCAAACTATGCTTTTAAAATATTCTACTCAATTGTAATGATTTTTAAATATGTTTTAACGGTTGTATAGTGAAAACATTGTAAATTTCATAAAAAGTCATCTAATAAACAAAATAGTATTTAACCATGTACGGTTTAATCATGTAAGCCAAAAACTGTATAATAGAGTATGTTCCAGAGTATTTTTGGTCTCTGGTAAGACCGAAACAAACAATTGTATTTACCATATTTCTGGTTTGGTAGATAATAATGTGAAAACCATGTAAAGAATAATGGAATGCATCATAATTAAACCGTGTAATAGCATATGGTAAATAATAACTGAAACCATAAATTGTGGACATGATTTATTTGGTTAGTCAATAAATAAAAGCTTAGAGTATATTAGTTAAGTTTCAATGTAATGACCAATGGCAAGTTATTGTAATTAGTCTAGTTAATTAAGGGGTTTTGAAAATAGATGGTGAGAGAGCTTGTGGTGATGACACCTAGGAAATGGCACATTTGTAAATCACACATGAACTAAAGGTTATTTATTTTTAATGCTCCTAAAATAATATATAAGGGATAAGTTTAGAACACGTGTTTTAAATTTTCTTATACCATTTAGATATATTTTTATGTACAAAGTTGTACCAATAAATAAATAAATATTAAAATTCATTTGTGAATCTTTACTAATTAGAAAGAAAAATTAAATAAAATACAAATAGAATATTTACAATAGTTTACTAGCAGTTTATACGCATTAGGCACTTATATAATAGTTAAGATTTGTAATTTTGTATAATATACAGTTATTAAAAAATAAAGAGAGTTTAAAATGGTGATGATTTCTCGAGCTATCTGGAAATTAAGATATTAAGAGATTACAAGACAGTTTCTCGAGCTCACAGATTATCCATGTACCACGGACGGAGAATTTAAAGGCGGATCGTCTAGCGCGCTGTGCCAGACAGCAATCGTCATTCGTCGTTCATATGGATGCAGAGTTCCCAGTTTGGTCCGCAGAATCTATATGAGTCTGTATGTTTGATGACAAAAAAAAAAAAAAATGGTGATGATTTGAAGAGTATATATATATATTAGACTCTTTATTATTCTTATGACATGTGGTCGAAGGTTTACTGACATATGTCCTCATGTGTTCTTTATTTTTACATTTTAGCTTATTTTTCAGAGTACTGCAATTTGACCATATACTTTCTAACTAATGCATTTTTTGGATTGGTCGTAAATTTTTTAATCATGACATAACTTCTAATGCACACACAAAGGCTTGTAAATACAGCTTAGAGCATTAAAATGATCAAAAAATAAGAGGCGTCAGATCAAACATCTCATCTTTCTCTATCCCTAGATTAGAAATTATAATCATTCATAGATCTAGATGATCAGCAATTTTTTTCAAGTAAAAAAGTTATCTAAGTAGTTGTGAAAAAAAAACTATTTTTTTTCAATTACAAATAGCAAACAAACACCAAGGAGTTAGCACATAATAAAAAAATTGGTCAAGTTATAGCGTCCAAATGGCAACATATAGATATGTAGAGATGTTTGTAACTATAAATACGCTGCAGTTTGTAAATATTCAGAGCCATGATTTTTTTGTTTGTTTGGGTTTTTGAGATTTGGAAAACCAATAAAATGAAGGTATTAAAGAGAAAAATAGTTTAACATTTCGGCATCGCCAGGGACAGGGACAGAGGACCGACATGTGGCAACACGTGACTAGTCTGGACCACTTCGGTGGGGCCAGAATACCTCTGTATAATTCAAAAAAAAAAATAGTTTAAAACCATTTATTTTGTGAATGTCTATTTTTTTTTTGTCAGACATGATCTATTTTGATAGGTATGACCGATCTGGAAATTTTAATTATCTAATCTTTCTTGCATTAACCATCATCTTATGAAGTTTGATAATTTATTTTAGTGGTCACTAAAATTTAAGATGAATAAAGAAATACATAAAATAATATAAATAATATAGATATATTTGAAATATATAATTTATTTACAACTAAAAAACAAAAACTTGTACTACTTTATTTCTTTACTATTTTCTATTATTTCATTTACAGTTATATATTTATTTTACTATTACAAATCATAAATAATCAAACTAAGAAAATAACTCAGAAACTGTTATCTCTGCATTATACAAGCGAATGGGATGAGATTATTTGTATTCTTAATGACCAGACGTGGAACAACATTCAAAGGTTTCTTTTCATATATGTTATTCCTATTTTTTTCTTTTTTTTCTTTCAAATACAGTGAAACCTCTATAAATTAATAATGCTGGGACTACACTAAAACTATAATTTTTATTAATTTATAAAGATTATTAGTTTATCGAGATACTAATTGAACCAAAAATTCAATTTGGAACTACGAAATTATATTAATTTATAGAAATATTAATTTATAGATTATTAATTTAAAGAGGTTATACTGTACTACTCTTCTAAAGTACCACTCATTGTAAAATAATTTTGTTTTTGTTGAATAAATTTAATATTTATTTTTAAAAAAGTGATAACTGTAATAACCTTTTCGTGAGATTAATATCAGCCACTAACATATTAACATCTCTAAAATAGTTTCTCAAAAGAATTTTAAAAGTTCTCTGTGCAAGAGACTCTCCCACCCCTTTCTTTTTATTTATTTTTATTATTTTTATTTTGTTTAATTTTTGAGAGAATCACTCAGATATTATGACTATTACTGCTTTAAAACGGATATATGCATATTTCAGGAACTAGTGTTATTTTGTATTCATGTTATTACCGGTTCATTACTCTAAACGACTGAATCTAAATGCAATAGAATGTGTGACAATCAACAAAAGTAATTTTTGCATAGAAATTAATGTATTTATTCTAAACAATATTACACATATTCATGATTTACGAAACAAGAAAAGGTAGATTCGTGTATTTAAGTAGAGATATATTTGAAAACAGTTTGTATATTAACATTAATGCAAAATATTACCTTACAAATGGAATATATAAGCACCAAAACAGAAAACTTAATACAATTCATGAAACGTCAAACAAGAAAAAGTAGAATTCATGTATTTAAGTAGATGCCTGAAACAACTTTCTCATATTTTACAAACTTTTACTCACAAACAGAATAACATAATCACCAGGTCTGAAACAAATAAAATTAAAAGATATATTATCATATAAACCTCTCCGTAATTATACACCTAATATGTTACGTTTTTTACTGTAGAAATGTTAATTATTACATAAGATTTTTTCTTTATTTTCTATCAATAGTTTATTATGCAGAAGGTCCACAGTCACTATATAAACAAACATTAACAACATAAGTAACAACATCCACGATTAACAAACAATTAAGTTACCTCCAATTTTTGTAATAATCTCTTAAAAAAATGGGAATAAAAAAAGTGACCATAATGTTCATTACAATGATGATAGTCATTGGGAACTTTGTCGTTCAGACAGAAGCTCAAGCTCAAGCTTATCCTTTTAGAAGTTGTTTCCCAGGTTGTATTGTGAGTTGTGCCATCGAGAAGAAGTTTCCAACTGGTTTGATGTGTCCATTTACTTGTTTCATGACTTGTCTTCCTCCTCCAACATCAAATATTCCTTCTCCTCCTTCACAAATGATTTTGGCAAACAAAAAAATTGATCATAATGATTATTTCTGTAAACTTGGTTGTGCTACTCATCATTGTCTTCCTCTTTCTTCTCTCCAAAATCCCAGTAAGTTTTTTTTTAAAAAAAAATTCTAAGAAAGCTATTTGTTTGGTTAACACAAACATATTTTCTTTCTTGATTATATGAAAATATCTTATTAATCGATAACTATATATAATATTTACTATTTATCTTATTTTATGATTATTTAGTTGATGATTGTTTTTTGTTCGTGGAATGATCAGATGTAGACAAAGTTGTGGACTGTGTCGATTCATGCTCAGACAGCTGCTCCAACAACAGCTAGAAGCAAATCTACTAAATGTTGTTGTTATGATAAAATCGATGTTTAAGCACCAAAAGATATGAACTAGTGTAGTTTGTATCAACAATGTTCAATCAAAATATCTCCTATATATTAAAGGAGAAGTATTTTTAAGGCTTTTCTTAAACGATTTTGGTGAGAATGCATGAGAAGGCTCGGATCCACGTGTCACTCTGTGAGGGAGTTTAAGAAAAACGGATCATTTAATTCTTTACTTTGTTTCCTTATTTGGTTCCATTACAAGAAACGTAACCAATTTTTTTTTCATTCAAGCGCGAACTGTTTGTTTGTTCATTCGTTTTGTGCTGCGTTGTCGTTAAACATTTAGAAACAACTACATTTCCAACTTATGGTTTGAATCCCCTTCTCAGCATGTGGATAAAATCGTACGAAACTCACCACCACGAAGCAGAAATACTTTGAAGCATTACCTCTCGACGATGGAAGGATCCGAGTCATCGTTCTCTCCCTTCGAGTCTTGCCGTCTTCTGTCGCGTGTTCTTGACCTCGAGATCGATGAGGCAGCCCTTAGCGTAGACGAGGAGGACAAAAGTTAGGGAGAACATACAACTGGCTTGAACTTCAGTTGCGAAGGCCAAATCGGATGAGTTTGCCGTTTGCAAACAGGGAGAGCTAAGGGACGAGCAAACACGGAGAGCTAAGGGAGAGCTAAGGGACGAGCAAACATCAGTCCCGAGTAACTATGGAAGATTGAGAGAGAGAAGGAAAAGATTTGATACGTTTACGAAGAATAAACTTTATGTTTTTCATAGTCGCTACACTTATTTTTTGTTGTTCTATAGGTCGACCATAATTATCTACATTTTTCATGTTTTTGTAGAACCGAGCTGCTCGTGGAGCTGATGATTATATCCCTGTTTCTCGCAAGCATTACGTTAGTAATCAAGTTGTGATCAAACATTCAAAGGAAGTCGTGTATTTTCACAAGGCAAGTGGGTGAAACAATTGCTGCTATGGTGATTTGCTGCTATTCAAAGGAAGTCTTGCATTAAAAGGAAGTCTTGCATTGTGATCAAACATTTGCTGCTATGGTATAACAATAGTTTTTATGTAAGTAATATTCGGAGTCATTTGCTTTTCTGCATAGCCAAAATTGGATTGAACGAAGCAGTAACATTATAGTCAAGTTTGATAGACTGTCATGTATTTTTTGTATTCTATAGTTTGGTTATTTGTGCACACTGATGTTTCATGTATGTAAGTTATATGTTGTATGAATTCTTTGAAGCAAAAAATAAAGAAATATGTGTGTCTTCTTCGCGGAAGTTGAATAACCGAAACAACAGCTTCAAATAATAAAAGGGTTCTCTTCTCTTTTTTGTCAAGTAAGGTTATAGAAAGAAGCTAAAAAGACGTACAGTGCAAGAAAACACATTTGTTTAACTACTTCATTGGCTTAGATCACATTGCATTATAATAATATCGAGCAGATTCTGTAAAACACATATGTTTGTTTAATACATACGAGGACGTTGTGCATGTAAAGTTGTTTGCATTTAATTGAATTAGTAAAAAAATTATAAATTTTTAGGGTATAATGTTTAGTGTTTATGATTTAATTTTTTGTGACGGTTTAAAATTGTTAACAAAATTTCATCTTTTTGCAGCTAATAATATTTTTCTTTTATTTTAAAAACTTAACACAAATTATTATTTTTTATTTATTATATTTAAAAAAAATTGTACATTAATTGGCAAACTATGATTAGTTGGTAATTCACCCAAGAAAAATTCATGATAAAATATTAAACTAGGAATCATTTCCATATAAATAAAAATTGTGGTAGTTAAAAGATAATCGAGGAATTAAAAGAATGATTACATTTTTATATTTTTCAAAAAAAAAGGTTTACGATGAAGGGGATACCGAGAGAGAGAGAGAGAGAGAGAGAGAGAGAGAGAGAGAGAGAGAGAGAGAGAGAGAGAGAGGAGAGAGAGAGAGAGAGAGAGAGAGAGAGAGAGAGAGAGAGAGAGAGAGAGAGAGAGAGAGAGAGAGAGAGAGAGAGAGAGAGGAGATTTAGTGTTTAGGGTATATCCAAGAATTTAGGGTTTAGTGTTTGGATTTTTACCCATGGGTTTAAGCTTTGTCCATGGGTTTAGGGTATAGTGTTTAGTGTTTATGATTTAATTTTTTGTGACGATTTTAAAATTGTTAAAAAAAAATCATCTTTTTGCAGCTAATAATATTTTTCTTTTATTTTAAAAACTTAACACAAATTATTATTATTTTATTTATTATATTTTTAAAAAATTGTACATTAATTGACAAACTATGATTAGTTGGTAATTCACCCAAGAAAAATTCATGATAAAATATTAAACTAGGAAACATTTCCATATAAATAAAAATTGTGGTAGTTGAAAGATAATCTATGAATTAAAAGAATGTTTACATTTTTATATTTTTCAAAGAAAAAAAGGTTTACGATGAAGGGGATACCAAGAGAGAGAGAGAGAGAGAGCCATAGAGAGAGAGAGAGAGAGAGAGAGAGAGAGAGAGCCATAGAGAGATAAACAAAATGAGTTCGAGAGTAAGATGCAAAGAAAGAAATATAGAACAAGTTTGATTACACAAAAATTTACATACATAATAATTTGATTATATATTAATAATTTTTATACATAAAACCTATGCAAAGAGTGTGATTACACAAATATTTACGTACATATAATTTGATTAGATATTATATGTACTTTTTCTTACTCGAATTAGATATTATACACAAAATCAGTTCTTCTTACATGGTTCAAAGAATACAGCGAAGTTCTGTGGAATCCTTACATGTTTGAAGTCAATGACCTATGAGGAAGGTATGTTATTATACAAAAATCATTCATATGAAAATCAAATTGTATAATAATAATTATATCTTTATATGCAAGTTCTTGCAAATGAATCAGAGTAAGATAAATCACACTGGTGATATGTATAAACTATTGAGACTATGGAAAAAGAGATTTATGGACAAGCTTTTCAAACCTCAACAGTTAAGGATTTGTATAGACATTGAGCCATTCTCACTCCCACAAATGATGAAGTGGATAAAATAAATGATTACATGCTTTCGCAGTTGCCAGGTAACATGTTTTGTGTTTACTCTTATATTTCAGTAAATTTTTACATGTCACTAAAGTAAAGGATTTACATATGTTTCTATCTCAGTGACGTCTATACCGTAAAATCAGCACCACCGAGATTAAACACAAAAAAACACACAAAACCCAAATTCCAAACTATATATATATATATACTTTCTAATATTTTCGAAAAATTGCTGATCTAACCATCTCATCCCGCGCAAGGCGCGGATAACTACCTAGTATATATTTATTTCGAGTTTATAGTTTTTGCTACAAGCAAATAAACAGATAACAATTGACCAAACGAAAACAAAATGATAGAAAAAGAAAGAACGTTTAATATTACTGTGACAATATTTTATTTTTGTAATATATCAACTGATCTGTTCTGTTCCCTCCACCGTAAGCAATACAATCATATTGGCAAGATACCAATACTATTGTTTCCCTACCAGTTTCTCTAAGTCTTATTCCCCTAAATTCTTAATAAATATATTAATGTATAGAGCACAAGCCTATTTGATTTTATGATAGTTCTGAGTACAGATGATACAGTTATTGACGGACACTAACTATATTTAACATCAAGCTTTTTTCACTCCAGTAATGGTGGCAATTGGTCTTAGTGGAAATTGTAACGTAGTCTCTTATATTTGTTCCAATTAATTTGCATTCCACAATCACTTTTTACCACTTTGGTGTAATTTATAGTCTTGTTTTGATGTTCATATGTAGGATCCAATACTTTGCATTTCAATCACCTTTTACCACTTTGATGTAATTTATTCATCAGTTGCTAATCTCACAATTACCTTAAGTAAACATTCATTGATTTTTATATATTTCAAATGGGTAACTATATACAATATCTAGTATATCTATTTCAGAAGGTGTATTTTCTGTTTTTTTTTATTCTTCTGTTACAAGCAAATCAGTGAATAAACTGTACAAATAATTTTCTTTTGGTCAAAATTATTCACAAAATAAGGTATAACAGCAGTCATATACTAATTCTTAATTTTTTTTGTCAATTTTAGATCTCAAAATTTAAAATTCATATATTTTTTTATCTTGTAAGTTACAATTATTAATTCAAAATATGTATGGTACACAATATGGAAATCATGCAAGTAAATCATTATTCATTTTATGAGAGGTTATAAAAATGTAACAAAATATAATTTATCTCCACATTATTCTCCTTAGGAATTAGTCTGTTAGTATACTACTGTAAACTACTGAATTTAAATACTATAGAAATCGTGACCATCAACTAAGAGTATTTTTTATACACATCATATATCTTTGAAAACACTTTTATACATATGCATGAGACGTAAAAACAAGAAAAAACAGATTCATGTATTTAAGTATATGTATATCTTACTTATCTTGCACATATTTACGTTAGTGCAAAGTTTTACCTCAAAAACAGAATTATATAATCAACAAATCAGAAACAAATAAAATTAAAAGATAACATTACCATATAATCCGCTCCATAATTTCACTTAATATGTAGTAAACGTTTTTGATTGTATAAATGTTAATTATTACAAAATATTTTTTTCTTTTTTTTCTGT
The DNA here is from genome assembly GCF_000801105.2 of Raphanus sativus. Taxonomy (NCBI): domain Eukaryota; kingdom Viridiplantae; phylum Streptophyta; class Magnoliopsida; order Brassicales; family Brassicaceae; genus Raphanus; species Raphanus sativus. Next base: position 13,912,017 of record NC_079511.1, read on the forward strand.
CAATAGTTTATTAGCAGAAGGTTCCACAATCTCTATATAAGCAAACATTAACGATAGAAGCTAACATTATTCACGATCAACAAAAAAATAACCTCAAATTTTATAATAAATCATCTCTTCGAACCAAAAAAAAGTCAAAGAAAATGGGAGGCAAAAGAGTGAACATAATGTTCATTTCAATGATTGTAATGGCAAAGTTTATGATTCAGACACAAGCTCAAGACACACTCTCTTTTAGAAACTGTTATCCAGGTTGTATTGATGGTTGTGCCATTGAGAATCGGTTACCAAAATTACTTTTGTGTCCATTCACATGTCTCCTTACTTGTCTTGCTCCTCCAACGTCAAATATTCCTTCTCCTCCTTCTCAAATGATTTTGGCAAAGGAAATCGATTATGTTGATTATTTTTGCAAGCTTGGTTGTGCTACTCATCATTGTGCTTCTCTTTCTTCTCTCAGAAAACTGAGTAAGTTTATTTCTTTCTGTTATATGAAAAGATATCAATTAATTGATAATTATGTAAATAAATGTACTTAGTATCTTATTTGTTGTCAAACATAATATCGACTATTATGGATTTTATTTTAGAATTATATGATTTATGGATTATTATTGTTGTTTGTGGAATGAGCAGATGTAGATAAAGTTGCGGACTGTGTGGATTCATGCTCAGACAAGTGCTCCAACAAGAACTAAAAGCGATATTATCTATTCTTGTTTTGATAGGAAAATCCATGTCTAAATAACAAAAGATATGAATTCATGTAGTTTTTATCACTACAGTTTTAATCCAAATAATTATTTATTTTATTATGATTGAGATTGTTTGTGTTACAAGTAGATCATTCGATGAGACTGTCGACCAAAGAAAAACAAAACATTAGAAGAGACGAAATTTACTATTGTTGTGACAATCTTATATAATTGTAATATATCATTCATAACTGATCTGGTTTGTCCCCTCCTCCGCAAGCAATAGAATAATATCAACAAGATAACAATATATATTACTATGAATTATGATGATAGAGATGTGGATCAGCATTTGCTTTTTTCCAGAGAACAACGTCTTACTGTTGATGTGGTGTAGATCTGATCCGACTAAGGTGACTGCATAATCTAACTGGGCTTGAGAAAGGCAGATGTCAGTAAATGATGACACACATGGAGTAGACGAGGATGAAGATGAAGAGAGAGAAAAAAAGATGAAGAGAGAAGAAAGCTTGAGCTTGATGTGGAAGACAAGAAGCGGATCAAGTAATGCTAGAAATGGATCTCCGGCAAAAATATTGTGGAGACAGAAATTGTAGTTCTTTTTTGGGTAGAAGTAGAAGCTCATCTAGTTTCAAATCCAGTGACAAAGGAAGAGGAAAGAGTCAAGATTTTTACTGATTAATCTAAATATTTTTATTTTTATTTTTTTCAACTGAGGAAGAAGTAGTTTACTGATTAATCTAAATATTTTTATTTTTATTTTTTTCAACGGAGGAAGAAGTAGTTTACTGATTAATATAAATATTTTTATTTAAATTTTCTTTTGTTTTATCATTAAAATGTGAGTTTCAGATCCCGTTAAATGGTTGGATCACGTTTAATTTTGACATGTCATTGATACATGAATGTCTTAATTGCTATTTCGTGGATTGACATATGAGTTTTTAATATTGTGATTTAAATGGAAAAAAGAATATCATATTATTTGTTTTACAGAACTCTAAAATAATCAATAGTTTTTTATGAATATTGGTTTCAAATGACAATCCTCATATTTATGGAATTTGAAAGAATTCTAACATTATAACTAAATGTTCAACACATACATTTTTATTGTGGTGGTACGCTCTCGAGAGAAAGAGAAAGTCGGGTTTTTATTTTCAAAATAACTTAAAATGAGAATTGTTAGAAAGAAAGTATAAGTTGATTAGAAAGTCGGATTTTCATTTTCACTTATACTTTTTTTTTTGAAGATTATTTTCACTTATACTTTCTTTCAACATTTCCCATTTTAAGTTGTTTTAGTTATATTTTTGCATTTCTATTGTTTTTAGTTAGTATTGTTTTAGCTAAAAAAATTCTAATCTAATTGGATTTTCCTCGAGTTTCAAGATAGACACATAGCTGTTTAGTTGTTCTTTATTCTAACTAGATGCGATGTCCGCGCTACGCGCGGAAAAATGTTTGATGTTTAATGGTTTATAATGAAAAAATGGTGAAAATATAATTTTTTGATCAGTTTGACTAATTTTTCATGGATGAGTCAAGAAAAAAAAACTAATTTTACATGGAAAACTTTTTTGTATCCATAACTAATTATATATTATTTAAAATTTATTTAAAGCTTTTCTTTGATTTTTGAACAATATATTTTATGTTATTAGAATACTTAGCAAATTATAAAGTTTAACAACATTTTGGCTCTATACACAATCAAAATCAGTCGAGTAAGGTAAACACATAAATATATGAACATAAATATAGATACACACATTTTTTAATTAGAACAACATATAAAAGAGAACAGTACATATTTTAGATAATAAATTAAATTGTATGTTTTTCTTAAACTGGATTAATCTTTGTGAATACTAATACAAACGCGACAGCTATATACTATGAAAACTATTGTTTTATTTTCTCAACAATCGTAAACACAAACTCCATTTATTATACCAAAGCCAATGACCCCTTCGCTCTAATTCATTGGCTTCGTTCCCTCCATATATTGACTTAACGCTCCTTCTTTCTCACTCACTTCATCACATTTCTACTATAATTTGAGAGTGAGCTTGTGCGAAGGCAATCCCGAATATTCCAAGAAATTGAGGTATTCAATCGCATATAATGTATCATTCTGATCTGATCGAGTATCTGATATCTCAAAGCTATCAGAGCTGAAGTAATCTTTTTATTTTAGATGAATTTACAATTTATTTAACAGTTTAGTAAAAAGATATGTTAAAAAATATGAAAATAAAAATATGTTAAAATAAAATGATATTTTTCCGATCTATTTGATAGTGGTTAGCAATAACAGTGTATTAATTTATTTTGTAGTTGTTAAGTTCAAAGTGGAATATCATAAATGGTTTCACTAATAGATTAAATAGAAGTAAAATAAAAAACCATTAGTCGTAGCAAAGTTAATTTATTTGGAATTTAAACATAAGTTGATGTTTTATTTAAAGAACATACTTATACGGTTAAGTATTATGTGGAAATTATATGAAAGGAACAAAATTTGAAATTTTATTTTAGAAGCTAATCTAAATTTCTTACCAAAAAGTAAGGTAATTATGAGTTCATCTTTATCTGTAAGTCGTAAAGAAAAGATTCCTTAAATTTTTCCTTTGTAATTCTGATTCTTGGATTCAAACAACAAAGTAAACTCAAATGTATCATCCGAAGAACAACAATACGAAACTCCCGAATTTCAAGTCGAGAACTTTACGTATTATTAAGTTTTCTTCACAAAATACTGATGAAGCGATTGAAACGTACCGATTTACAGCTCACTTTATAGACAATGAGATTACAGTTTCTTTAGTCGTTGGAGATGATTTCAACAGCTTGTCGTCGTCTCAATATTTTTTTCTGTAGTTGGAATTTATTATTTGTTCTAGTTTGATTACAACTAAATAAGGATATTATAGAATTTTGCTCAACTAATGAAAGCTACTTAGTTAATTTTCAGTTTGAAAGGCTAATTCGTTACAATTTATTATTTTGTCGATATACTTATTTAAAATCTGGCTCATTATTTTTATGCATCTTTTAGCTTGCTAATATTTTTAAATTGGAATTCTGTTTATTTAGTTATCTAATTGTATTTGTGTGTTTATTGAAAACTTATTTATAGATCTGTATTTAGCTTATTTTGGTTTGTTTCAACAAAAATAAAACCTATATATTTCTGACAAAAAATACTAAAGATATATAGTAATCATATAAATAAAATTAATTTGTATGCTTCAAATGATTCACTTTACTAATTTATGTAATGCAATATAAATAATCTTTTAACTACAAATATTATTTATTTATATAAATATTATTATTAAAAAAGAAACAACTTATGCTCTGATATCAGCCACCGATCTCAGGTTTTCTTTTCCTTGAGAAGTTATAATGCAAGATTTGTAAGAGATAAGGAACAGAGTAACATTTCGTAGCTGAAGGCGAGAAGAGTTTTGTAGAAGTTGGAATTTTGTTGACGTAAGTGTTCTCTAGGTCGTCAGTAAAGGTGAGTGGAGTTGGCGGTTGTTTTTTCTGTTGATGGTCGTCGGTAAATAACATGAAGGTGGTGTTGTAAAGCCTTTTGTCAAAAAAAAAAATTGAAGGTGATGTTGTAAGCTGAGGGTTGAACTGAGAATTAAATTATTAGAATTATAACTTACATCGAGTTCAAGGCATCTATTCAAACATACAAAAAGCCTAAATCATAGGGAGTAGTTGCTGTGGACAGGCGTGATGAGAACTACATAATTTTAGAAGTTAAGCTTTGGGCAGCTTTTTCCAGTGCACACCTCTTCCCGAAGAGGAATCATCTCAGCATTAATTCCATGTGAGTAGGTAAAGTTGGAGTGGCTTCTCTGGTCGCACCATGAATCTCAAAAAGTAGCTTCTCTATCTGTCCTGGTTCGTGTTGGATATGGTGAGTTTATGCGTCCCTGCTGCTCGACGTATTGTATTGGTTCTTTGGAGTGTAGGCGTGTGCCTCTTGCTTGAAATATATGATTTCTCTTCAGCATATTATCGCCTAGGCAAAGGCACATTTGTTAATTCTATGAAGCTCAACTTCTTTTGTATTCAGATCCTAAAGGTGCAGAAGGTCATAGATTTGTTTTGTTTATCTGAGTAGGACGTTATGAGACTGTTGGGTTTGGTTTTTTGTTTTTATTTTTTGGTCAAAAAAAGTTTAATTAATCATTTAATTAAATGTTAAAAGTTTTTGAACTTGCTTAATTTTTGTGGATGTCGTGTCGTACTGGGCTAATGAGCCTGACAACTTGTTTCAAATGTTTTCTTGGGACTAAAGCTAAACTAAGAGTCAACTGAATTAAATAAGTTGAAGTGATCTTATATATCTGAATATCTTCCTCTTTATAAGTTTTCAAGTTTGAAATCTTGCATGTTGTATCGATCATATGCACATAAATTAAGTTTTTGTTGGTCCACTGTTGCCTACCCAAATGTTGTGGCCTTGCTGAACTTTCTGAGCTGTCTTAGTGTTCTGAACGTGTCATTTCTTGAAAATAAGAAGCTGAGCATCCGAGCTTGAAAGGACTATACATATGCATAATTTTCTTTTAGGCACTGTAGAATCAGCCTTTCATCAGAGTCTTTTAAACCTTGCTCCTCCCAAACAAAACAAACATAGGGTTCAGTGGTTGTGCTTGTCAAGAATTTAAGACATTCATTGAAATGTTTATTTCTCAGTACTACCATTAGCTGTACAATATCACCAGCATGTCCAGCACAGACATTGGTGAGCTTTGTAATCTGACCATTAAAAGGTACAAACACAGACGCTTCTGATCCATCTGAGACAGACAACTGGGCATGGTACCTGCATCATTAACAGACTTGACATTAGCAAACAGAAGTTGGTAAAAAATGGCTGTGAATTGCAGTTCAAATAGCAGTAAACAGGAGCCTGGGAAGGATCACCTTAGAGCCCCAACGGCATTGATGTTATTGCATGTTGCACATGTAAATGTTGAGAAACCACGTTGAAGTTTTCTAGTGCATTTTGAACTTGAGTTGTAGCACCACCCATCTGCAGAGAAACTTCACAAGTCTGTCCACACAATACATGGGAAACCACTTAATTATAGGGAGATTAAGCAGTAATAGAGGAAGAGATGAGGTTTATTCCCGACTGGGGACCAGAGTTGAGAACACAAGCATTAAGCTAAGCCACCGTAACGGTTTAAAGTTTTTAAATACCCTCATACTTTGTTGGGCCTAAGGAAGAAGCATCATCACTGAAACGGTTCCTGCTGAATGAAACATTTAAGAGGATTAAGAGGGTATAAAGCTATTTTTTACTGAATAAATGTAAGGAAGTAATCATTTTACGCATCAAGTATGGTCTGCCCAACGGCACTTTCTTTGTCAAAGTAAAAATGACTGCCTGGGGTGGAGTTTAGTAATACCCGACCTGGGAGGAAGCAAAACATACACAAAGTGATTAAATAAGCAATAACTGGACTTAGTTGTTAGAAAGACACATACCTCCTACCAACTTAGGATTAACGGTCGTGGCTATTATGAACTTATGCTTCAAACCATTGACCACTAATTGTCATGAAGTAGTGAAACGGGGTATTGCCCAAATTAAAAACATTCAAGACATCAATTTCCATGTGCTTTCCACTGAATAAAACGTAGGGAGAGAAGGCTGTATGAGTCAAACGTGACGGCTTCTTCTCCCACTAAACACCATATACAGACAGCCCATCCTCAGAACTATAAGTGTACGAAGACTCGGTAGTGGTGGCGCTGTTATCGATGTTGTCAAGTGGAATCTGCAGTGCCACCATGTGCCTTGGTCAATACATATAATCTAAATCTGAATACATATCAATTGATTAGATGGTCTGGTATTCAATTTGATACGACTGCATAACAGACACGGATCTATTGCTAATCTGCATCACTCCATATATTGTATTTTTGATGTTGATATTATACAATGTGAAAGTTTTTCACAGTGGAAAAGATTAAATTTATGAAAACTATGCGAATATATTATATAATTTTTTTTAAATAGCAAGAATAAAGTTCAGTGCATTTATTTCAGCCGAAGAAGAATACATTATTAGGTGGGATATTTGTAAAAGGAATATGAAGTGGTTGAAGTGTGAAAGTTATTTTTTAAAGAGGTTAATTGTTATGTTTTTTCTTTTGTAAATAAGTTTATCTATAACATCATTTTTCAAGATAAAGCTAAAATTTGTGAAATGGACGAAATTGTTTTTTAGAAAGATAAAATGAACGAAAATAATTTGTAAAATAAAAACAATTTATTAGTCTTTTGAAGTGCTTGACGTATTGATTGAACCGTCAAAGTTCGTATACTAATTATATACTAATTATATATTCATCACTATTTTAGTCTTATTTGCATTGTTATTTTAATTGTTTATTTTTTCATTTTTTTGGACAACTTGTTAAGGAGTCGATGGTTTTAAGAAGATGATTTTATTTTTTACAATTTTAAGTTGTTATTTTAATTTCTATCAAACCACTACTTCATTCTTTTGAAGTTATTAAAATTAAATATGCAATAGAGCATACTAAAATTAATTTTTATTTTACTAAGGAAGAATTTAGAAAGTACTGTGGGTAACCAATATTGTACTAAAATTTTAGAATAAACATTCTTTATTAATAGCAAAGTTGACAAATTGGTTAAGACTTTTCAAGTAGTGAAATAGTAACAGTGTTTGCATACTTTAGCCATACTATCGGGATCACAGTTTGTCCGTGGCGTAAGGTTGACGATATTTATATAAGCTTTATTATATTAAGAGGCCATAACGTTATATATAATGCTTGCACAAAAAATATGATATACCATATTATTAAGAACACGTTATTATATTTGAAGTTACCAAATACCATATTATGATATACATTGTTATAAAAAAAACAATGTTTCTGGTGACATTAATATATATTTTAATTCAAAACACGTATTTGTTGTTTTTTTTTAATTTACTTTGTTTAGTTATTTTATAAATTATTGTTGCTTGCGGTATTTGGTATAAGCAAGTTTTAGATTTTAGTCTTCTGGTTGTTTTCGAATGGATTAGTAATCGGAAGAAATTATATTAGTTTGTTTTAATATTTAGTTTTTATTTCTGTATAATTATGTGATATATTTGTTGATGTCTTATTTTGTAATAACTAATTACAATAAGGATTAGATACATAAGTGTAAAAGACCATAAATTTACTACATTTGTAGGACATTTTAAGACCCATACATAATCTGGAGGAGCAGACATATATGAAAAAATCAGAGAAAACAACCTTTAAATAAAAAAAAAACTGAAAACGAAGCATTCTAACCCCTACAACAACGTAGGTGATGCGTGTATATTTTGCCTGTATATGCACCCTGCCTTGAGATGGTTTCACTCTTCTTCTTCTCTACTCACGGCGATCATTAAGGTGCAAAACGTTTGATGATGATGTCGAGATGGTTTCATTCTTCTTCTTCTCTACTCCCTCACTGCTGTTTCATAATCAAAAGTTAGTAACAGAACATATCTGCCTTGTGTAAACATAACATTGTCTAACTTACTCTGTACATTCTTCTTCGTCTACAAAAACCTCAAAGGAGGAAGCAGAGGCAGCTATGTAAGGGATCAATTTACAGAGACACGTTTAGTTTTGTTTTGGAGAGTAGAGCAGAAGCAGTACAAAAAAAAGAGCATGAGCAAAAACCTTGAATGCCACCCATTTTCCAGGTAAAGCATTGTTCTCTTTGTTCCTCTCTGATCTGCCTCCAAGCATGAGCCAAGAACCAAACTCTGGTTTTGACTTGTCCATCTCTGCTTGATCACTCGATGTAGTGTCCTTGCAGATAGCCAAAGGTGCCTTGGATGAGCTGCAGAAATCAAAGTGAGTTGCACAATTAGTTTGAGAGTTTTGGTGAAGTATGCTAAAGTGAGAAATACATAACCAACAAAACTGCTTACTGATTCAGCTTTGTTCTCTTTACTTGTGGTCCTAACGCCTGCCTGCCTGTATCTATACAAAACAGTGTCATGTAAAGCTTAGCAGAACTTAATAATAAAACTTACAGAGTAATTAGAGTGACTCACTGTTATTATTATCTCCCCTAGACAATATAGTCCCAGAGCTTCTTGACGGTAAGTCATTTTCCTTTGGCTCCTGCTGGTAGTTAAAAAAACATTAATCATCATGTGGAAAAAACTTAGAGAAATAGAGAAGATACATCAACATCAACTGTTTGGGCCTTCTCATAGTTCCCAATGTCTGTTAACTTCTTGTTAGCATCATTAAACTTCTCGACAGGCTTTGCATTTCTGCACAAAGTTTCAACACTTTATCAGTCAAACCAAAGTGACAAAAGCTGATACGAAAGAGACCAAAATGAAGAAGACTTGGCTAAAGATTCCTAGATTGAAGATCTCATTAGCCGTCTTCTCCTTACCCTTAAACTCCATGTGCAAGGCGTAAGCTGCATAGTACAAAGCATGTGTCTTCCCAAAATCATTAACCTCCAAGAACTTATAAAATGCTCCGCCTTCAAAACAGAGTAGCCACTTCCCTTAAGTACTAATATTCCAATACAAAGAAGATCACTCAAAGGAGCTAAAAAGAGAGGAAGCATTACATGTTCCAACCAGACTTTGAGATAACTTTTACCGCTCCGATCCGAGTGCCAGGACTTTCTGACGCATTGCTCATATATCACCAACAGCCCCGGGCAATCTCCACCAGGAGGAAACGCCTCCTGCACCCATTTAACACACCTGGAGAGAAGAGAGAAGCTCAAAGTTCAAGACTGGATCAAGTTTCAGACTTTGTATAATCAAGAAAACCTTGATATTAGGGTATGTTACAGTGTTCGAAAAATAACTATAATCACACAGACAGTGATTCTCTTATATATATATATATATAAAGCTAGCAGTAGATAACAACGGAGCTTACAATTCAAGCTAATATTGGAGGAATCCCTTTCCTAAAAATCATTTAAGTTTCCATATAACTTGCAACGAATACATGGCCTTGCAATATTACATCAACAGCTTCACAAAATTAAAAGCTAGTTTCGCAAGAAAGGTTTAAACTGAACCTTGGGATTGCTTGGATTTTGAGCTGCCTCAATAGCTACAATTGCTGCTCTAGCTATGATCTCCACGTTCGCCAATTCTTCTCGGAGTTTCACAATTTGAAGAAGTAAGTGGTGGTCTTCTCCATACTGCATTCATGGTGGCTCATGTCTTCTTCTCAAGCTAAAGAGAAGCCCTGTTACAAATCAAACAAAAGAATCTCATTATTGGTCCAAAATAGTCAACACCACAACAAAGGGCTATTCGGTTTTCACATAACTTTGCTAACTTCTTCTCGAAGAGTCACAACTTCCGCCTTAATCTTCATGACTCGATCCGATTCAGGTTTAGCCTTGGCTATCTCTCCATTGCTTATCTTTGTCGCCGATAGCTTCTGTCTATCTTTAGCTAGCTTCTGGACATCCGACCTAGCTTGATCAAGCTCAGCTCCGGTTCCGTTGACCACACGAGCTTCGCCCTATATCCTCAGAGGATTCTGGTAAACCTCATGCGCCTTAGCTTCCCTCTCTCAGGGTTGGTCTCAGGAGCAGTGGAAGCTCACGCTTCTGATTTCTCTGCAAAAGAGATTAGATTTCAATTCAAGATGATGGGCTGAGAGTAGATACTATGGACGACATATTGAGTACCATTTATATATTTGGATTCAGTAAGCTGAGATTCCGATACCTAAAGAGGAAAATGATATCGTCAACGCCGGCAGATAATGTCTTCGGGGGCCATCCAAGAGTCAAGCCTTCAAGCTATGATCGTGAAAGTGCTTCATTGGTAACATCTCCATGTCCAGGAATTTCTCGTAAATCTTCTACAGGTAGAGGAAGCAGTTAAATAGTGATGATACAGTGCTGAAAGAATCTGAAAGGCCTTCGATGTCTAATTAATTTAGGAAGACATTTACTGTTACGAACGTGGAAAAGTGAAGATCATGGATAAACTGTAATAACAAATAAGTTTTTTATTTTATTTTCTGAAGCAATCGAAAAGGTACAATGGGCCGAATCAAAATGTTAAGACAGTCCAAACAAAAGTTTAGTTTTGTTCTAACAAAGCACATGGGCTATGTTATACGAAGCCCAACCGTGAAATGCGGTTGAAGCCCATCAGAGCTAAATGACGGATCCGACGTGGACGAAAGCTCCTCTCTTATTGGCCTGAATTAAATTGCTGATGTGGATGCCTTCTCCTTTGATCTTATTAGACTTTTAGTATAGTATAGATTAATCAAAAGAAGTAATATCTAATCTATTAATTTAGGGATTATCTACTATTTGAAGTTCTCATTTAAATTTTGGACTCTTTCATAGTTGTTGCTAGAATATATCATGCCTTCTATACAATGCAACCTACCAATTTAAATTAAACCAAATCTTAACCAACATAGATTAGTTAAACCTAACCAGTAACACTTTTATAATATTTTTGGTTAATCTCTTAATATAATTAGATCATATAAAACTGAACCACTCTTAAATCAACGAGTTCTATATCATTCCAGACATAAGAGAAAAAATATCCGACTCATTTACAACGTAAGCATACAAAGACCGTGTATGCTTATGCTCATTAATCTTCCAAAAACCAAATAATTGTGGCATAGACCAACATAGGCTCATGTTCGTATCACTAACTTTACTTCCATATATTTACTCTTCACCTACATCATATCACAACATATACACAGTTATGTAAGAACATGATTTTTTTTGTTCAAACAACCAAATAATGGTGGCATATGGTCAGTAGATTTTTTAAATATGTTTTTTATATATTACATTTTACGAGACTATGTGTATAAGTTTTTTTTTGAAAAAAAGCATAACTATATGTATAAGTTAAAAGGTAAAAGGTGTGACAAGGCAAATTATTATACTAAAAATGAAAGAAGATTAAATACAAACTAATAACAAGTACAACACAAATTATAACACTATTAAATTATATATATATATTTAATAAAATATTATATATGTCTAATATGTATATATATATATATAAATGTTACACAAAATATATATATAATATTATATACACATATTATATATACCATATATTATTAATTGAAATTTGACAAATCAATTTCCTGCGGGTCCTAATCTAGTTTACCTTAAATGTGGCTTGGAATTTGATTAGTATGTAAGTAGATGAACTCTTTTTAGCGGCCAACACACTCAAAGGATCAGGTCAGAATTACGTGCAAACCATTTTATCCGTCTCCATCCATCATACATCCTAAACTTGAAAGGTCTTCTATTTTTAATTTTATTTTTTATCTTTATACCTCATTTTATTTCAAGATCCTCACATCTATGCACTAATGCACACACGTGTAACAAGATACTGATAGTAAACGCATGTCAAAATCTTAAGTCAGAAAACAAAACCGACAAACATGTAATTCACTACTTTCTCCACGCGGCCATGAACGTGCTTCCCATTTTCTCTTTAACTTTTCGCCTACTACTTATACCATCCTCTGTATATTTTTACCCGGGAAATTACCAAACCCATCTCCAAAAGATCGAACCTCACCTTTCTGTGATTGTTGACAAATCTAGTTAATGCCTCCTCCTGCAATGCTAGCTTTTGATGATGGTTTAGAAAACGAATGGAAGGGCTTCACGGTTTTCCCCGGAGAAAACCCTAACCCTAACCCTAACCCTAATTACAATTTCTTGGTGAAGAAGGCAGTTCTGGAGAGCGAGAAAACAACAGGTTCTTCGGCAAGAGACGACAGCTTCAGAATCGTGTTGCCACCGGCAATGCCTCCGCCTAGAGATTCAGCCGTTCCGCTTCCTATGCTCCCTGAGCCGATGAGAATCCAGAAGAAACTTGGCCGACAAGAAGCATTCCATTTCATGAGGAGATCTCGAGTACACTCGGAGGAAATGAATGTCTACAAGGAAGAAGATTTCAAATGCAACGCCTTCTGCTTGACTCTACCTGGATTCGGGAAACACAAGACGGTTAGATCCTCTTCCAGAGGCCGAGATTCGATGGAGAAGAAGATGATGAATGCGTCTTCCTTCACCTACTCCACTGTTTCGATAAACGCCTCCCTAGAGAAGTTTGAATGCAGTTCTTGGGCATCGACTACGGCCCTGACGCAAGATCACGGTCGGATGTACTTCGATTTCCCCGTGGAGATGATGAAGTGCAACAGCCGTGGAAACGGAGGGAGAGATGTGCAAGAACCGGTGACTTCTGGTTTCTTGTTCGATAGAGAGACAGAGACTATGGCTCTTAGAAGTGTTTTGAAAAAGACGAGGAGTTCACGGTCGTCCGGAAGAGATCACCAGAGATCGACTGAGACTTCGCCACTACGCCGTGTGAGATTTTCAGACTCTTCTTCAGTCTCGTGCCCTACTTCGCCGCGATCTTGTATCAGTCCACGATTGCGTCAGGCTAGGGATGATTTTAATACCTTCCTGACTGCTCAAAACGCTTGAATGAAAAATAACTGACACCAAGTGCTTTTTTTAATATGAAAGTATGTTATATTTATATCATATATGTATGTATGTAATGTATCTATGGATGCTGTGTAAATATTTATGACCAGAGAGTGAGAGAGATTGATTTAATCTTTGAGGATCCAAAATCGATGAAGAGTATTATGAAATCAAAAAGTTTCATGTTTGCGTCAAAGCTCTGTTTCAGACTTTAAATTTCAAACTTTTTTATAAATTATTTGAGTCATTTGGGTCTTTAAGATATCAAAATTGATGCTTTTGTTTGAGTCATTTGGGTCTTTAATAAATCAAAATTAATAGCCTTTCTTACATGTTCATGTTTTGCTTTGATACTCTGTTTATTGATACAACATATTCAACAAGATAATACGACAAAAAAATAATAAACTAGAATAATGAATGACAAAATAAATTAATCTGGGTTATCAAATTGGTTAATTCATGGACAAAAAAAATATATTTATCAACTAAAGGCTAAAAAACTTTTTGGATGCATTAAGATTACAAAACATACAGATATATACGAGATTATTTTAGTACAAAAGTTCTAATATTATCTAGATCCAATAAAAGTGACTAAACTAAAACCTCAGCTCAGCCTATGAATAACTCTTTCTCTCAAGATCTCCAACTAGTTTTTACCAAAAAAGATCTCCAACTAATTAGTATAACAAATTATACTACATTCAAGATGTCCGGAGATGTTTTTTTTTCCTTTTTTATCTCCCACTTTTGAAGCTTATTTGGATTTTCCTGAGTTTGAGAAATCAAAATCTATAAAGTGTTTAAGCTAATGTCAGAGAGTTTTCTATGTGTTGGCTTTGAAGCCTGTGTCTCACTTTGATCTCCAATTTTTTTTTTTTTTGTAAAAAGTTTGATCTCCAATTTGTAGGGTAGAATTGCCAAGTGTGACTCAAAACTTGGAGTCAAGCCCAAAAGAATACCCCAACTTGGGTCAAAGGCAAAATTAACCTAAAAGACTATTGAAATTACAACTATCTCCTTGTGAACAAACAAAAAACGGATTTTTTTTTACATTTCTACCCCTCGCAAATATTATCATCATCTTCCTCGTCCTCATCTTGAACCTTTCCATAAAGACTGTAATCTCCACCATTCTGATTCGTTTCACCAACAATAGTGTTATCAGCATCCTCCTCCCCATTTTCCTCCTCCCCATTTTCCTACTCCCCATCTTGATTTTCATCTTCAACAGACTCATTATCACCAACATCTTCAAAACATTCATCAGCTTCATCATTATCACCAACATCTTCTTCCCATTCACCAGCTTCATCATTATCACCAACATCTTCTTCCCATTCACCAGCTTCTTCTCTTTTCTCTGAAACCGTTTCCACCTTGCTGCGACTTGATACACAAAGACATACTCTATGCGTTTTGAGTATCTCGAGCAAGTTTCGAACTTGTCTATCACTTGTAACATGAATGGGAGGACTGCCTGGAGTCATCATCATTTCTGCTGGTAATGAGTAGCTAATCTCCACAGTCACTGATCTCATGTCCAGGTTATAATCTTCTTGAGCTATTGCAACAAGTTCAGCATGTGTTGAATCTTCATTCAATAAAAACAATCTTGCTCCTTTGAGATCATCAACCACAAAATCCCAACGGAAATCTCTCAACAACCATTCTCCATACACTGCATGTAACTTAAAAATCATCTGCAAATATTCAAAATAAAACACATTAGTAAACATAGAGAAAATGAAGAAGTTCAATAAACATTATCGCAGACGACTTAGAATTAAGTCGTTCAGAAGACTTAAAGGTAAGTCGTCTAAAAATGTCACTTTTGCAATTGGAAATTAAAAGGGACGACTTAATTCTAAGTCGTCCGGCTTTGTTTGTTAAAAAAAAAATTCAGACGACTTATATATAAGTCGTCTACGAGAAACGGGCTAGTTTTCCATTTGACCGAATCGTGTCAGATCTTTGACTATTTCTGGACGACTTATAATTCAGTCGTCTATGGAAAGTAAAAATTTCAATATTTTATTCAAACTAGACGACTTACATGTAAGTCGTCCTAGGTTAGTTTTGTAATTGAAAAATAAAACTTGAAATTTAACTTTCTCCAGACGACTTAACTAAAAGTCGTCCAGCTAGACGACTTAATTTAAGGTCGTCCGGGATAAGCAAGGTTTGACCAGAAAATTGGGAAAAATTCTGGACGACTTTGCTTTTCCCGGACGACTTTGCTTTCCTCAGACGACTTTAAATTAAGTCTTCTGACGGGACGACTTTATATTATGTCGTCTGGTAAAAGTTAAATTATGAAGTTTTATTTTTCAACTACAAAACTAACCTAAGACGACTTACACGTAAGTCGTCTAGTTTAATAAAATATTGAAATTTTAACTTTCCCAGAGACGACTGGATTATAAGTCGTCCAGAAATAGTCAAAGATCTGACACGATTCGGTCAAATACAAAACTAGCATGTTTCTCGTAGACGACTTATATATAAGTCGTCTGGAGTGTTTTTTTTCAACAAACAAAGCTGGACGACTTAGTTTAAGTCGTCCGTTTGACCAGAAGACTCATCAGTAAGTCTTCTACATACAGATGACTTACTTGTAAGTCTTCTACGCGAACAAATTTTGAAAAAAATTCAAATTCGTACCTTAAACTAGATGAGATGACTTCGTTTGCACACAGGGTCTTCTCCAACCACCCATAACCTCAAACGAAAGCAACCGTAAGTCAAAACGAAAGAAATATGGCTCTGTCAACCATCGCCCATATTTTGAATCAAAAGCTTGAATTTTTTGGATGAATATGGAGAGAAAGTGAAAGAAATGTTGTTTTTAGTTGAAAGAATTACACCACGGGACAGTTTTAAGTTTTCTATTACACAATGAGACAGTTTCTGCTACTAAGACAGTTTATGCTAACTCTTTCTCTTGCTTTCCCTTTCTTTGAACGACCTAGTCATCTTTTACCAACTAAAAAAGTGGGTCCCATGTATTATATTTTTTGTTTCTTTTTCTTGTGTTCTATTTCTTTTTGTAAAATGAATGTTGTTTTTGCTTCACTTTTTTTAAAAAAAATATGTTTATAATCAGTATATTTAGCATTTAATCTATCTTTTAAGATATGTCAAGCTATATTTTTGATGGACAAATCTTTCAACAAATTAGAAACCAAAAACTCACTTTTGTTCAAACTTTTAAGATTAAAGCTATGAATTAAGATTGAAACATATCAAGTCTGGGTAAAAATACATTAAAAAAAAGTTGAGATGTAAATAATTGAAGAAAATAGGCGAGATAGTGGAAATTTGGGTTTCTGGTCGACAATGGCTAAGGAAGAAGATGAGGTTATTCTCGTAACTTTGCAACATTAATGAAAAAAAGTCATATGTACATTGCATTCAAACTGTACATGTGTACACCTAATTTTGTATTATACATCAAAATGATTGTACACTAATTTTTTATTATACATCAAAGTGATTGTGTACACATTTCTAGTTTTTTGTATGTTTTCTATCTAAATAACTAAGCCATGCGACTTCATAAACTCAAGATAATGTTAAAACAATGTACATGTGGATTTTTTCTTGGGAAAATTGTAAATATGGAACAAAAGAATAAGTACATTGTCCCTATGCCATATATTGAACACAAAATTGTTCCTTTACCATAATTTTTTCTGTAATTCCCATTAAATCCCTAATATAAACACAATCCTATATTTTATTTAATTTGTTTCATAATTAATTTTTTTTAAATAAATTAAATAATTAAAAAACATATGAACCCTAAGCCGCAGCCATCGTCATCCCCAAGTCTGCGCCACCGTCTCCAAGCCTTAGCCATCGTCATCCCCCAGCCGCGACCACAAACTCCAACGCAAAGCTTCTTCATCGCGTCTAGTCATCGGCTTCTCCGCCGCGGGATCTCTAGTCCAAGTCATCTCGAGCTCAAGCCTTCCTCTTCACGGATTCAAATCCAACTCGTGGTCTCCGCCATCACGATCGTCAGAATCAAGGCGCTTCAGTCGCAAGAGAAAGCTTCGATTCACTCCAATGGTGGAGTTCTAAATATTTGCAAGACAGGTCCTTGGACTTCTGGGACTTTACAAAATGGCCTAAGACTTTGTGAATTGCAGAAATAACTTAGCGATTTGACCCAGAACTTTCAATTGTGCACTCCAACCCCTATGATATGCAAATGAGTATGCAAATGCAATATAATGACCTAAATGCTACCTAGAATGATCAAAATAAGCTAAAATATGAATCTAAAGCTCATTAAATCAAGACATATCAAAAATATATATTTCGACGTTGGTAGAAGATATATTCTACCTCAGTAGAATATGGAAAATATGGTAGATTATGCAACCTCACTGTCGTAGGAAAAAGTATTTTGGTAGATTTTTAATTTCGTATTCGTAGATATATTAGAAAATAGTAGTTAATGAAATCTATCATAATTCAGAGATTAAGTAAATGGCAGCCAGTTCATTCTACTAAGGTAGAATTATAACCACTCGTAGGTTATACGTTCTGCCAGCGGTAGATATTAATATAGTTAACCGAATATAGAATCTACAAGCTCGTAGACAGTAGATCATGTTTTCTGCCACCCTAGATCAAAATATGAAATTGTGTTTTACTAATATTTAGTCAAGATAAATATTTTTCATATGATGGTCTCTTGTTTTTTTACATTTTGTATATTTTTACATATTTTTCTGATTCTTAAAATAATTGATATGTATTTTTAAAGTTAATCAGAGGTACCTAAGTCCAAATCTGACCAAAATAATATTTATGGCAAAGGGACAACGTAGTTGAGTTTTTACTCCGTTTTGGCAATTTTTTCTTTTTTCTTTCCATGTACACACATGGTAGAGGCATTCTTGAAATATGACTGAATCCAAATATAATCCTTGACCCAAATATGTACACTATCATATTTATCGTACACATGTACACCTCCATATTTGTACACATGTACGTCATTTATACTTTATCTTACACACACAAAGTCAAGATGAATATGACATGTACATCATTATCATTATACAAGTATTATTTCACTATGTACAAAGATAATGAATAAAACAATCAAGAAACCAGAGAGAAATTGCTCAAATGATGTATTATGTGTACACATGTACACCTCACATTGTGTACACAGCCAAGTCGTATAGCAGTATATATGTGTACATGTAACTATCATTTAACATAACACTATTATAAAAAAAATCCATGTAGCTATGTAAAACGATGTACACATATATATATCATTAAAACATGTGGATATGTAAACCAATTTACACATACATATATCATTAAAACATTACAATAATATCATACTATCTAATTGAATAATTTTGCAAGTTTCAACATTTTAATGTACACATGTACACTAACGAATGTACACATATACACAACTTTACACTAATTCAACACATGTACACTAACGAATGTACACATGTACACTAACGAATGTACACATGTACACTAACGAATCTACACATATACACTAACGAATGTACACAACTATACACAACTTTACACATTAACCTTTATTGTACAATTGTACACATGTACACTAACGGATGTACATAACTTTAGAACATGTTGGATATCTAACATATATCTCAAAAATATAGCTTCACATATCTCAAAAGATAGACTTAATAATAAAGATACTGATTATAAAAATATTTAATGGAAAAAAAATTCTGAAAAAAACAACATTCACTTTTCAAAAAGAAAAAAAAACTAAAAAGGAGAAAATGAAAAATAAATAAATGGGACCCACTTTTTCTTCTTTAATGGGAAGATATGTGATTAGTTTTCGTCAACCAAAAATCATATATTAAATTAGTCAACATAATTAGTTACAATCTAACTAGCTCATTTAGAAAAAGAAAAAATAGTTAGTAAAAACTGCCTTAGTAGTATAAACTACCCTATCTTGTAATAAAAAACTTAAAACTGTCTTACAGTGAAAATAACTCATTTTAGTTCATAACAATTGAAACAGAGAGAGTACGTGCATTAAAGGGCATTAAAAGCTCCAAACAGTTCGTACAAGGTTGTTCCCACTATTCATGGCAATGGCAATATTGTAAATACTTAAAGAAAATGAGGTTGAGACCGTAAAGAAGCCATTTTCGAAAAACAAAAAAAAATAAAAAGTTAATGGCATTTTCGTAGATAAAATGCAGGTGTGGAGTTAAAAACTCAAAAAAAAAATGAGTCAAAAGAAAATGTTAGTTTTCTGTTTGACTTCAAGTTTTGAGTCACTTTTGTAAAAAGCCTTTCTTTAGCCCGTTGAACCATTGAGATATCAAAAATGGATGAAGAAAATTAATGATTACTAGAGAAAATTGAAAAAATCAGTTTCCTATTCATGGTTGTTTCCGACTTTTACATCCAGTTTCTTATAGAGTTATTTGGTTATTTTTTTGTTAATTATTATGGTTGGCTTAGAACATCAAAAACTTTGTAAGACCACCTGCAACGGTGAAAACAAACGAATCTTTAGCTAAAAAAATTAGTATAAAATGCTGTAAATCCCACGTTTTTTGGTTTTAGTGCCAACAAAACCTTTTCTACTCCTTCGCTAAAGATCAATCTTCTGCCAGCAACGTTACTGTACACAGACTTCTGAACCTGTAATTGACTGTCTTTTTTATTCTTAAATTGAAAAAAATAATAATAAAATAATATAAAAATATCTAGGTTATAGAACCACCAGAATAACACCGTTGCTGCTGCTCTAAAGCTAAACAAAACCTTTCGTTACAATGTTGGTAACATTACCTAACGTTAAGAGAATATTACGATATTCAGGCCCAAAACACCAAATAACGCAAACGCGATAAGTAAAACAGAAGGCCTAATGGGTTAGAGGACGCTCATGCGTTTAGGAACCCTTTTTTATTTCAGTTTCTTGGATCGAAGAAGACACGAACAACGTCCATAATCTGAGCTCGACAAATCGGGCATTTCCCTCCACTCCAGTGTAGTTCATTGGCACATTTCAAGCACGTGCACATATGTCCGCACATGTACAAAACCGCTTCGACCTGCGTTTCGTCGCAGACGCAGCATTTGCGTTTCATAGGGTTTTCTCCGTGGACTGACTGTTGCAAGCTCGCGTTAGCATCCAAACATGTTTTGACAGAGTCTCGTAGTAACGACATTTCTTGGTGAAGCTGTTGGATTTGTGCTCTCATGTCACTTATAAGCTCCATTTCCTGAAAATGTTTTTAAGCGATTCAAAGGTTTGTACTTACTAGTGCGGTTGCGAGTTTCTATAAAATAACAAGAAAATGAAACAATACTTACGGGTGATAGAGGGTGAACAGACAAGACAGGAGTGGAAGTTACTTCAGTGTCTTGAGAACTCCATGATCCGGTAGGAGACGATGCAAAAATATGCGAGGAAGATCGGCTCGAGTCATCTCTATCTTCTTGCTCTTCGCCTTCTGTCAATGGCTCTTCTTCTTCTTCTTCTTCCGCGACCTCATTGTTCTGTTCTTCCTCTTCTTCTTGTTGCTGTTCCCATTTGTCAGAGGGTTTATTCGAGAGTGTCTGAACACGGGACATCATGAGCCTGTCAATCTGTTCTCGTAACCCGCTCTCGAGAAAGTCTGTAACCGTTCTTCTGTAAAATACCAAGAAAATACATTTTTCTTTAGTCAATGGTTCAAATAAAGAATATTGATTTGATGTTAATTACCGTTCAAGGAGTCTACGTATGTCCTCTTTATCAGAACGAGTGTTCATTACTTCCAGGTACCGCGACTTCCTAAGTTCCTCCCAGTAACTTCTAGGTCGTGATATTTCGCTAAGCCAGTCATTGTTCGTTTCTCCGTAATAATAATGCTCCTCTTCATAATACTCTTCTTGATAGTCCCATCCATTCAAATAGGATGTTTCGTGTTGCTCAAGACACTGATCCACCTTGTTACTCTCGTGTACCACACCTTGTGTCTCCGGAGCTTCTTGCACACGATCTTCCATTTTGTTCTCAATTTGATTCTGGATTGATTTTGGAGTTTTGCTCTGATTTGCTTTTCCTTCTTTATCTTCGACCTTGTTATCATTCCAAGTTTCTTGCAACTGAAGGCAATTAATGTTTGCTTCAACTGTTCCATTTACAGTTTCTTTTCCCTTACATAAGGTTGTGTCTACTGCAGCGAAAGAAGCTTCTTGATTAATCCCGCCTTTCTTCAGCCTTGTGCTCTCTGTAGGTACTTCTGTTTCTGCTGCAGCAGCTCCGTTAGCGCGAAACTTCTCCCTGCGTTGCGATTTAAAAGGTTAAGGATCACAAAAAGTAAACGCTGAGAACTAAACTCAAGTACTTGAAACAAACAGAAAAGAAGACTATGAATAAAAACCTTAAACGCAGAACTTCAGAGCCTGATTCGAAACGGTTTAACTTGCTCGTTTTTGCGTTAGACTGGTAATGATCTCGAATCGCTAGACAGCGTTTGAAGTTCCTTAGCCTTAGCATTGACTGAATTTAGAAAAAAAAAAGAGACAAAGAAATGAGATTTGACATTGTAACAAAAGACGGTATTGGGATGGATTATAAAAACGTCATTAAAATTAAAATAGGAAATAACATATTTTTTACCTGGAGGCGGCCACGTCGAGCAAACCTAGAAACTGCGTTACGTTGATGAAGCCAATCCAATTCGCGGTTGCGATCCCGCTCCATTCGCATAAGCAGATCGGTGAACGCTTGCCTTCCTCGGAGTCTCGGCGAGCAACTAACCGTGCTTTTCTGCGAGCATGACGAGATGTAAGTTCTCGGCGTTCTGATGATCGAGAGTCCACCCCCGCTGGAGATTAGCTTCTTTTCATTGCTAAGCCTCTTAATTAAGTCAGCGACTCGACCGGAACCGGAATCAGAAACCGAACCGTGTGACCTAGACTCAATCTCCACATCACCATTCTCAGCTCCCGACTCATCAGAAGACGGAGATTCCGAAAAACAAGAATCTTGAACGCTGACTCCTGAATCGCCCCGGTTACTAGCCACCGTGGACTGGTTATGGCTCGGCGAGTTTCCGCCGCTGGATGGGTTTAGCCTCGCCTCCCATATCTGCACCAAAGAAGAAGCTACGTTTCTCTCACATTTCTCCATCCTCGAAACAGATTCTTCTACGGTAGATGCAATAACACGCGATTTTCTAACGGTTGGTTTATCCTTCTTTTCATTAAGAGTCTTGATCCAAGAATCGACCAAGTTCTCTGAATTCTCGTGGGATGCTGCGGAAGATCTAAAGAGCTCGTGACGATGATGATGGTCTTTCGCCGGAGCTTTCAGATTGTTCTTGCAAACGAAGGCGTTTTGATTACGATCTCTAAGGATACAACCGAACCGTTGGGACGAAGAAGATATCTCCATATGTTTTACGAATCAAATACTCATTCGTGTTTTATTAACCGATCGAAGGGTTTACAGAACAGCTCTCTGTTTATGTGTTTCTACAAGAGGAAGTAAAAAAAAAGGAGGAGAGAATCGTTTTGGGTTAGTGAAGACACTGAATCTTCTCGTAGAAACAGAGAAAATTAAAAACAGAACAAAACAAGCGGTGGAGAAAATACGAGGAACGGAACGATGAAGAAGAAAACAAAAACCAATGAAACAGTAATGTGCTTATCTGTTTAGTAGTAAATTGACTTTTCTTTTCTTTTTTGCCACCACCGCTAAAATAAAATGTGTCCTAAAATACCTCTGTTTTGTCCCTTGAACGTTGGAACGTGTCTGTAAAATAAGGAAATAAAGAAATGAGGTGTAATAACAGAAGATGAAGATGAGAGATTGTTGAGGTTCTCGAGAAAGAAAAGCTATCGTGGCTAAGCGTCAAATTGGTTAAATACTAGTCATAAAAAGCTGTAGTTTCGGATATTAAATTAAATGGTAATTGTGCACAGATGTCGCTTTTCTTGGTAAACGCATTTAATTACTACTCCCTCTGTTTCATAATAAGTGTCATTCTGAGCTCATTTTCTTATTACACAAAGAGTGTTACTTTACAATTCCAATATAAATTATACTAACTTTCAGCTAAAAACTAATTGCAAACTGCATTGATTTTATAAATAATTTTATTTATTTAAAACAATATTGGTCAAAGAGGTATAATTAATTACAATTTACATATATTTCAACAACTTTCTTAATCTGTGTGAAAAATGTTACAACGACACTCTTTAAAAAACGGAGAGAGGGAGTAGTAATTAACAATTATTATTTGGAGAAGGCTCCTAAATGCGAGAGTCAAAATGGAGCCGTTTGGGGATTTAGCCGTTGGCGAGTGGGAACCATGCACTTTCTTGATTTCTTCCACGTCTTTATTCGAATTGTTTAGAAAAAGAACGTAGAATGAATAAACATTTTAAATACAAAATATTACTACTTTTTTTTTTCAAAATAAAAAAATAATGTAAATAAGAACAATTCAAAAATAATAATAGAAACGACTATTACATGAAGGTTTTATGTTACAATTTGCACGAAAATTTATTAGTTTATGTTTTATTAGTTCAAAAACTAGGATATATTTATTTAAATTAAAATCAAACTGTTTATATATGACAAATTTTTCATTAATATAAATATGTTCAGTACTATGTTAAAATTTGAAAAACATTCAAATATTAGAAACTATATTTAAACATATATTTTTAATTTAAAATATTTAATTATATTTTGATATTTAGTTTATAATAGAAAAAATGTTTTCATTTTCAGAAGTTTTATTGTATTAATTTATAATCAATTATCTAATATCATACCATTAATATAAATTAATTTTTAATCATATACAATTATATATAAAAATTATTAAAAGTATTAAATTAATTTTAACCGCTTTAACTTTTGTGTGAGAATTCATAAGTAAAAAATCACTTCATAAATAACAGTATATATCATTATTTTATTGTGTTCACATTTTTAGAAACAATATTTTTTTGTTATTCGAAACCAGTTTTTTTTCCTAACTAAAATTTTAGTATGTATTCGGATCCAAAATCTGAACCTTAATTCTATCCAAAAAATTAAAAACTGAACTGAATATAATATATTCTAACAGGAATCGAATTAGAAAAAAATTGGATACTTGAAACCGATTAGCTATATCCATTACCCGTTATATAGTATAGGCGTGAACAAAAAAACGAATCGAACCGAACCAACCGAGCCGATCCGAATCAAACCAAAATCTATTATCAAATTGTTTGGTTTAAGATTTTCCCAATCCAAACCAACCAAACCGAAACCGATCCGAATCGAACCGATTAACCAATATATTTTTATTATTATTTGAATTAAACATCTTAGCAATATACCAAAATATAAGACTAAAATCACTATTAACTTTGTTAACAATTTTTGTTTCTAAATTTTTCTATTTATTTTAGTTAACTTTAGTTTTATCGTGTTTTTATATTTTTTTGTATTTTTGGAGGTTTTTGTTTCAGGTTTATATTGGATTTAATTTATATAATTTTTTTTTCACAATAACATGATTTTCTGACCATATGTTTATGTTTTAAAACATGATTTCTCTTAAAAAACTAAATTCAAAGAAACCTGATTGAACTGAACTGAAATACAAACCGAATCGAAACCAATCCAAACCGAACCGAAACTGATCTAAACCAAACTAATTATGGTTTACTTCAGTTGGAAAATTATAGAACCCGAATTACCCAAACCAAACCAAACTCAAACCGAACCGTAAAATAACCAAAGTGCCCACCCCTAATATATAGGCTGAGCATTTTTCTGTTAAATTTGATTTGATTCATTATTCGTTTGTATTTGATCCGAAAATTCTAGATATCCGTAAAATTTCGAAGCAAAGCAAATACTAAAAATAGATATCCGTTAAAATTTATAGCAATCACAAATATTAAAAATTTGGGAAGCGAATATCCGCTCCGCTCCGACAGTATATAAATACATATATATCTTGATTATATTTAAAGTTGTAAATATATAAAATTATGTAATTATTATTCTAACATATGATTTGATAAATTGTATTCACATTATTACTTATATAAAGGTATTACATAAAAGAAAATAAAAATTTATGGCATTTATAACTTTTTTCTTAAGTTTTGTATGATTATAATTGTTAACTAAGTTTTAAAAACTTTTACAAAATATGTAGATTCACTACTTTTTAATTATTATTTTATATATCATGGAAAATAAATATTTCACAAAAGAAAATTGTATCAAATTTTTAAGATTACTTGTATTAATTAAAACATATGGGATATCCGTAAGTATTCGTAAATATTTGTAAATATCTACTTATTTTCTGGATATCCGTTTTTCCGTATCCATATTTTTCAGAAGCAAATCAAATAAAAAATTAGATACTCATAACATAGGAAACAAAAAGAAAATACCTTCAAAAACCTGGATATCCGATACGGGTCTAGTCCTACGTATATATACCTGATCCAATCATATATTTGATTAATGCTAAATCTCCTTTTCATTTTTGATTCATTATGCCCTTACTATCTCCCTAGAATTAAATAGAAAAGCACTTTCCATGAAAGAGTAAAAAGATTAAAGAAAAAAAAATCAAAGCATATTAAGAGCATCTCCAAAAAGATTTTCTATTTTAGAGTTTTCAAAACTCTAAATTTGAAATTTCAAAGCGTTTTTCTCCAAAAGCAAAACTGCAAATTTAACTTCAAAATTATTTATATTTTACACTATGGTCCCTATATTTGTTATAATTAATATAAATTCAAAAAAAATTATAAATAACTAGCACATATATAAAAATATCACATTGATATTAATTAATAAAATCTTACAGTAAATATATAAATTATAAATATAAATATATAACTAAATATTAAACTACAAGAAAAACACACTTTATTTTGAAACTTGCAAAACTTCATATTTGAAGTTTAAAGATATTTTAAAACTTCATATTTGAAGTCTAAAGATGTTTTTAAACTTCATATTTGAAGTCTAAAGATGTTTTAAACATTAAAACTTTTTATTTTAAGGTTCTTATTTAGTTTTTATGTGTAAACCTTAAATTTATGAAAACAAATATGAAATATTATGAGATGTGATTTTTTTTAAAGATTAAAATAATAAACAACAAAATATCTAAGAATTATAAAATGTAGTATGTGATTGTAAGGACCAAAATGTAAATAAAAAGTGAAACTTCAAATTTGAAGTTTTGAGTAGTGACACTCTATATTTGAAGTTTCACTATTAAAAACTTCAAATTTGAAGTTTTGAAGTTTCTTTTTGGAGAACAAAAAACTTCAAATATGAAGTTATAGAGTGTCTTTTGGAGATGCTCTAAGAGAGGATAAGAGAAGATGCATAAAACAATGATTATCATTGATATGATGGTGTGAAATTAGTGTTTTGAAGGAGAGAAAATCATACCATGATTTGGAGGTTGATTTGAGGTGAGAGATGTAAAGGCATGGAGGAATGAGATGATTGCCCTTTGTGACGTCATTTGATATGAATGAAGGTTGTTTCTTGGGTCGGAGTGGCTAAGACAACAATGTGATGACGAAGATAAAAGTTCTAGCTATGAAGAGAAGATAGATAAATGTATAGTTTATATCGACCGGAAGAGATCTCTGGAGAGATTCGTCAACGAAATAATTGATCAATGTTGGATGATTATCATTATGAAGATGAAAATGATCAAAAACTAATTCTAATTCCTTGGTTGACAAAAGATTTCCGGTAATTTTGGTTATATCCGTAATAGCTTAACCTAAGTTCAAATATGCAAAATTATTAGAACATATATTAGCTTCCTACACCGAAAGTACCCACATATATAAAAATCTTGATCTGAATTCAATATTACTTTTTAGTAAGATAGAATTCGCTCAATATACATAAGTGGTGTCAAATTCAGCTATCTATACATGATGTGACAAAAAAGTAAAATGGTGTAACAATTGTGTCTCAAATTGCCGAAATTACCCATATTCTTCTCTTTACCACACTATATTTCCTCTTACACTCTTGCACTTTCTTTCCTTTTACACTTCTTTTCTTTTTACACTATTTTCTCTTACACTATCACACTCTATTTCCTCTTATTTTCCTTCTATTTTCTCTAACAAAATACGTAAAATAAAAAGAAAAAAATTTAAATTTGATTAAAATTGAACATAAATATTATCGTGTAACTAAGTAAATAACAACTAACATAAATGTTATCAAAATATGTAGTAGCTAACAAATAATGTATCATCTAACAAAGTATGTATCCGTTACTTGCAATTACTTTCTGACAAGTTTATGTACCGGTAATATCCAAGGATGAACGTTATGAAGGTGTCCAAAATTTCCTTGGCACGGAAAGTATCAACATAGACAAGACAAAGAATTAGGACAATCGTTTAACTACATAGATAACAAATAAAAAAATCAATTAACTACACAGATATATAAAGAAATCATTTATCAGATAAAAAAATATTTAACAAACTCCAATTAACTCACAAACTATGTAGTCAACACAATTGTCAACAACCAAATCAAGTTTCAAGCAATGTCGAAACTCACAAACAATGTATCAATGAACAACAAGTACTTTTTAACATTATACAACAATTTATCAATTCCTTGATACAGAAACTCTCGTCAGCTAATAACACATGTACCAGGTAACAAATCATTTAGCAGATAATAAATTATTTATCAATTAACATATCAAATAACAAACCATGTATCAAATCATTTATCATTTAACAAATCATTTATCGAGAAAAATGTATCAACAAATTTATCACTTAACAAGCCATAAACAAATGTATAAACTGAAAAAACTATTTATCAAAACATTTATCAGGTAATAAGTTATGTATCAATCAATACTAAATATTTTTTCAAATTTTACTTACCTCAACTTTTTGCCGTCTGGAAAAATTTGTGCTGGAGGTAATTCATAATATCTAAAATGTTTAACTCCTAATTTATCCTTCATAAAAACCATAACAACAAAATGAAGATTTTTTTGTAGCTTAATACCTAGAATCAAGACCAATAGATCACAAACATATTGTGGAATTTTCAAAAAATATTAATACTCATGTCAAGCCAAAGTAACTAGAAAACAAGAAGACCAAAAGAAAAATTGAATCTTGCATATACTCATTTAAAGCAAGCAACCATATTTTTTTAAATGATTAGTTTTTACCTGATTGTTATGAGATTTTCTCTGATGACTGAAACAATTAGCTAGTTCACTTGCCTTCTTCGAATTTTCGTCTCATTAACAAATTACAAAATGAATAAGATAAGAGAGAAGAAGAAGCTTTGTAAAAAAAAAAAAGAGAAGAAGAAGCAAAAAAAAATACAAAAACCAGAAAATGGAAAAAAGAAGAAAGAACAATATAAAAGAGAGAGAAAGAGCTAGAACCTAGAAGAAAAAGACATATAGTACACTGCAAACGCTAACACAAGTCTAATCAAATGGGCTGGCAGCAAGCTCTCTCTAGGGGTAAAATCGAAAATCTATACTATTAAAGCAGGATCCTATTGGATTTTTTACTAAAAATACCCCTTTCTTTAATAACATTGCATATTTCATTAAGGGCAATCAAGTAATATTAATAACAGATCTATATTGGGTCACTTTTTTTTAAATCCAGCCCATTGCCCACATCATCTCTTTTGGGCCATTTGGGCCGTTTAACAAATCAGATTCAATTTTATTTTTTCGGATCGGGTTCGAGTCAGATCTTTCCGGATCCGGGTGGGTTCGGTTCTCATGCATAAGAACCTGAAAATAACCAAATAACCAAAATATCTAAAACGGGTTCGGTTATTTATACTCAGAGTAACCAAAGTATCCGATTCGGTTCAAATTTTTGTATCCAAATTACTCAAAAGTAACCAAAAATATTCATTCTATACAGTTTTTTGGGTAAACTTTTATCCAAACTATCATATTTTATCCAAAAATACTCAAAAGTACTAAAAATGACTACTATAGTTAACTTATGATATTAATTTAAAATATTAAAATAATTATAAATATAATTATAACATATATTTTTAGATATATATTCACATTTCGGGTATCTTCGGGTACTCATTTGGTTCTCGGTTTGGATCGGATTCGGATCGGTTCTTCGGATATAGCAATTTAGAATTCATTCGGATATTTACTCCGGGTCTGATCGGGTTCGGGATCCTGATTTTTGGGTCGGTTTTGGGTTGGTTCTTCGGGTTAGGATATTGTGATCAGGCCTATACTCATTTAAAATAACACGATAAAGAAAGATAAAAAGCTTAAGTCTTTTATAAAAAAACAAATATATGAAAATATGACATTTATTAAATATTTGTCAATTTAAAAAAAAGATAAAGGAAAATAAACCCGCGCTTTAAAAGCGCGGGTCAAAATCTAGTAAAATATTAATATCAAATCATGTATAGAGAGCTAAATACGGGTTCAATTATGTGTATAGGAGCCGATTGTTCCTTTTAGTAAACTAGGGGTTTGTCCGGGTTACGTCCCGAGTTTCTTAATCTATAATATTAATTATTTTTTCTATTACAGTTTTAATTTGAATATATATATACATTACAATTTATCATTAAAATTTAAAACTATTTATATGAAATGCTTTTTGTCTAATAATTTTAAAATTTTAAAATTCTTAGTTTGTTTTGTTTTTTAGTTCCAAATTATAGATTAATGAGTATGAGTTAGAAATTAATTAAAACTTAGTTTTTATCTAATCTTATTTATAAATTTTATATTTTCTACTGATTTAATTTTTGATGACTAAAATTATTGAGTTTCCATTATATATATGAGTATTTGTATCTCATATACACACATTTTCATCTATTTAGGTAACTAACTATGCATACTGTTCACAATTCAATATTCCAAATCCGACCCTATAGCTGCATCTATTAATAGATAGTTGAGCTAGTTGTCGAGGGCACTGAACCAAATTCATACATTTCTTTTTTCTTTTCTACAGTTATTTCTTTTTTTCATTTTCTTTGTTTTTTACATCTGCTTCATCTATTTTTTTGATGAGTTTAGAAAAAAATTGTTGATATCCATTTCAGCCTTCTCCCTTTGTACTGAAAATCTAAAAAACACACTTCAGCTAACAGTCTATGGAAAACGCCTTCAACGCCATTTAAACTCTTTCACCAAACCCACCAGATCCACTAGATTTAAGATCTGCAATGGTTGCATCAAGAGCTCTGTGACAACTTTATTTTAATCTGATTTTTCATATTCATTATTTATTGAAATCGGTGCCGTTTCATTGCTCTCTACTTATTTTTGAAGGTTTTTTTCTCACCACATGAATAAAGGTAAGAGAATCCCAGCAACCAACTTAGTTTTTTTTTCTTCAGATTAAATATTATCTTTATATGTATATATACATATGGTATATGCAAAACAAGCATATTCACCAGAAATGTCGAATCAAACTTTTTTTTAAATCTTTGCAGGTCTTGAAGAAGAAGGAGAATTAGAGAAAAGAAAAAGAAGATTCATGTAGAAGAAGAAGCAGTCAGAAGAACTAAAGATAAAAAAAGATTCATGAAGAAAAAGAAGCCGACAACAATGGTTAACCGGATGAGTTATTCTGGGTTTTTAACATTAGTCTGGCCAAAATAATGGATGCCACATTTTTTATCAATTATATTATTTAGTTATGTTATTTGTTATCCCAACATCAATCACCATTACTGTTAAAGACTAAAGTTAACTTATAATGTTTCATGATTAAGTTTGGCGTGTGTCATGTCTACTAGTGGTTACAAATTGTGATATCTGGATTATAAAAGTATATCTGGTTAGGTGATGATTTACCTGGATTGGCATAGAATAATGCAGTTTCGTTTGATTCAAATTTTTTTAGGTCAGTACATATATATCTACTGTGAACAATAATTGTTATGATATGTATCTGCTATAACTCGTTACGATATGTATCTGCTATAACTCACTTCTGACACATGCATTTTTTACTGACACAAAGATTGCATTTTCTCTGTTTAAAAACACAAAAGTCTATATTTTTTTGAATGTCACGCGCTTGAATTCATCGTCACCACTACACACAAGGGCAGAATTGTCTTTCAAGTTGGCATGCATTCCATCTCGTCTAAATATAAAACATTTTGGTTATACACCTAATTGCCATGCTTCCTATGTATATTCAACCAAATAACCCTATATTTATCATCTGTCTCAAAAAGTACAAATCAATGTATAAATCAACTTTTTACTTGATTTGTTTCAAAACTAAATTTACCAATCTAACTAAATATATTGTATACAATCTTGGTTTAATATACTTATAGATTTTTTAGAGTGAATTTGCCCAAAATACTAAAAGAAGTTGGACTCAAAAACAAAGATTCTCTAGCTATCTGAGCATTATAATTTGATTGAAATATTTATGTAAATATTTAAATTAATTATTTTATTTTTAAGCAATAAATAAAATTGCCTGATTTTTGTTTTGAACAAATTTGTCTAATTTTCTTTAGAAAATATATAGTTTTTTATTTCACTTTTTAATTTAGTTTTTATAAGTTTTAATTTTCTGATTTCTTTTAGTCTTTTTTATTATCAAAATCGTATGTTCAACATCATGGTCTTTCTTATTTAGGTTTGTGTCTAGTTGGTATCTTCCGTGAGATCTATAATCTACCATATATATTATTTTAATCACAATTGGTCTTCATATACATCAAAATATTTTGTGCAGCTATCTAGTTCCTTCTCTCTTTAAAAACAAATTGCTACTAAATCCTAGCCGCCATAGAGAAAAATAGAGATTTTTTGTGCTCTTGCGCCGGTAGCTTTTTAAGCACCGGTTCTGGGATTTCTTGTCTATTAGTTTTTTCTTTTTTGTTCTCCAGTATTATGGCTTCATTCTGAATTTATTTCCCATGTTTCCAGGGATATTATCGTTTTCCGCCGGCTTTTATAATCAGAGATATACT
This sequence comes from Raphanus sativus, assembly GCF_000801105.2. Classification (NCBI taxonomy): domain Eukaryota; kingdom Viridiplantae; phylum Streptophyta; class Magnoliopsida; order Brassicales; family Brassicaceae; genus Raphanus; species Raphanus sativus. Next base: position 13,944,343 of record NC_079511.1, read on the forward strand.
CATCTTTTTCCGTTATTTGTTTAATGGTTGTCGTAGATTGTTCAATGAGTTCAAGAATCAAATTTTCAGAAGGGATCTCCTCCGGAACAGATTTAACCAAAGAAAAAGATCTATCTTAATCTAGAAAATTTTCCTCGTGTAGGCAACGCAAGTGATTGCAGTCCACTGTGATGCCAGGAAAGTCCTTTGATAGTTAACAAGCACGAAACAAAATCAGCTTGATGTCAATGTATTGTCGCCATCCAACCAATATTAGGTCTAGATTTTATCATTGTTTTCTCTTGTAGTCGTAATTGTCAGGTCATATTTTCTGTCGGGTTAGATTGTTTTCTCAAGAGATTATTTTGGCTTTCTTGATGCGATGTACCATATCAACTGTTATGTTATTGTCTTTGATAGACTGAATAAAAAAGCCTTAGATGAAAAAATAATAATAACACATTGCTTATTGAACCTCAATTTTCTCTTATCCTTTGTGTTATATTAGTCTATGAGATCCATTGAAAACATATCTTACTGTGTATTCAACAAAATCTATGATACAGTCAATTCCCTTTTTAAAACAAAGAAACCGTTATTGTAAATAGTGTTTCATTGTTTGAATAAATTCTCAGGTTAATTTTGCAGAGTTTATGAGAGCACTGAAGAATTTATAAAATGTAAGAAAAGGTAGAAGGCGGATAACCCATTACATCACACGTAAATAAACTTCAATAAACAGTGATTACCAAATCAGTCTGAAGCTGAGTTTAACCATTCACCTAACATCAACAGTACAAATATCAAGTATTATCTAGATTACCATATCAGTCTACAGTAAAGAACAGAGTAATTAAGAATGGTATAGATAAAGTAGATGTAAACTGTTATGTGACGCCACTGGGCTGTTTGAGACGTTCACAATTGTTATCCCTCTCGTAGCCTTGTTTTCCTTGCTTTTGTATGCTTAGTTCATGTATTTTGTTCCCCCTCCCTTACTGCATTCTACAATACAACCAATCACACACAGAGGCAAACATCATTATTTCCATATAAGATGGTAACTTCTATTGGATTCCACCTCTCCTGAAGTGAGACGGGTTAGCTATGTTTCTCTGCAGTAGCTTATACTTTACATGTCTGTGTAGTTGGGGATGTTTGTATCTTTTTTTTTATGATTGTGTCCTATTGTTAAAGAAGGGTTCAAGAGGACCACATAACTACTTAATTATTATTGATATGTGTAATTTGATCTGGAAGTTGAGAAGGGAGGGTGCTTTGAGGTATAACTATAACTCAAGAGTGCAACTATGGATACCTGAGAGTACTGCATCGGAGTCATCACATCCAATGCAGCATTTGCAGTTTTTGGAGCACTTGGAGCAGGCTATATATCACAACAGCCCTTGTCCGTTTGAACTGGTCATTTTTCCGGTCCAGCTGAACTCATTTGACTGTGTGTTAAAATGTTAGCATTGCAAAACAATTAAAATACTTCTATGATATAAATTGAGAGATTTTGAAGCTAAACCTGAGGTTAAGAGGCTATTACATATTTGTTGAATTTAACATCTGTTAGAGGCTCGATCTTTTTGTAACCATGGTTGAATGATGAAGCGGATAGGTTAGTGTAGTGGTAGTATAAGAAATGTTAAGTAATGAGGTTGAGCATTTTCAGCACATATTGGATTATGGGAAGGAGACAAACCGCTATAAATAGGATCATTTGGCTGACTCAGTATCGAGCTAAGCACTAAAACTTTACACGTACTGGCTCTCTCTCTTCTCTCTGGTCTCGTGGTGATTATATGATTTTGTGTTTGTTGAACTCCAAACTGTTCTTACCTGATTAGTTTGTTTACAGGAAACAAAATAAGCTGGTGTACAGGATAATAAATCTTTTTATAATGAGGGTAATCTTCCTACAATTTTGAGGGTTAATGCTTGTTGCCACAGTGACCTTAAGGCCCACGCTGAAGCTTTATATCTTTTCATGAAATATTATGACTAGTGCATCGAACACACTCATGCAAACAATATGTACATCCTATACAGGTGTAATGATAGAAGTGGAGTTAATCGTTTCAATATTTATTAGAGATGAAGACAATGAAAAACCGGTCACACAAGATGTTTTCACTAACCTTTGAATTCTAATAGTTTCCATAACATGTTCTTTGTCTTGTGCGGCACCATTCAACTTGTGCCTGATAGAATTCAGTTCGCCAATAATGTCTTACCAAGAAAGAAAATGAACATTGTCAACAGCAAAATAGTATTTGAACAAAGGATAAGAGACTAACCAGAAAAAATGTATTAGTGTTTGCCAAAAATAATTATTCTTCATTTCGAAACCGGAACAACTCCATCGGGATTGAATGAACCGATTGCTATCTCAGCGAAGGCGGTCTGGTTACTGAATCATATGGAGATATTAGAGTTCGAGAACTTTAAGTCACCATTGCTACGTGACAGTCAAAACAAATAACAGAGTACACTAATCCCAGTCTAAGGTTTTCCTCCGATAATAATGATTGAGAAGTAGTAACTGATGAATTTTACAGTCAAATACCCTTATTTATAGGTCGAGATTTAATCCTTAAAGAAGGAGAGAGTGTATTTGAATGAAAAGAAGTGGGAATAGTGGGTCGGTGGTGTTAAAAGATACGTAAATAAATTATGATTGAATGCAGATAACGGTTACGCCACCGCATTCCATGGAACATAGAGTGACACCAGGGCATCTAATCCATACCAAAGAGAAGAAGATGATGTGAGTAAGGTTATCCATAGATCTTTGTTGGACTTTCTCTTGATATATTTTGAGCCCATTTATAAAGAGATTAATTTTATTATTTGAAACCAATTAAAAAAATTCCTTTGTAACTTAAAAACCAATTAAATTACCAATTTATAAACTGGAGAACGAAACTTCTTAGAAACTTGTGCATATAACGTATCGAAATTTGCCCATAAAAAGGAGAAAAAACTAGTATTAGATCTTCTTGAACATCTCCAAACCATAGTATATAAACTACTATATATACTATGATCATAAAATAAAATAGAGAAATTAGTTTTTTTTTTTATAAACAAAATAGGGAAATTAGTTATAGGTATATAAGTGACAACCGACCAATGAACCACATAAAATAATCCCAATCCAAGTTGACGAAAAAATAAAAATAACAATCAATACAAATGAGTATAAGGCTTGTTTCACATCAAATTATCAGTTTATACTTTATACAGTTTATTGACTTCTGTTGTACAAAAAATCAAAAATATCACATACACGACATGCAAACAACTCATCTGAATTATTAAAATACTGAAGGTGTGCTTCCCACGAATAATCATCACATTTATTTTCGACCCCCAGTATATAAACTACTCGCAGACATCTCTCGACCATATCAAACAAAATCAAACCCAATAAAAAAAAGGCAAGATAATGAAGTCGGCCGTGATCTCAGTCTTCGTCCTCGTGATTCTCGTGGCCTGGCAAGTATCGGCTGGCAAAGACTTACCGGAGGAGGGAGGATACGGAGGCGACGAGGAAGAGGACACAAAGTCATGGTTTCCTTTGGACAATCTATTATCGTTGAGTTATTATGATAAGATTTGTCCAAATTTTGAGAAAATCGTTGATAGCAAAGTCAGGGAATGGACAAAGACTGATCCGTCCCTTGGGCCAGCCCTCCTACGCCTTCTCTTCCACGATTGCGGCGTCACGGTATTCCAATTATACCTTCATAAATATTATTGAACAGAAATCGTTCAACTTCATAGAATACATATTAGCCTCACCTCCCACGTTATAGCTAATATGCTTTTCATATATTTATAATATATAGTTTACATAGTTTTAAAAGTCGACCTGTATTGATTGTTCTTCAAATGCTGTTAGAGTTTGTGTTGGTATAACTGAAATATGCGGAATACAATGACAAAACCAACTATTGGAAAAAACTTGATTTAGATTAGATCCTTTAGTGACAAATTTCATTTCATTTTGAAGAATAGATGAACAAACGTAGTGACTAGTAATGAGAAGATAACTTATCTTCTGTGAATGGGTAACAACTTTCAGGGATGCGATGCATCTATTCTTCTAGACCACAAAGGAGCGGAGAGAAGATCTCCAGCAAGCAAAACCCTAAGAGGCTTCGAGCTAATCGACGATATCAAGTCTGAGATCGAGAAAGCCTGCCCCGGTCTAGTCTCATGTGCCGACATCCTAACCGCAGCTAGCCGCAGCGCCACCTACCAACTAGGTGGTCCTTACTGGCCCAACGCCTACGGACGTCGTGACTCCAAAGACTCTTACGCTAGAGACGCCGAGAAAGTCCCCTCAGGCCGCCGTGACATCACCGCCCTTCTCGAGACGTTTCAGTCTTACGGACTCAACGTTCTCGACCTTGTCGTCCTTTCCGGAGCCCACACCATCGGAAAAGCCTACTGTGGAACCATCCAGTCGAGGCTCTACAACTTCAACGCCACCCATGGAACTGATCCGTCCATTGACACCAAATACGCAGATTTCTTGCGCCGCAAGTGTCGTTGGGCCTCGGAGACGGTTTACCTAGACGCCACGACTCCGGTGGTATTCGATAATCAGTATTACATTAATCTTCAGAAGAATATGGGAGTTTTGACGACTGATGCGGAGCTTGCGAAGGACCCGAGGACCGCTCCGCTTGTAAAAGCTTTCGCGGAGCAGCCGCCTCAGATGTTCAGACATCAGTTTGCTGTGTCGATGGCTAAGCTGGTCAATGTCGGTGTCATCACCGGTGAAGACCGTATTGGAGAGATCCGGAGGGTTTGCAGCAAATCTAACTCCAAACGTTACTGATTTTTTTTTTCCAAAAAAAATCGGTGCTGAGTTTATAACAGAATCTTGCTTGACAAATAATTTCTTGTTTTGTTTCAATTTTAATTTTGTGATACGTTGTCTGAACAAGAAAAACATGTGAATCTTGATCTATACTAAGATTTTGTGATAAGTTATCAGAGGTTTGTACGTCTGCTTTATATTTGATACTTTATCACGATTTTACCAAATCCAACATGATAAAAACGTTATAAAGGTTTACAAGATTGATTGAAAACTAAAACGATGGCTTTTGGTGCAAGAAAATAATGTGGGAGGGTATTAATCAGATAAGTCTTTAGGTTCAGAAATCAAAATCACGTTTATAGGGGGTCTCTATAATACTCCCAAGTTCACCACAAAAAAAAAGATACAAAATAAGCCATTTTCTAAGAACCTGGGAACATAGATATGAGATGTGAAACAGAACAAGAAACAAAACAAAACTTGAGAACTTAGACTCGCTTGCCTCGAAGGACACCCTTGCTGCGACGATTCTTCATGCCCAACTTAAACTTCTTCTTCAACTTCTTCCCAATGGGTTTAAGAGACTTGTTACGCTTCTCACCATCCATTTCCACATCTACAAATAAAAAACGATTTTGTATCCATTAAAGAACATATATATATATACTACCAACACTTTCAAAAGATTCAGACATAGCGAACAAAAACCAAACAGCGGTTCCATCAACCTATACAAATTCCAGCAATTGACGCAAACTACAGTTGAAATAGAACATACCCATATCGTTGGCCATAGTGCCGGAGGCAGAGGTGGACTCAGGTGTCGGCGCCGCCACTTCCATGAACGGAGAAGGAGGTGGCTGACGAACAGGTAGTTTGGGGGCGGCGAGTGCGGCTTCGATGGCGGCGGACTTGGCGTCGTCTCTTGTTAGAGTGAATGCTTCCTTCTCCACTATTTCTCTTCTAATAGCTCTCAATCTCTTCACCCTCTTGCATCTCATTGATTTCGCCATCGTTTCGCTAGAGAAGATGCGATATTAGGGTTTCGGGAGAGAAGGGGGGGCTTTAGGATTTGGGTGTCGGGTTTGGTTATATCGTCTAAACCTAATTGTGGACAAATTGCTCGTCTTTTGTTTGGTTACAAGAATAGCTATATCCTGTCCAGTTGTATGGCCCATATCCTAAGAAATTATTCTTTTATTGGGCCATTAATGATATCTACAGGCCCAAATATCATTTTGTAAGTGATGCTTAATACTTCTATCATTTGGTGCGTATGCTTGGGTAATCGTATTATGCGTCGATGCCATTGACGTGTTTCGGTGTTTGTGCGCTGGGATATTCTTGTTGAAGACGATGAAACATGTTTTGTTTGCTTAAGTAAGGAGTTATGTTCCGAGCAAATGTGGTGAAGATAGAAAGTGCCATTGTGAACAGTATTGTATTAGTTTATTTATACTTCTTCCTACCATTTTCTGTTTTATCTTTATTAATATGTGCTTGTACAAACTATCATTCGATTAGCAAAAAGAAACAATTTTCTTGTTTCTGCATATGAAAAAGAAAATAGGCAAGATATTCACGCAAATGGGACAATTATAATTTATAAATCACGAATTGACATTTTCTCTCCAACCACGTATAAAGTATTCTTGTAAGTAGTTCTCCCTAGTTTTTTTTTTTAGTCAAAAAAAAAAGAGAAATTAGAACCTATAGCCATAAAAAAAATCATAATTGGCAGACTAGCTATTTAACCTAACGATTCTATACACTCCGTTATATTTCCATATTAATATGGTATTATCCCTTCATGAAACCGGCTGAACCTGATAAAAAATAATTAAAAAATTAACTATCAACCTCACAAAAGCAAATCATGACTTAAAGAGAGGTTCACATCTTCTCCTTTTCACTTTCTCTGGTAACTTCCTTGAGGCTAAAGGTCTCCGGTTCCGATCTGCTCCAACGCCTTGCATCCGTATGCAATCGAAAGCTTCTCCATCTCGTCCGTCTTCCGCATTAGGGATTCAGCGGCCGGTAGTAACACAACCTTCCTCTCCAATTTCACCAAGTCGATTCTTCTCAAATATTTGTAAGTCCCGTAAGTTCTCGGTGTTTTTTTCTGTCGATTATCTTCACACTCGCTTCGACTGTGCTTATTTTCTTTGAAATTTTGGGCTTGTCTAAGATTAGGGTCTTTTAATTGCTAAGTCCATATCATCGTTCCGTTGCATACCATCGGCCCCGTTACGGTTGCATATCATCGGGTTTTCCTGGGTTGTGTGAGGGTTCCTTTAATTTGAATTATCTCTGTATCGGTGCTGCAAATTAGGTAGTATAGTAATTTAGGGAAAGATATGTGGAATATCACGGCTTACAAATGCTCACTAAGTAGACATAGTATGATATTTATAATCTTCCATTTGAAATAAAATAGTATTCGTATCAAATTGAACTATTCCACTGAGTATAGTTTCACTTGCTATTATGCTTTGCTTGGCTGGCATTTCCTTGTTTGCACGACAGTTGGTCACCGAGAAGGATTTCGAACTCTAGTGGCTCTTTGTGGGGAAACCAATTCGTTATGCTATACAATTTGGTTGTGTTCGTACATAGCACAAAATCCGTCTGATATATTCTACTTGAAATATTGGAATACCTGATTTCGTTTATTTATACCATTCCATCTGAGATCCATTCCGCTGATTTGCTCTTCATCTTATGAGTGCATGTTTGGCATGGAAGACTTAGGTCTTCCATGTAGATTGTTTGAGACATGATATAAGTCCACTGGAAAAAATGGTTAACAACTATTTCAATCTCTGTTGGATCGAAGTGTTCAAGAGTGCATTGAAGGATGAGGATTTAGAGATGTTGGATGCGTCACAGTTTGGTCAAGTATTGCAGATGGGGGATTATACCTTCTCCACCACTCGTATTTTTTATTATATTGTCTACATTTTTCATTGTCTATTCCATATGTCTGAGGATGAATGTAATTACATAACTCCGTAATTCAAGAAGGGTTTAATTTATGAAAGATTTGGGTTGCAATGGATGAGGGTTTATATTTTCCTAACTTAGGTTTAGTGTTTATTGTCAAGTGTTCTATTATTGATTCTCCCATTAGCTATCTATTTTATGTAAATTAGTGATTGCTGGACTATACAAATAGCAACAAGTAACATAGAATGAATCATCATTTCCCCAAAAATGTTATGTGTCACAAAAATCCACCACGTCATTTACTTTAGAATTTACAACTGGTAACTTATTAAGGAAAGGGATAGAACCGGATAAAATATGACAAAAAGACAAACATTGAATTATGTCAAGATCATTGTTACTGATTTAATTTGTCTCTCAAATATGGCTAGTTGGCCAATAAGCCCAAAAAAAAACTAGTTCTCCCTAATCATTTTTTATGTCAGAGAATTGGTCTTGCTAAATAAAAATGAATGCTTGTTAGTTGTTACAATATCGCTGAATTCATTAAAAACAAATTATTCATGGTCTGCCTTAAATAATTTGGAAATGATGGTAAAGCTAACAATTAGGTTGGATAATTCATTAAACAAGTTAATGTCAATTATGCAATAATTCATGTCTCCTAGTAATTGTCACATCGGTGATTCGGATGATGCTCTAACTTAACCCATATGGCACTTCAACATTCCTCAAAAAGTCAATGAAGTATGCAATGGTCTTGATTTTTGTAACCATTATTTATTGAAAAGTTATTGTTGCAGATAAAGATTGAAAACTTGTAGACTTGAGGTACCAGATTTTTGCAACGTTCTCCACTTGATTAAGCTTAAAGATTAGAGCTTTGAAGAAAATGATAGGTTCTCACGTTTGCCTTACGTTCTAAGTTAACGTTATAATCTTTTTTCTGGTCAATTATTTAGAAAATATTTTTTTTATCACATATTTAGAAAATAATATAAAAAAAAAGAAAGAGAGAGAAGTTTGTTGAAACAGTAGTTGCAGAGACATGGTTAGTTCTGCTGACTCTGTCAAGTCACCTTCTCTCTCGTTTACTTTACGTTAAGACCTCTTTCTTCCTCCAGAAAACAGAGAAATCCACTTTCCTGCAAACTTAATTCTTTTCTCTCTCGAACTTTTCCCCATCAAAGCTAAGCCTTTCTCTAATTTCCCATGGAAACACGTAGAAAATGAAGACAGTTTGAATCACCTAACTCTCTTGAAGATCTTATTTTTTGGTGAAAATCTACAGAAAATCGAAAAACAGAGATACCCTTTTGCTAAAAACCATTATTTTCGTATTAAAATAGCCAAAGAAAAAAAACAAATTACTACTTTAAATTCGAAACTCTGTTTTTCTAATCAGAAAGAATGTCTTTGATCAATAAAGGAGCCACCTTGGCTCTATTTCTAGCGTTGACCATGGTGATCAACGGCGTTTTCGGGAGATTCATCGTTGAGAAGAGCAGCGTCACGATCTTAAGCCCTTTGGCAATGCGGTCGAAGCACGACGCAGCCATCGCTAACTTCGGCGTTCCTAACTACGGTGGATACATGATCGGGTCCGTAGTCTACGCCGGTCAAGGAGCTTTTGGATGCGACTCCTTTGGCAAAACTTTCAAACCCAAATTCCCTCGCCCCACCATCTTGATCATCGACCGTGGAGGTAACTGTTTCATTTCCATACACATGTATCTAATATTTGATCCAAATCGTTCAGCAAATCAGAGAACGGGTCCAACTTCCAACTATCTGCGATTTTGACCCGAACCAAACCTGCTGAAACGGAACAAACCAGAATGTTTGGTTTTTCCGCACAAGTTCGGTCCATTTCGACATGTTAAAAGGCATTTGGTTTGGTCCGGGAGTCGGTTAGTTCAGCTTTTCATTTTTCAAAAAACTAACAATACCAATTCCACCCATTATTTTCAAACCAAACTAATCACATTTCAAAAACTGCAGTAATCAAATTTAACCAAAAAAATATCCAGATTAAACCGAAACTTCTGTTAGTTTGGTAAAATTTTCATTGACTGAACTAACCAAATATTGAATTTTTAGTTGGTGCAATTCGACACAATTTTGTGCTAACCAAACTAACCTAAAGCCAGCCTTTCGAACCAAACCTGCATGCCTCTATGAGACTACATTTTCAAGAAAAAACATTTGAAACTCGCCTTTTTTTTAATTGAAGATTGTTGTAGATTGAAGAATTAGGATGGTAAGATCTGATTTTAATTGTTTTTTTTTTCTTTTGTGGTTTGTTTTGTTTTGCATTAGAGTGTTACTTTGCATTAAAGGTATGGAACGGTCAAAAGTCCGGTGCAGCAGCAGTTCTAATAGCAGATAACGTAGACGAGTCATTGATAACAATGGATTCACCTGAAGAATCAAAAGAAGCTGATGACTTCATAGAGAAACTCACCATTCCATCTGCTTTAATCGACCTTTCTTTCGCAAATACTCTCAAGCAAGCTCTTAAAAAGGGAGAGGAAGTAGTCCTCAAAATAGACTGGAGCGAGTCATTGCCTCACCCGGATGAGAGAGTTGAGTATGAGCTATGGACTAACACGAACGATGAGTGTGGTGCACGTTGCGACGAGCAGATGAATTTTGTGAAAAACTTTAAAGGGCACGCGCAGATTCTTGAAAAAGGAGGATACTCTTTATTCACACCTCATTACATTACATGGTTTTGTCCTAAAGATTATGTTTCAAGCAATCAGTGTAAGTCTCAGTGTATAAACCAAGGGAGGTATTGTGCTCCCGACCCTGAGCAAGACTTTGGAGATGGATACGATGGGAAAGACATTGTTTTCGAGAACTTGAGACAGCTATGTGTTCATAGAGTAGGGAAAGAGATTAACAAGTCCTGGGTGTGGTGGGACTATGTGACTGATTTTCACATCAGATGTTCCATGAAGGAGAAGAAGTATAGCAAAGAATGTGCCGAGAGCGTTGTCGAATCTCTAGGTAAGAGACATCATAATCGTTTTCAATTATCCTTTTCTCAACATTTCCGGGTCTTAAACAATGCTCTTATTCTCAGGTTTGCCACTTGACAAGATCAAGAAATGCATGGGTGATCCTGCGGCTGATGTGGAGAATGACGTTTTAAAAGCTGAGCAAGCGCTTCAGGTTGGACAGGGAGACCGTGGGGATGTCACAATCTTGCCAACATTGATCATCAACAATGCTCAATACCGAGGTTTGTTTCATTCCTTCTTATTGTAACATGTTTTGTTTAGAATACAATAAAGTTAAAGATTCTTAAGCTGCTAATTCTGATCCATTGCTCAGGTAAACTCGAGAGTAGTTCGGTATTAAAGGCTATATGTTCAGGGTTCAAGGAGAGAACCGAACCAGGGATCTGTCTAAGTGGAGGTTAAACCAGTTCCCTTATAAGCTGATCTTCTTCTGGTAATAGAATAATACTAAAAGAAATATTATTTACTTTTTGAAAACAGATATAGAAACAAATGAATGTCTTGAAGCAAATGGAGGGTGTTGGCAGGACAAGAAATCTAATGTAACAGCTTGCAAGGTACTTGATTAATACCGTTTAAATGTCACTATTTAACTTTTTTTCTTCATAGATATTTATAGGCTTTTCAACTATATTGGATTCTATCAGGACACGTTTAGGGGAAGAGTATGTGAATGCCCTGTTGTGAATGGTGTGCAGTATAAAGGAGATGGTTATACTTCATGTGAACGTATGTTCTTCAACTTCTATATTGTTTTTAAAAAAAAAACATATTGTGTTCTGGTTTGAATAAGAAGTCACATTTGCTTGAATGTTATTAACAGCTTATGGACCTGCGAGATGTTCAATCAACGAAGGAGGCTGCTGGTCTGAAACCAAAAAGGGCTTAACCTTCTCTGCTTGTTCGGTAATAATGCCATAAAGTTTGGAACCTTTTTTGTGACAATTCGTCCCGTCCGTCGGACCTCTGGCTCACAGCTCTTTAGGGTACCGACCGCAATCCCTCCATTATGAATTCTCACTAACTCCATAATTAGGTTGTTGGTGAGGTTCAAACCCCCAATCTCACCCTTTAACAACTCTCCCACATGACAAACTGTCACTAATTGTCCTGTGGGAGTGCTGTTAAAGGGTGAGGTCGAGGGTTCGAACCTCACCAATAACCTAATTATGGAGTTAGTGAAAATTCATAATAGAAAAATTGGGGTCGGTATGCTACAGCGCTGTGAGCTTGGGTCTACGGACGGGTGGTTCCGCAAAATGGGTTGTCACATTTTCATCCAAATTTCACATTGTTTCTTACGATTTTTTTTTCTTACTGTTGAATTTAGAACACGGAGACATCTGGATGTCGTTGCCCTTCAGGTTTCAAAGGAGATGGTCTTAAATGTGAAGGTGAAAACTTTTCACCCACTATAATGTTATATTATTTCATGTTGTTTTCTTGAACTGACTCATCTTTGGCTCTGTATACATTATATATCTACTAGACATTGATGAATGTAAGGAGAAATCAGCATGCCAATGTGATGGATGCAAGTGTAACAACAAATGGGGAAGCTTCGAATGCAAATGCTCTGGCAATCGTCTATACATGAAAGAACAAGACACTTGTATTGGTAAATGTCAGAAACAAACAATCATGATCTATAACCTTAATCGTATTCTTATTTTGTTTTTGTTTTTTTTTTTCTTCGCAGAGAAAAGCGGATCAGGAATTGGATGGTTCTTTACATTTGTGATTCTAGCTACAGTCGGAAGTATCTGTGTAGGTGGTTACGTGTTCTACAAGTATCGTCTCAGGGTATGTTTATACACGTTTGCTTCTCTTATTGAATCGTTAAACTCATTGTTATCATGAATCTCTCTGATGATAATTCTTTTTCTATGTCAAAAACACCAAAATGCCAGTCTTACATGGATTCAGAAATTATGGCGATTATGTCTCAGTACATGCCATTGGAGAGCCAAAACACTACCGATCCAACGACTGGTGAATCTCAACAGCTGAGATTAACTTCTGCAGCCTAAAAATTCAATTTTCACTTTTGTTTAAGAGCTAATTTGTTGTTGCGTCAACCCCAAGGAAAGTCTTTAAAAAAAAGCTAAAGAAAAAAATTATTTTCGTCTTTACTTCTTTCCTATTGTTTATCCTGAAAAACGATTTCGTTTTTGGTGATTTTTACCCTTTCCCTACTCTTTTCGTTGTTGTAGATAAACATATGCTTAAGATCTTTATAGGGTTACATTTTGAAAGGAAGTTTGCATTGTAAATTACTGAATGAATTGGTTGGGGCTTTGGTTATAAATGAAACAGAGTATGTTTTTTTTTGTCATGAATAAATTTTGATGTTTCAAATCGAAGGAACTAAGTAATTTGAGATCAGATATGAGATTACGTTCGTAATTGCTGCAAGGAGAACGCTAGAGAGAAAAGAGAGATAGAGAATGTTTTAAGTCTTGTGTGTGACTCTGGAAGTTTTTGTTTTTTTTTTTCCATTTCTTAGTCTGATTTTATCTGAAAGAAAATGTCATGTTTACTAACGAGCTTATGTGTTTGGCTGTCATGTTGAATGTTGCTTACTCCTGAGACTAGACCTAGTAGATCCAAATTATGCCCCAGGTTTGTTCTCAGATCAGTCACATAAAAGAAAACAAGAATCATATTCAGTTTCTATATTTTAGGTTTTGCTCTAAATAGTATCATAAAGTTTTACACACTTCTCTTGATTCCCTGAATAAGCTTCTCAAGGAGCCAATTGAGACTGAGGAATTACATGTCACACTCTGAGGATTGGAATAATCTTACGGAATCTATCGCTCGGAGGCGGCTGGTTAAGTCAAAACTCAGGATAACTTAATCCCAAAAGACACAGGCTTACAAGGACTGAAACTGAAATAGGAGGGGGAGTACATGAGAGATCAAGACGCCCTTAATTTACTAAAACAAGTATAGAGGCTCTCTTCTTTGCAGTGATTTGTGTATATTATTATGGGCAGGGAATTTGTTTCTTGTTAACAATATTGATTCTTGTATATGTCCTATTTTTAAGAATCTGTGAAGCACATGTGCATGTGCATTTTGAGTTACAAATTATCATAAAACATGTTTGTGTTGACACATTAACATGGTCAGAGTCTCATGTGGATATAGTTTTTATGATGATAAATAGGAATTCGCAACCAAAACTTGAGCAAATTGAAGCTAATTCCTACATCACCACATGAGTAAATCATATGAAGATGCTTTATTTCATGTTATGATTCTCTGGGTGCCTGATACAGATATGATGTTAAAAAAAATTCTAGTTGTTTTTCAACAATATTTTATTATCTAATATACATATTCCACGGTTCTTAATCCACAAACTATATACTTGTGTTTTCACATAATCACACACTATCCATATTTCAAACAATAAACTGTCAATGGCTATGTTGTTACTGTTTCTAAAGTTTGATAAAATCAGACAAACTAATCCTGTCTGTTTGTATAAGATTATATTTCTAAAATCTTTTGACAAACATCAAAATATACAGACAGATATCAAAATCGTGTACAAACGATTCTGTAAACCAATCAAAACTCAAAAAAAAAAAAAAAACTAAAGGTCTTCAGAGAAGGGTTTCACTTGAGCAACACTTTGAGAATGAGATGAACTTTGCGGTTCATTATTCTCCTAAGTTCTTCATTTGCCTCTATTCCTATCCTCCTGCAAGATCAGTAAAAGATCAGTCATGAGTTTAGTTCAAAGAGCTGAACGAGCAAGTGATCTTGTTTGCTCTTACCCGATTTTAGCGCCTCCCTTGCCAACGAGAATCTTGCGTTGGCTAAGTTTAGGAGTGATGAGATGCTGTTCAATCCTCAGAGACCCGTCTCGCTGCTCTCTCCAGTCCACTAGACGGTGCTCCACACCATACGGTACTTCCTATGGTTTGTTCACAGTCGTGTAGTTTAGAAACCGATATGCAAGTAGAGGTTAGACTATTATTACTATTATTACCTGATGAACATGGTCTAGTAATCTCTCCCTAACAACTTCAAGAGAGATGTTCTTCATGACTTCTTCACTCATGGTGAATGGATCTTCCTCCCATGGCTTCTTTACTGCCTGGTCCATTAAATACTGGCTAAGATCCTTAACTCCGGATCCCTTGAGCCCTGATATCATGAAGTACCTAAAAAGTATATTTTCAGTTGCAAATTCAAGAGACTTCCCTGTTAAAATGAATCTATGTACCTTTCATATGCAGGGAGATTCTGGAACTCCTCAGCAACCTTTAACAGATCTTTCTTCTTCTCAACCAAATCAACTTTGTTCATACATAAAATGCGCTTTTGTTTCGGATTTGCTTCCTCTCCCATGTATGTGATCAAGCGTACAACTCTTGAATCCGGACTACAGAAAACATAATATTTTAAGTTTGAATGAACTATATGCCCATTAAATTACGGTTCTAATCCTTGAACATAATCTCGGTGATGAGATTCTAACTGATGCACTTAACTAGACTAGCTTTAAGTTACTAGATAGCTTTGTAAAGAAAAAAACAGATAAAAAGTAGTAAAAGAAAGGAGTCAGTTACCAAGTGAGATGCCTGTGGACATCAAACATAACAATGAGGACATCAAAAAGGTCAACAGAAGTCCAAGCATTTTGAACACGAGCCTTGATGTCTTTGTAACCATATCCGCTTTTCTTCAACATTAAACCCGGTGTATCAAAGAAACACTGCAATGTTGTTTCATACAAACAATATTCAATATCTTTCAATCCACAAATGATTTGTATTTAACAGCAAAAGGAAAAAAAAAAAAAAAGAACTTACAACTTGTGTATCTCCTTTGGTCAATACTCCCAACACTTCATGAGTAGTCGTGTTGGTCTTCCGTGAAGCAGCTGCAACCTTTGTTCCCACCTGCACATTAAGCAAAGACATAAACACACAATGTCTTAAACAAAGATGGAAACTTTTTTTTCAATAAAACGAACCATGAAGTTCGTGAGGGATGATTTGCCGGCGTTCGGTGGACCGATGATGCCGACATTAAGAGACTTCTGATCTTCTTCACGAACCTCGCCTTCGCCGAGCTCGTCATCAGCTGACTCAAGCGCCGCCTCCAAGAGAGCCTTCGCTAGGATCCTCGACCGATCAACACTCTCTTCTTCGGAACTATCTTCTTCTTCTTCATCGGAGCTCTGTTTCAATTGACCCTTCTCTTCCGGAAACAGCTCCTTCTGTACCCTTTCTCTGTACCCTTTATCCCAATTAGGTTGCTTTGGCTTTTTCAAAGGATCAGGGACTGAGTATTGGCTGCTGTCGAAAACAGAGTCTCCGGTGGGATCGTCTAGGTTCGGCTGCGCCGAGTAGAACCTGCGGAGGAAGGTGTGAGGGAGATAATGGGGTTTAGAGCGAGGGGACGTCGTGGAGATTAGAACTCGTAGGGATCTAAAAGCTTTCATCTTTTGTCAACAATGGCCAAGGAAGGAGCGATTGACGAAATGAGGAGGAGAGGGAGGGGATCGAGTCGAGGGTTTTAGAGAGTTTTTCTTTACTTCCTTCACCCAAAGACTTCGTTTTTTTAGGAGAGAGTGGTGAGAAAGTAATTCGATATTACAGATAGCAGCCCCCTTCTGTTTCACTAAAATGCATTTTGCACTCCCAACTTTGCGTTTGATACATTCGAGTCAATTTCGAGTTTCAATTAGGAGTTGGACGTTCGGGTATCCATTCAAATCAGGTTCATATCTGTTCGGGTTTTGGATTTTCACAGTTAAAAATTCCAGTCCAATTTGGATATTTATAGATTTTGGTTCAAGATTGGTGGGGTCGGATAATCCGTTAAAAGTATTTTGAATTTTTTTTACAATTCTAAATAATTTAAGTTTCTCAAAATTTAAAAATAAAAATAATATATAACATATAAATTTGCGCAATGTATGGCCAAATACCTAAATTTAAAATAAAATTGGTTTGATTTAAATATTTGGATAGAAAATCAGTATATATTTTAAATACTTTTGATGTTTTTATGTATTGTTTAAATACTTTAAATATTTAATTTTGACTATCTATTTATATAAAGTACACTTCTTTCTCTCCTGGGCGCGCCACGTCGGATTCCATGTCATCAATTCGCTCTTCCTCCAGCCGACACGTGTTAAACGCTCCGTTTCATTAATAGAGTTGTGCATTTTGTTTGGGCTTATTTGTATATCAGGCTTTTTGTCGTTTCCGCTATTAGGGTTAGACCGTGTTCTTCTTTGCCGCTCCAGAACTTTGATTAGGTCTCCTTGATTGCTCTTTCATCTTCTTCTTCAGAGAAATAAACAATACCAGTTACAGATAATCATCTTAAACCCCTCCATTACTCTCTCTCACACACGATCTATATCCAATGAGATTTTTAGATCTGCAGACTTATCTATAAAAAAGGCATGATTTCCTCTGATAATCATCCTCTCAATCTTTAAAGCTAACCAGTATACTAATTCTGTGAAATATGGCTAACGTTTCAGTCTTCTTCTCCGATTTGCAGACCGGCTGCTCCTCCTCCGCTGTTCAAGTCCGTTTGCTACGTTTATGGGAGGCTAGGAATGTCCGCCGTGGTGGAGAGCTCATGTGATTGGATGAGCTCCGACATCCGCCTTTTTGTTCATAAATGGAGTCTTTCACCGGTTAGTTCTTTAGTTATTTCCACTGTCCTGAATCCATAGTACAGAGTCAGGTTAGAGCAATATTCTTTAGACATTTCTGCCGTCTTGAATCAGTATTACAAATTATTTTTTCATTTGAAAGGTTTTCATATTTATGTTTTAGAAGTTTGTCTATTAATTATTTAGACGTTTCCGTCTTCAATCGGTACTGCAATTTTTTTTTTCATTTGTAAAGTTTTTGTTAAACATTTTCCAGTCATATATTTTACAAAGTTTGATGATTGTTGTTTCTCTTCCACGTATTTTCAGGCGACCATGATGCTGGCAACCGTGAATGTCAACCGGCTTGCGACTCACAAGCCTCATCTGAAAGCGTGTTTGGTTTATTCCTTGACCGAGATTGAATTATCGTCTATCTGACTCTTCCCTGCGAATCCGTTTTAACGACTCAACCTCTTTCAATGAAGTTACCGGACCGGCTGCTCTGATAGCTATTGAATCTTTCCGGTTCCGTAATCACAGTGACTTGATCGCAACATAAACACTCAGCTCTCAGGTAATGCTTCTCTTATCTGATCTTTAAAATATAGATTCGATATGTAATAATTTCTTTCGACAGACCTCGCTGGCGAGGTAACTGCACGGATCCTCCTCAGGACAAGAATTTTGTTATGGCGACCATAAAGATGGACAAGTAAGTTATTTGAAGTTAGTTATTTAAACAAAAATAACAAATAATTTAGTTGCAGGGGAGAGTTTTTTTCAACAGGCAACTTCTTGGGAATCGTTGGCTTTATATATTCATTTTTTTCTACGAGGTTCCAAATGTATATCGCTAAGCCTAACAACTTATATTCAATTACGCAGGTTGGTCGTACAAAACTTTGGCTTACACCAGCAGCTCCACTGCTATGGGGCTATGCCAAAGTGGAATCCACGAGCATAACAGAGCTCAGCTATTTTCATGCCTGCTCCCTCACAGGTATGTATACCAGCTTTATAATATTTAACACCGAATGTTCGTAATTTTTGGTTTTCCAACAATGAAGGAAATTGATTTCATCTGTACCAGAAGATTGACTGAAATCAAGAGGGACAAGGGCTGGTGCTATGTTTCCTGCTCGAACTGTGCGAAGAAACTTCAAAGCACTGTCTCATCTTTCACATGTCTGTCTTTCAACAATACTAACGCTGTTGTTGCCTCCGGTACGTACAAATTATTGGCAGATAATTCATTTATATTTAACTTGCTGTCCTAACACAAAATCATCTTTGTGATTTGATACATGTTTTCTGTCCGCTAGATACCGTGTGGAGATGTCCGTTGCAAATGAAACCGGTTAAGCTTTGTTTGTTTGTTTCGATGGGATAATGACTAAATTGCACAACATGAGAGCCTATGAAGCTGGTCATCTTTTGGTAAGTATTTTATCAACTTACATTCTTTTTTGTGCTGGCTACTTATTCATACAGTTGCATTGAACTACTGTTCACTCAGGCCGGTGATGGTGTCAACGCGGAGGAAACTCATGCCCCTCCCTTTTTCATATCACATGGGAGGCAAGACCTACACGTTTTAGATGAGGGTGAGCTCAGACAAATTTTCAGCAAATCATCAGATCCTTACCATCTCACGCATCCTCAGTGAGCGTGAACGTTAGCCACAACCTGCCATCCTTGATAATGTAAGATTTATGCATTTTCCAGTAACATAGCTCGGTAAGAAGATGTATATAGATTTTTCTGGTTTTATTAGGGAGGCGACAATGACAATGGAGTTGACAACTCTGGTGCCAACTCCATTCCTGCTATTAAGGTGGAAGGTGCTGAGATGGTGTCCTTACTTTGCCCCTGCTGAGACCTCTCAATATTGCCGTTGCAAATATGTATGAGCAAGGTAATTACCTGTTCAGAGTCCTTAAACTGGTAGTAGGTGACCATGATGAAGGTATGGAGATTCTTGACTTTTTTGAATGGAAAAACAACACTGGTGCCATTGGCAAGCTCTGGAGGCAATTGAAGATTCGTAAGTGTCCATCGTTGATCTCTTGGGCTTAGATAGTTGAATAAATACTTACTGTGCGAAGGGCCCAGTAATTCAAGACTCAATTTTATTCTTTACTCAAACAGGTAACAATGTAAAATGACACAGTTTGTGTACATCATTTCAAGCTTCAACATTCTGTTATTATGTCTATATAGGTTCTCACAAATACTTGAACAAATGACTCATTTTATTATGTTTACTCAAAACGATGCATTCATCCCACCAGCACATAAAACATTACATTATATATAATTTACCGACAACTCACAAACAAACACAGACAACTCGCAACACCATCACAATCAAAACATTATTTTACCGATACATCAATTTTAAAGTATGTCAAGAACTTCCAGAATTTCACCTGTAGTTAAACTATCACCTACTTATCATATTCCAAATTGAATCAAACGATAACTCAAAAAACAAATGTAAAAAAATATAAAAAATAACAAAAACACTGTTTATTAAATATATACACCGTTGAAATTATTTTTAAAAGTATATCCCGCCCGAAGGGCGGGTCGGCCCTAGTTTTATATATTTTCAAATATTTTTGGAAAACTTTAGAATATCTTATATATTTTAGATAACTTTTGGATACAACTTTCAACTATATAAATCTAGATACCCGGAATATTTCAGTACTGGATTTTTAGGTACTAAAATTTTGAATTCGTTAGGATATTCAGAGGATCGGATTGGATTTGGTTTGACTAATCAATGGTTAATTGGATTCAGAATTTTAGCCAGGCCCTAGTCTGGATATCAAAAGTTCTCTCAAGCTGAGAATGTAGTTGCAGTTGCATTTATAGGTTGTTGTAAAGAAAACTTTTTACTTTTTACTAGACAATAAACATGATTTAAACATTTTTGGCTGAATCTGTATGTTTTAAATAGTCAGAGGAAAGGAAAACAGAACTAAGTTCTTCCTCCAAGTCTCCAGTAAGAGATTTAAAATAATGACTAAGCCTTTGCTACAAAAACATCTCTGAGATCTCTAAAACAATGCAATGGTCACTGACAATACAACATATAAGATAGGAATCAACTCAAAATTCAGATCACAAGTTCAGCTTCTGTAAATGTGAGTCAAAACGAAACACCATCATCATCTCTTTTCTTGGTTTGGTTTCCTCGACTCATGTTTGGTGCCAAAACTCTAAAACGCCATCCGTCCAGCGAGCCTACTCTCTGATATACGTCTGTCTATGGCTGCATTTATCGAGTTCATCTGCCACCATTTCAAGAAACAGCAGACATGGTTCTGAGTAAACAAAAAGTTGCATGCTTTTAAAGAGAGGCTACTAAAGAATTTTCTTTTCTTATTATTCCTGAGACTGTGGTTGCGCAAAGCTATCAAACTTTGCAAACTTGAATGAAATAAAAGAAGCTGACCTGGTTTGATACCAAACCTGATTGAGTGTGATCTTGTGGAACCAATCACCACAATTTCATTTAATACAAGATCAGAGCAAATAAGATAGATAATGAAGATCGAGCAGATACAACACACAGTTTTCTCTACTACTTGTTGCAAGTACAACTACACAAGCCTATGTCCTTATTCTCATATTCTAAAGGAAGCAATTATTAACTGAAACTATAGAAGGGTACCTCTTAGCACAGAAACAATAAGCTCTGGAGTTAAGGAAAAAAGGCATCAATAGAGCCTACCGAATGGGTTAGAAGGGTAAAGCAAACACTCCTTTAACTTGAAAATCAGAACTTACCTGGCTTGTTTCATCATGGACTTTGTACTTCGGTAAGGACATTCTTCTTTCCTCCTGTAAATACAGACACATAGAGTCAGATTATAAAAAAAAAAACAAATGATTCGTTAATGAATGACACTAGTAGAACTGAACAGGTGTAGGAAGGAAACTAACCATGGACATGGCTTCATCATCCCATACAAGATAGACCTCATTAGGCTGAGAGCTAGGAGCTTTATTTGCAATCACAGGAGGTGGACCAATTGAAGGACCACTAGTGTTTGGACCAGAAGCATACGAATGAGAATTATTCCCACCCACTGCAACACAAACATTAAAAGAGCGATTTAAAAGAGCTGAGTCAAATGCAAGGAACTGATTCTAAGAGCTAAAGACTGAACCTGGAAATGAGTTGTTAGGCGGATACGGATTTGCTGATCCTACGGTGGCATTGGCATTAGGCAGTTGCTGAGCAGAAAACGGTGAAGCTTGAGAAGGGGTGATGCTATTCACAACAGGGAACAGAGGCTGAGAAACCGGCATAGCGGGAGATGATGGTTGAATCCCAGGAGGAGCAGGAGATGATGTTGGCATATTCATCCCCATACCATGAACAGGAAAGAGTTGTGGTGGTCGATACCCTAAATGAGGAGGCGGAGGAGCAGTTCCCGGTGGATTCTGTGGATACCACTGTTGTGGACGGGGAGGAGGAGGAGGCATAGGCCATCCAGGACCAGCAGGACGCATAGGAGGACCAGGATAATACCTGTTGACACAAAATTATTTAACATACGGAACCCAAAGTAGAACGGTTCTAAGGAAACATCACTTAGCATGGATCAGATACTAAAGACAACAAAGACAACACCTGACTATCTTACAAGTCAGGGAAAGAGAAGGAATATAGTTTACATACATAGGTCGCGCAGGAACAGCACCAGGCACTTGTTGGGGTTGATAAACCATTCCGTATGGTCTAGGAACCGCAACACCAAGAGGGGCGGAAGGGATTTCAACTTTTGCAACTTTAGCTAGAGACTCTTCCTCTGCAGAAAAAGCCATAACGTCAGTTTCAAAAAAGGTATAAATGTGATAATGTAAACAATACAATCTCAAGCTCTAGTCTTTACCTTCTTCTCCGTAGTGAGCAGCCAAGACATCAGGTGGGATGCCTTGCATTCCATATATCTCAATATCAGTTGAATCTCTACCTTCTTTCGAATTAGGTACCCTTGTTGGAAAAAAAAAATATATTAAAAAACAATGTCATGACAAGAAGTCAACTAATCTTTCCCTAAACCCATCTTCCACATGCCTTAAAATTGAATGTCTTTAACCAAAATAAGCAAAGAAACAACAAATCAAAATCTATTAATCAAAAGAGTGTTCCTTTCAATAATTTTCATACATTAGGAGGGTTCATGATTAGATTGGTATGAGATTAAACCAAACCCTGAAAGAGCTAACGCAATAAAGATTCAATTTTTCGAAGTTGCCAGTAAACATGCACATTCAAGAGGGAAGGAACATACTTGGTGACATTCTCTTTATGAACCTGGAGGACATGAATGACCATGCCGCTGGCTGTGGAGAGCTTCTTGTGGCAGACATGGCACTTGAAGTGTTTGGCTTTCTGGTGCTGGACAAGAATCTTCTCGTCGTCGAACTCTCTGTCGCAGTAATAGCACCACACCTTCTCCGTCGCTCTCTTCTTCTTCTTCCCCATCACTCAAAAAAAGCCCTTTCTTCTTCCCCTCTCTAGTTTTCTCGGCTCTTGTCTCCTTCCTTCCGCTCTCGCTAGGGTTTCTATTCGGACAAAGGCGTTTTCTCGATTTCTTTTGCGATCTCACAGATTCTCTTGTCTGTCTTATGTTAACCCTTTTTTCTTTTCTTTTTTGTTATCTTCCGTTACTCTCTTTGTATTTATAGAAAAGGACCTTTCCTATGTAATTTTGCGTAAAATCCATATACTTTCAAAAATATATCTTTACCTCCATATATAATATATATATATCTAGTTTAATATCTACATCTTGCAGGGCATAAATATTATATATAAAAACTATTTTACATACTACTATTTATTTTACTTTTACATATTAAAAAACTAACAAAATAATAAATATATATTAAATACTTGAAAATAATTAACTATTTATCTATCTATACTATTATTTGCCAAGTGATTTTTCGCAACGGAGCTCTCACGTTAAAAGTTAGAGCGGTTAATGTCGTTGTTACCCTTAATGAGTTTATATATAATTTATTATATAATTAAAAACGAAATTTACATTAATAATATTATATTTATATGTTATATTAGATTATAAGTTAATATTTTCCAAAGTAGAAAGATAACTCTTATATATGTATTTTGTTGTTATCTGAAAGTAATATTTTAAAAAAAATTAAAGCTAAAAAATGAATTCTAAGTTAATATTATTATATTTATATGTTATATTACATTATAATTTAATATTGTCAAATATAAAAGATAATTATTAGATATATTAAGTTGTTATCTGAAAATAATATTTCTTTTTTAGTTTTAAGTTAATAATATTATATTTATATGTTATATTAGATTATAAATTAATATTTTCAAAAATATAATTCTTATATATATTTTTTAAATTCCAACACAATAATAAAATAATAAATTTATATATTTTTATGAATTTTTTATCATACATAAAAATGTGATGTTTAGTTTAATTTTTGAGAACATAAATAATAACTTATTATTATTATTTGGAATTAATAAATATTTAAAATAAAATTATTTCCGCATGTGCGGGCAAACCACCTAGTTATTATTATATTATTTATGAAGTGATTATGCTGATTTGTCATATTCTCCATGATTTTAGGCTTACTCGATAATAATTTTTATATATTTAATAATAAACAGTTTTGAAAACATGATATTACAATATTTCAGATGTACAAATATTTGATATTATCTTGTTTTTATTATATAAAATTTTCATTTGATTCTAAGTGAGTCAATAATTTTGATAATATAATTTATTTATATATTATTTGAATATATGTTAATGTTGTAACATATATATATATATATATATATAATTTTTTAAAATAATTCTGATAATTAAAAGGTTATCAATTTTGTCCCGTCAATATTTATATATTTATTAATATGTCAGTAAGGTGCGGGGCGGGGGTTTAAAACATTCGAGGCCTAAAATAGTACTATGTTTTTTTGCACTTTTGATGATGATGTGGGATCGAATACTAGCTGAGAAAGTCTCGTCTTTCCGTTTTATGATCCATATTTTGTTACTATTGGATCTTTTGTTTTTTTTCCTCCTACCAACATTGACGGTTTTTTATGTTGCCTAATAGTAATTTTTGTACTCTGTTTACCGGGATTTTTGGGGTTGCTCCCCTACATTTGAATGAAACTCACCAGAGTTAAGATTTAGCCATTGACAACGAGGATCTCACACGCAGAATTGTGGACCTAGATTGCCTGAGGTTAAGATTTTTGTCAAACTAGCAGCTGCTAGCTTTTTTTTCATCTAATCGAACATTTCATGATTTCATGTGATCCTAATTTTTATATTTTTATTCACTAAAAGTATTAAAACTTTATCCACCAAAAGTACTAAAAATAATGAAATTTGGACTATTAGTATTCATATTCAATATGTAGAGTTGGGTCATGACTGCCTTAACTTTTTTATTTTAGATGAATGTATCAAATTATTTTTGAATGAAATTTTTTATCGGCTCATGCATTGACATACTTTTTGAAAATGATTTATTACTTTAAAAATTGAAAATTGTGTCAAACATATGTATTTTTTCCAAACATATCTATTTCATGCATCATTAATCATAATGTTTCAGACATTTGAAACAAAAAAAATTGTTTGTTCTTGGGTAGCATATATCTGTTTTCCCACGCATTTTTAGTATGTTTTTTTTTCCTGAGAAAGGATTATTCTTGGTAATCCAACACTTTATTATTTTTGTATATGTTGCATTAATGATTATTAAGATACCAACATAACTATTTTATGGTTTGAGTTTCTTGATTACCGAAAGTGTAGTGATATTTGATTAATATTCTCTCTTTTTAAAAAAATATTTAACACTTCAAAAGATTTCTCTTATTTAAAATTTAATAATATTTTCAATATTAAATATTAAATTATGTAAAATTCTTATATAATATGGCTCGCTATATTCTGTAGTTTATTTTGATTAGTTGAATTACGGTCATATAGAAATTTAATGAGTTTGATGACAAAAATATTAGTGACTTTTTGTTTATAATAAAAGTATTTTTTCTCAATTGAAAAATGAGGGAGTGTGAATATATAATGGTAATAATCATAAAATTGGGAACGCATATAGCATCATGACGAGGTGCTATTGTTTAAATCATCCTAAGAGACATGAGCACCAATCTGGCTCCCAACGTCCCATAATCAATATCTTTATACTCATAAATCAAAAGAGTATGAATATATAGTGTTTCATCTCCGCTTGATTTTAGAAATTGTGTTAGAAATATTATCTTTATATTCACAAATCAAAAGAATAATTTGAGTCAGTCCTAAATACCATGTTTGTCCGTTTTTAATAAATGACAACAACATTTATCTGTCAATATTTGTGTCGTCGTCTCATCCAACGTGTTGTTTAAATTGTCATTCCCACATTCCGAGTTCAAACTTTGTAGGCAAACATGAAGAAAATTGAGACTGTTCATGCGAGTAATGATGCATAAGCTCCATCTCATATTTAATCTCTGGTAAATTGGCGGGAGCTTCAATAGGAGATATATTCACATCTTCTTACACCTTTTATGACTATTGATCACTCTAGAAAAAAATGGATGAGACGTCGAACCTACTACTATGGATACACGTATCACCATAAAAAATACTTTGGCTTATTTGTTTTTTTTTTTGGATTTTAGATTGGTGACAACAAACGAGATATCTTATCGGGAAATGAGTATTTGTTGAAAATTTATATGGGTCATAATATAACTTAAGATCTACAATTGCATATGCCGATATGCACTGTTGTGATTCGCATTCTTTCTACATATGACTTATGAAAACATATATCAAATAAATATCAAAATATTTTACATTTGTTTTGCCGTTTGAG
This sequence comes from Raphanus sativus, assembly GCF_000801105.2. Classification (NCBI taxonomy): domain Eukaryota; kingdom Viridiplantae; phylum Streptophyta; class Magnoliopsida; order Brassicales; family Brassicaceae; genus Raphanus; species Raphanus sativus. The sequence continues at coordinate 13,970,702 of NC_079511.1, forward strand.
TAAATGATTTTGGCAGTAATTTGCAAACCAACCCAAGTTGGAACAGTTTATTCTCTATCATACGAGAATGATACCATCATTGAGTATTTTTCATTGGACCTGAGATCCTTGATTAGAAAATATAAATATTTGCATGGCCATATAATCTTAAGAATACATCAAACCTATAATGCATTTTTCAATGGTGTGATAGGAATCATAAAACTCAAAATGCATATATATATATATCAAGACGATGAAATATTAGTTTAGTTCTTCCAAAAAAATTGGAGAACCAATATGGCTCCCAACTCTGCGGACACAATCTTTCCATGTATGTTTGCTTTTTGGAATAGCCTTCGACACAATATTATTATACTCAGTGTTTGAAGAAATGATATGAGCCACTCCTAGATGACATTTTTTGCCAATCTTTAATAGATTACGGCAGCATTCATTCGTCAATTGTGTCGTAGTTTTATCCAACATGTTCTGGACAATGTTATCTCCACAATCCGAATTCAGCTTTTGAAGGCAAATCTGAAGAAAATTAAACTGTTTGTCTGTGTATTGTCTCCCAAGCTTCATGTTATATTCCATTGTCGGTGGATCAGCTTCGAATGGAGATTTATCAGGAGTTTCAGTGTAGATATAAAAACATGGCGGAGGAGATATACTCACATCTTCTGGTACATCTAGAGAATATCGATCAAATTTTTGGGAAAAAATTGTGTGAGCCATGATAAATAGTACCGTGAATACGAGCATTAACATGGAAAGAGACTTTGCCATATTTTCTTTTGGTTCAGGATGTTAGATTGGTGACAGCGAACTAGAGATGTTATAGGACAATGCATACGTTTTATTTGTAAAAGAGTAATTAATTGATGATAAGTTTATTCATTGATACTTTTATGTTAATTCATTAACCATTATTTAACAGTTCTTTGGATAAAATCACCATTTAACGGTTTGGTTTCAAAATAACGTTTACACTAAATTACAAATATGTTTTAGTACTAGCTGAAAAGTCTCATCATTCTGCTATATGAATTACTAGGGGAAACCCATCCTATGGGCATGTAAGTAAATAAACGAATAATGTATGAAAATTATATAAATTTGAAATTATGTTTATAAATCTTATATATAATTTTGTGATATTAACTTTTTATTTGTTTTGTTTTTAGATATTATATGTATATTTCACCACTAAAAGATGCATGAAAAGGTATTTATTTTACATATTTTCAATAGTTTTATTTTAATTCTGATTGTAAGTATATATATTTAAAGATAATTGTGATTTGTGATCCAAGTCTTAACATGTAATGACATCTTTTGTCTTAAGCCACCTCAACATCAACTGCCTATGAGTCAAGACTTAGAACACCCTGAAGTGATCCAGGGAATTATGATTTTAGACTGAAATTAGATACATTATCTCAAAATCACTTTTACTAAAAAAATAACTTTATCTTTGACATAAACAGTTTTCCTTTCATTCTTTATTGTATTTTTTTTTTTACTTTTTATCTATTTTGAAAAAGTGGAATTATTTATTTATTTGTTGTTATTTAGAAATAATATTTTCTATTATAAATTTTAAAAATTAAGATAAAATATGTGAATATTTTATAAATTTCGACTTAGTAATAAGCATATGTATTTTGATGAAAACTTTTAATACATAAATAATTTGATGTTTGATTTAAACATTTCAAGAAAATCAAATTAATTAGATATAAACTAATAAATATTTATAACACGATTATGCTTGCATGTGCGGACAAAACACCTAGTTAGGAATATAAGTAAATTGGTGTAAACACGTAAATCGATGACATTTTTTATTTATAATTATTTTTATGGTAAAAAAATCTAAACAATCACTTATATATATATTTTATGAATATAAATAAATATTAATGATATTAACATAAATATATAATATATTTTAATATAAATATCTATTAAATGAGATTTATTAATCATATATTTTATGATTATATATTTATGTTTTATAACAAAAATTATAAGCTCGTGATAACAAAATTTTTAAAGTGAAACTTATAATAGTTTTAATGATTTATAACGGTTTTTCAATATTCACTTCAAAGTTTGAAATAAAATTTTAATTTCTCAAGAACTGTACAATGAAAAATTTATAACTAAAATATTTTTGTAGTTTTATATTGGTATATTCATATATATATATATATAATATTTTGTATTTTTATATTGGTATACACACACACACACACACACATATATATATATATATATATATATATATATATATATAAATAATATTTGAATATCTATTCATGTAGAAATTTTACTCATATGGTTTTATGATCATTTATATTTCTTATAAAAAAACTTTTAAACCATGTCATTTCTAAAATTTTAAATTATAACATACACGAAAAATGTAAATTTAGTTTTATTTTGGAATTTTTTTATAGGATTAAAATGATTGTTTATTTTATGTTAATAATATAATTTTAAACATAAATGATGGAAGATACACAAGTTGTTATTAAATATTAAATTTATTAATTTCATATACATATATATACTATAATCATATCAGGTAATTTCATAACTTTTATATAAGGAAAAACGAAAAATATTAATTGTACATTATTAATTAATTTTTAGTAAAATTTGAAAATATATAGATATAGATTATTTAGGTATTTTTAGATTCTTACGGACATATCCGGACATGAGAGGGTCTGAAACAAAATCCACACAAATTTTTTAAGTAGTTGAACATAGCCTAATTTCAAAAACCTAAAAAATATGATACCAGAAAGAAACGATTTGGGCAAATGAGTATACGAATAGCTATGTCTAACTAATTTTTAAACAAATAAAAAGGTTATTCACCGTTTTGAATTTTTTTTACAGATGAAAAAATTTCATTTAAACATGTTGAATTATTATGATTAACAAGTACAATAAATATTATCGAATTACCGTGGTAAAGACAATTTATAAACTAGCTGCAAAAAGTGAAAAATAAATGTAAAATTTGTAATAAAACACTTAAAATGTAAGTTTCATTTTATACTTTGTAATAAATGTTGTCAAACTAATTAAAATTATAATAAATGAAGTGTTGGAATAATTTAAAAATGAAAAAAAATCTGTAAGAAACCTCTTGAAATATGTAAGTATTTAGTTTATACTTCAGTTTTAATCCAATAGAATATCACAAACTCAATCTACAATACCCATATATGTTGAAAATATTTTAATTATTAAATATTTATTTTGTATCTTTTTTTTTTGAATGAATGTTAAATTTTATTCATCAAAAAAGCCTTCTTACAACTAGTGCAACCTTTTTAACTTTTGCAACAAGCAAATAAAAACAACATTGAAATAAAATCCTTTACAAAAACTACTACTCCAAAGCCTCCTATCCCCCTCAAATTTGACCATGAGGCACAAGTCAAATTTGGCAATGCTATGAGAATCTCCTCATTAAAACCCACATTAGAGAAAACCCTATTGGGACAAAACTCTAATGGGGAAAAAAAGTAAGAAACTCAATAGCTAGGGGATCACCATCCTCACAACCTCCAAACCCTGATCAACGTCACCCGCAAAAGACCAAAACCACAAGCAGAAAACTATCTTGTTCTTGTTTGAAACCAAAAAGTAAGAACATCCTCCATACCTTTTTCCCCCCTTGATTTGATCAGACTAAGCTTGTTTCTAATACTATTTTCAGTCAGCTTCACAAGAACTTCTATTGGCATCATCTTGTCTCCATGTTTTACTTTATTCCTTTCCCTCCAAATAGAATACACAGCCACCTGAAAAGCATATCTCACGCAAAACAAACTCTTTTTATCCATAGCTCCATCTCTCGAAATAGTATGCACTATCCTTTGCCAATCATTAGTATGAAACCTCCCAAAAATGCCTTTGACCAGATGATCCCAAAGTTGAACCGAGTAAGAGCATTTGAAAAACAAATAATCTCTAGTCTCTGAATTATTTTTACAGAGAATGCATACTGAGTCAACCCCTTGACACCATTTGGATATTTTATCCATAGTGGAAAGTCTGTTTTGCATAGCCAACCAGGTAATAAAAGCAAATCTCGGAGTGGCCATAGAGAACCAAACCCCCTTAGTCCAACTTTGCTTCACCCTGTCTGTCCTTTACAAATCTATCAATACTAAAAGGGGCATATAAGCTCCATTGAGCCTATCCACGTCTGCAAAAAAAATCTGTCAATTAGAAGACTTTATTTTGCCACGTCATGTCATTCTTAAATCGATAATAAAAATTCCGATCTTCCTCGTGTGGGTTCATATTATTTCGTACTGGCCCATATTAAGCCTATTTCACAACAATTTAATATTCCTTGATCGTCTCTGACCCTTCCTCTTCTTTTCCGTCATCGTTTCGCTTCTCTGGAAATCACTGTTACCACAAACATTATTGGATCATTAGTCTGGGTTTTTAATATCTCGCAGTGGCTCAGTTCAAGCCCATCTTTCAAAAACCCTGAGGATCGCCGACTAGAATCCTTCAACTCTTTCGTTTTATTATCATTTCATCTCTCTGTAAATCGACGTTATCACCACCACTTTTGATCATTCAACGGTGTTCTTTATTCCTCTGTTTTTGGCTTCCTTCCACCTCCCTTTGTTTCTCTTACTATTTAAATACCTTCATTGAATATTACATGCAACCAAAAACTACAAGAGAAGATAAAAGTCATGTCCATCCACTCTGTTAGATCCACTGGAAAATCTCCCATCTCTACCAGAAAATCTCCATTGGCCTGATATTGGAAAGTTATATTAATGCAATATATCGAAGATTTATTACTAGGAGTGTTCAATCCGGATATCGGTTCGGTTTCGGTCCGGGTTTTTTCGGTATTTCGGTTAGTAAAATACAACTATCATTCTAAATCCATATTTGATTCGGTTCGGTTCACTTTATATACCATCGTTTTTTGGTTTATTCGGTTTTATACAAAAAATATAATTATTTAGTTTGAGATCATATTATATAAATTTTAGAGTCAGTTTGTCAATGCAATCATTTATTAAAAAATTATTATCTATTCAAATAAAAGAACAAAAAAAATAAAAACGCTTCTACCATCAAACAAAATAACTAAATCTAGAATTAAAATCAAAGTTAGAAATTTTGAAAATAAAAATTAAAAATAAAACAGAAGCATGGAAGAAAAGCTTTTTCTACTCATCCATATTTAGTGTTCATCAAAATCAAGTTTCTTCGAGTGAACATGAAACTCTTTTCTTTTATAGATAAGAAATAAAGTTGTGAATAGTTTTCACTAATAGTTATCGATCAAATTTATAATCTTTAGGTCAATTTAGTTAATCTCCTATATATTAAAAGAGAAACATTCAATATTTTAGCTATGACATGTGTCATCACTTGAAAGCTTCTTAAAGTCTCTAGAGAAATATGTTGGTCCACTAAAAATATATTATATAGTTCTCATTAAATTAACCATGAAATTAATTAGCTATTTACAATTAATATTATTCATTCTTGCATTAAATAAAGATACGGAACTACCAAAAATGAATCCAATATATATTTTACAATTAATGATTTTAATGATAAAGATTTGATAGAAATCTATATATCCTCTATTGTTTTAATGATATATTTTTAAAATAAATTAAATAATCATATTAATCATGTTATAAAAATTTATATTTTTTGTATATGTTATATTTGAATTTTTTAAAATACTATTAATTATGAAAATTGTTAAAAGTCTCACATCAAAAATTTAGTGATTTATGGTTTAAATTTTTTGTTATAATAAAATACAAATGATCATAAAAATATATAAATAAAAATTACATTTAATAGATATTCAAATTAATATATATATATATATATGGCTTATGACATGATATCATTATGGTGGAATGATCAATGTTAGTATTCAACGATTATTCAAATATACATTTCATTCGGTGCATGTGCGCGGATAATCACCTAGTTTGCTAATTACTATATCAGTCCGATTAATTTGTTTTTGGTTAAACAATTAACAAATTTCTATATCGAGAAATATAAGAAATAGCTACCTATAAAAAATATAGGGAAAAAAATATCAAACAAAGTTTTTGTCATAAAATAGCATCACAAGGAGAAAAATGACCAAAAGAAATTTTATTGAAGGGTAAATATGCATTTATAACCTTTGAGTTAATTAATTTAAGACTTATGGTTTCGAGTTAAAGAGTAGATTTTAGGAATGTGTTCAAAATTTTTAAAACAAAAAATAAAAATTGTTATTTGAGAGATTTGCCCAAAAATATATACAAATGGGATATATGTTCATTGTTTCCCGCACGCAAAAAAATAGTAAGAAAATTATTTAATATATACAAAATAAAGCAGGGGAACTTTAAAAAATATTATAGTACAAAATATCAGACTTTTTAAGTGCTATCCAAACAATTTGCTAACTTTTTGGTCTTTGGTCAACAATTTGATAATTACTATATCAATCAGATTTATTTCTTTTTGGTCAAACAATTAACCAGTTTCAATACCAAGAAAAGTAAGAAATAGCTACTTATAAAAAAATATAATAAGAGGATATATGTTCATTGTTTCTCACATGCAAAAAGATAGTAAAAAATCTTGTATATATACAAAATAAAACAGGGGAATTTAAAAATTTTATAGTACAAAATATCAGACTTTGTAAGTGTGATCCAAACAAATTAGCTAACTTTTGGTCTTTGGTCAAACACTAACCAATTTCTATATCACGAAAAATAAAATAGCTATTTGTAAAAATTATAAGAAGAGGATATATGTTCATTGTTTCTCACATACAAAAAAAAATTAATCTTCAGAACACAAATCCAAATAAAAAAACATGGCTGGAAAATATAATTCAATGATAATAGTCTTTATTATGGTGATGATGATAATGGTGATGGAACAAGCCAACGGAGAAACATCGGCTGAATGCCGTGACCGTTGCAGTCAAAGTTGTGCCATGACCGGCACACTTCCGATCAAATGCCTCCAGACTTGTTACAATAGATGCCACAGCTTACAATCTCATACAATAGGTAACTATTCCTTTAACATTGATTTTAACCTAAAAACATAAGACAAAAAAAGTTTTGAAACAAAAACCAAGTAAATGTAGAATTTATGATTATTGTGATGTTTTCTAACTATAAAAAAATATACTTCATTTTATTATCAATGGATATATTTAGACTGAATTTTAATAAACTAGACTGTTATTTCAGTTAAATGATCGAAATTGACTATTTATTTGAAACCAAAAGTTGGAAAATATAATACAGTTTTAACAAAACAAAAAAAAAATATAATACAGTAACGTTTTGTTTTGAAAACGTGAAGTATCACTAATTAGTTACGTGGTTTAAATCTAAAAAGTCTGTCCGAATAAGTTTCATATAATGTGATTAAAACAATATAGCTTTGTAGGTAAATATCCCTAAGAGAATTATTTTCAAACACAAAATACTGTAAAAAGATTTATTTAATTGCAGTGTAGTTTTTGTCAAATTTTAAATATTTGATACTGTTTTAATAGAATTTATCATAAATGAATCAATCGATGCATGTTTTTACTTTGGAAGTGCAGGCATAGAAGAAATGAAGCCATGAATCCAGACTATCCAGTGTTGGACTCTTGGGAATTATATTCATAAGAAGCATGAATCAATTGTAACAGTATTAAATAAAAATAAACTTGGAACTACTTATCCTTTGCCCTTTTAGTTACATTAATATTTATTTAAATTAGACTAAGAAATAAGAAATAACATAAACCACTCTCACATAAGAAACAACGATGCTCTTTACTAAAAGGAAGACATAGCAGAAGAGAAAATAATTCTGAAAAAAGCCGAAGTTACTATTGATCCAATAGTACATCGTAATCACACACTAAATCTGGTAGAGACGATAATGCCTCTTTTAGCACCAATAATTCCTCCAAAATTCACTCATCGATCCAACATGGTATCCCCATGAGTTTGATCAAATGAAAATCTATATGCAGTGTGCGGATCCTGAAGAGTGTGTTATTATACTTATAAAAAGAACTAGTGGCACAAAGTTCATATCTTTGCCTTGAGGCTCCACCGATTATTACTACTATCAGTAACCAAATAGACGACGAGTATTTGACTTTCAAGGCTCATTATCAAACATTCCCCTGGACAGAGCATAGACGTCGATAGAATCTCTAAGGCGGGAACATGGGACTAGAGTGGTAGGTGAGGAAAATAATATGTCAAACCAGAATAAACGCAGAGTCGTTATCAGCTCTCAAGATGAAGAGCATAATGGGATCTTCCCTGGCCTAACCGATGCAGATGAAGGGTTTGGCAACTCTGCTCCAGAACATAGCATTGGAGGTTTTGCTATTGGTGTGAATGAAGTCTCTTCCTCAGGTGTTAGAGCGACGAAGAAGAGAATCTCATGGACAAGAAAGAATCAAGGTGTAGGGCAGATGAGCACACCCAAAACAGTTCAAGTATATGGTAATGATAATGTGACTGATGGATATGCTAAGAAGAAAGCATCGAAAGTGAACGAGGTGTTGCCAAAATTTTCCAAACATACTGATGGTTTGATGGTTCACCAGAAACCATCCAATCCTCAGTGACATCCTCAACGACGGCACTCAATTGGACCTGTCTGGGATGAGGAGCAACCTGACAGTTCAACACCTAGAGGAGATGTGTCGTAATATCTTCTAGATTTCCTTTTTTTCTAGAGATTAAAAACTCTAGTAATCACGTTAAGAAGTTTCAGGGATCGTTGGGTTGCGTTCACAACTTTTTGGTGAATGCAGTGGGTCTTGGAGGTTAGCTTTGTTTTGGAGGAAGTAGCATGAAGTGGAGATAATGCATGCTAATAATAGATTTGTTGACGCAAATATGAAGAAAGGGAATGTGAACTATCATATGACTTTCGGTTACGGTGATCAAGTGAGGAAACACCGAAGCATGGTCTGGAATGAGCTCTAAAATAGTGAAGTCAACATGTCAGAAGTTTGCGGCCTATTTGGAGACTTCAATGAGATCATGAATAATGATAAGAAGCTTGGCGGTCCAAATCGAACGAAAGCCTCTTCTTATCAGTTTCATATGTGGCCCGTGGATGCAGAATCAAGGAGGTTCCAAACTCAGGAAATAAATACTCTTAGACAGGAGTACGAGTAATAATTACTAATGGCGTGAAAGAGAATGTGTGGATCCAATGTAGGTTGGACATAGTCTTTTGTAATGCTGAATGGTTTAGACTGTTTCCACGATCGCACATACAATACATAGAGAGATTAGGCTCCAATCATAGACCTTTTTTTCTCAGCATGGAAGTTCAGTTTTGTCTATGATAAAAGATGGCCGGCTCACTCGAAATTAACTGACATAGTTCACAGACATTGGGTCAACAAGAGAAGGTATCATGTTCTTCATATTTCTAGTTTTATCCTAGCCATGAAACATTGGGTCAACAAGAGAATGTATCATTTTCTTCATATTTCTTTTGTTAGTAAAAGAAAAAGCAAAAAGAGACAATGAGGTTGAGTATTTTACTAATCTGTTCCAGTCCTCTAACCTAGTGGAGGCTAAAAGCTACTACAAGTTCTAGACACAAAGGTATTGGATACAGAGGGGATGAATTACCGTCTTACCAATGAAATATCAGCTACAGAGATTCGACGAGCAGTTCAAGCCATTAAAAGCGACAGCTCTTCGGGTGCAGATGGGATGACTGGTCACTTCTATCAGAAGTATTAGCACATTAAAAGACCTGATAACAAACGAGGTACATAAATTATTCAAGAATGGGGCCTAAGAAATCCAACCCGGCATAGATGAATGACCTCCGACCCATTAGCTTATGTTCAGTTATATACAAAATTATCTCTAAAGTTTTGTGTTCTCGACTGAAAAGTATTCTGCCTCAGATTGTGTATCCTACCCAAGGGGATTTCATTGCTTGGAGACTAATTTATGAAAATCTACAAAATGCACGCGAGACGGAGCATGGGCTGAAGACAAATCCGAACTGCAGAGACGATTACATCGCTATAAATATTGATATGTCGAAAGCTTACGACAGGGTGGAGTGGAATTTTTTCTGGAAACTTTGTTCTTGAAGATGGGGTTTCATTCAAAGTGGGTGAGCTGGATAATGTGCTGTGTTCGATCTGTTACATATACATTGATGATGAACGGCCAATCCTATGAACATATCGTACCAGAACGAGAGATCTGACAAGACGATCCATTGTCACCATTCCTATTCATTCTTTGTGCTGAAGCGTTAGTGAATATTATGAACAGAGTTGAACAGAATGGAGACATTACGTGGATGAAACTGGTCAGAAGCTTTCCATCAGTACAACACCTGCTTTTTGCAGACGATAGCTTTTTTTTGTCGAGTGAATCTGAAAAAATGAAATGTTCAAATTTTTTAAATGCATGCGGTTGTATGGAAGTGCGTTTGGGAAGGAGATTAACTTTCAGAAGTCATCGATAACATATGGAGCAGATGTGGATCCGATAATGAGAATACTGATTGCAAAGATTCTTATCATTGACAATGAAGGTGGCTTATGAATATATTTGGCCCTACCGGAGTGTTTCAGTGGATCAAAACGTAAATTTCTTGCATTTATAGGAGAAAAATTAAACAAGTAACTGAATGGGTGGTACATCAAAATGCTTTCTCTTGAAGGAAAGGATGTACTTTTGAAGTCGATTGTGATGGCCCTCTCGGTGTATGTGCTTGTTTCCTTCTAACAAAACATCATTGTCAAAAAAAATAATGAGTGCTATGTCTGACTTTTGGTGGAATGAGACTGGTGAAAAAGATACATTGGTTTGTTTGGAAGAAATTGTGTGAACCAAAGGAGAATGGAGGCCTTAGCTTCCGTTATATCGAAGACTTTAACCAGAATTACTAGCCAATCAAGCATACTTGCGAAGATTTTCAAGGGACGCTACTTTGCTATATTTGCGAAGATCACCTTCCTCCAGAGTGGAAAAGGCTATTGACCGTCTTACGCATGGCAAAGTATTATTTTCAGTCAGGACCTACTGCAGCAAGGCTTGATTAAATCTATTGGAAAATGTACTGATGCATATATGTTGTCTGAGAAATAGATTATGGATGAAACACAACGAAGACCGGTGAACAAACAAACAACTATCGATGTCTCAGTCAAAGTGTATGACCTTTTAGATGGGAGTGGATGCTATTGGAGACCTATTTCTGGAAAATAAATCAAGATGCATCTTCAGACCATCAAGACACTACAAAGGTTCTATTTTCGCCTTGTAAGTGGCCCAAGCATAGAGGACTGCTTCGGCAGATTTTCAATCTTCGGGGTCAGTTTCACTCTGTGGCATTTGAAGGAGAAAAAGTGAAAGCAAATCAAATTGCTCGAGACATTGTAAGAGTTGTAAGAGTGTAATGTGGGATGTATGTTTCCAATCCTATTTGGTTCTAGGTGGCCCCGCATACTACACAATAGAGTGAGAGGCTCATGGAGACAACTAACCTATCTTTCCCTTAAGATGATAATGTTTCATGTATGTACTACATTTCATTAAGCTTTGGCAGATAAGGTTGTTGTCTGGCATATCCTTTTTTTTTTATTGGTTTGAACCTCTATTTAGACGTCAATGATTCTTTAAACTAGTGTTTTTTTTTCGTTCTATTTCATTAGTTCTACTGATGACCACAAAAGAAATCATTGAAACAAAAAAAAAAGAATGAAGGGGAAAAGATAATAAAAATACTTATTTCTTATTGGTTTTTGGTAGATTTGATAAAGAATAGTTTTTCTCTATGAACCTTAAATTAAAAGAAATGAAAAAGAATATTTGAAAAAAAAAAAATTCCTTATAAATGATGCAAAATTTGAAGAAAGAAAAAGAATTACCTATTTTCTCATTCCTTTGATCATCATTTAGAGTTGTTTTTGTTTTTCTTTAACTACTTTGTCTTCTTCTATGAGTGAATATTGTTGTAATTTAAAAAAAGCTATTTCTGTTATACTTCTTTTTATCTACGAAGTCTTAACTAACCGAGTAATCGAATTGATTGTTTCAGCAAATTTGTTTCCAACCACAACTTTTGCTTCCAAAATCTAACAAAAATTCAGAGTATAGCACATGTCCTTAAGCAGTATACCGGATCTTGCTCTTATTTTCTTCTCAGTAGTCGACACTTGTTTTGCTCTTTGGAGGAGGTAGTCTTTCTATCACCCAAATTGGAGAATCATTTAGCCACAGACCCAAACCAGTTTCTTTATGCTTAAAATCCGGAGCTTTTTCATTTCTCTACATTCATCAGAGCTACAAGTGATTAGTACATTGCCATAAATATGTGAAAAAGGATTTGATTCCAAGTTTAACTCATTTTTCTTCACCTTGTTCAATCTGTTGTCCCACCACTTATTCATGTTTTCCACCAAGTCCTTCCATGATTCCTCTCCGGCTTCACATAATTTACAGAAGCAAAGATTAATTTATAAAAAGAAGAAAAACAAACTTCAATTTCATAAGTAAGAGAACTACATCCTTACCCTTTGGTTGTTTTGCATATTTTGACCTGACAGGAACATCGAACTTGAGGTTTTCAAGATCGGACAAGATCTCATTGGGAGCCTTGTTAAGCCAAAGCGCTTCACTCCCGTCTTTCTTCTTGAAATCAGGGTGTCTAGGATTCACCTGCAGACAGATGAATCAAGCAAAAAAAAAGGGAACAACTTTGGCAAATCTATCACAGAACGTAACAAATCTACTTACCGATCCGTTCTGTTTGCTTTCGCGGTAATCACACCATTCATCCGGTTTACCAACAAGCTCCAACCAAACATCAGTCTGAGAATCTCTTTTCTTTAGAAGACTAGCTAAAAGAAACAAGAATACAAATGTCCATCAATTCTAAATAGCCAAATCCCATAAAGAAACATGATCGACACACTTACCAGAATGCTTAAGCACACTTTCTTTTTCTTCCAATGGTGGCAAAACTTTTGGTAGGGTTTTAGAACCCTGGATGTAGTGGAGATCACGAACCATTATCTGAATGTGAAAAAAAAAAAAAAGCTTATAAACAACATTTAAAAAGAAACCACAATCCACTAAACTCGTCTCTGTTATTCTTACATGAACATAAGCTTGATCAGGCTTTGCTCCAGCTATCTCACTAGCGTCTACAAAGATCTGTCCCGTGATATGAACTCGATCGTTTTTCTTCAAATGACAGTTAGCAGTTTGAGCTAAATCCCCTTCAAATATTACTGGAATCCTGACAGTTAAAAATCATTTGAATTCTAAAAAAAAGCTTCGATTTTTTTTTTGGGGTTGAATTAAAAGTTTTTTGAAAGCCTAACCAGAATTTGTGAACTGAATCCGAGTCTTTATCCGAACCGGAACTAGACGGAGGTCCGTGAGTGATGACGGTGCCTGCCCAGAAGCTTCCGTCGGGCTTAGCGTGGAACTCGACGGGTTGGTTCACGAACCCAATCAGATCGGTAGAGTTGGCGATTTTGGGTTGGTACGGTATCTCGGTCGGTTTTGGCCAATTCACCTGCGACACTGACTCAGTGATGATGCTTCCTCCGTGATTACGGCTCTTGCTTTTCTTCGCGGAGAAGGTCGAGTGACATTGCTGAGACAGAACCCATGATTGTCTCGCTCTCGAATTCAACAAAGGTCTTGTGGATTTCGACAGTGATCGTGCGAGAAACTGCATTTTCGCGATAAGATTAAACGTTTTAGGGGGTGTTATTGGTTTGTATATTTTAGTGGATTTAGAAATCCAAACCAAATCAAGTGTTATTGGTTTTATGATTTTAAAATCTATATGCAAATCAAGTGTTATTGGTTATATGATTTTAAAATAGATTTTGAAATCAAGTGTTATTCAATAACAAGAATTTATTTAAGGATTTGATTTGAAACTATATTTCAATGGATTTGTAAAGGGTTTTACTCTCAAAATACAAAGGAACAAATACAAAGGTAAACCTTGTTATTTCCCTTTGATTTGTAATATTAACTTTTAAAAAAACTCTCTCAACATCACAATTTATTTTCTGTTCACGAAGTCATGAACCCCACACCACCTACAGCTACAACATCATCAGAACACAGTAGGCTCTTCTCCATCCAACTTCATCATGACATCCTGAATAATAGGATGAAAAATGTACGTAAAATTACATGTTAAGTAAACTGACCACAATTTTTCAAGTTTTCTGCTGCCTTTGTTAACTTTTGTAGTGCTTGATTTTCTTTCAATATACAACACTTTCTGAATTTGAAATGAGCTAATCAATAACACTCTCTGCATTGGAAAAGTTAAATTTCCCAGATAAAATACAGAAAGGAGATTGTAGTTCAAACAATCCACTATGAATCTAAAAAAGAAGATTGACAGCTCACTGTTTAAAACGAAGATAATCATTGACGTCAGCGACTCGCGTCTTGCACGTTAACCATCTTGTGTTTAAACATTTTAAGAACTTCAAAGAGAGAGGTAGAGAGAGATTCCCTAATTTCTTGTTTGTTTCTGTCATTAAGGAATTCATTTCACGATTCGTATGTCGATCACTGTCTTCGATGATAAAGGGCCATGTGATAAGCTAAGAACCAGGAGCTGCGCCCTTGCTATTGAATCTGCTCTCACTGTTCTCGAAGAAGTTGCTATTGAATCAATCAGCTGTGAACGAGTCGGATGTTGCAAGAAGAAGGGCTTTGGTTCTATCTGTAGAAAAAAAGAACCTATTCACCAAGGTAATTCAATCTTATGGTTCTTCGTTATCTGCATATGGTCTTTTTTTTCTAGGTGCTCATTTTGTATGGGCTTTCAGTTTAATGTTTCTATTCAGCGGGCGTGGTTATTGGCAAGAACTTATTGAATCCATTGTTTGGGCTCATAATAAATTAAAAGTTGCTCCTGCTACTCAGCCTAGAGCCTTGAGCATTGTACAAGGACGTGCTGTAGGAGTAACCCATTACCTTCTGGGTGGAATTGCCACAACATGGGCGTTCTTCTTAGCAAGAATTATTGCAGTAGGATAATGGTTAGGAGGATTTGAAAGGCATTATGGCATTAAGATTTCCAAGGTTTAGCCATGGCTTAGCTCAGGACCCCACTACTCGTCGTATTTGGTTTGGTATTGCTACCGCACATGACTTCGAGAGTCATAATGATATTACTGAAGAATGTCTTTATCAAAATATTTTTGCTTCTCATTTCGCATTTCATGAGTAGTAGATGATTATTGCTACTTTAGTGTTTTCTCTGTTATATCAAATGATTATTGTTATTTAAACGTATCTTTGATTTCTTTCCTCCAAAATGTTTCTTTAAGCCTATGGAGTATACATCTTTCTTCTCATATTGAATTCAAACAAAAACAATACTAATAAGCTGGTCTCATCTCTCGTAAATCCATTTAGTTGACTTATAATAAATTTACTTACTTGATTTTGAAATCTTATTTGAATTCTTATGAAATCCATTTATTTGATTTTACAATCAATGGATTTATCAAAAATTTCCAAATCTGTTGAAATTTCTAAATCCATTAAAATACTAGAACCAATAACCCCCACTTAGGGTTTATGGGGGTTTTCATTAAATCCCTTCCCACTCGGCACCCTTTCCCTTTCGTTACAAAACGCTGTCGTCTCCCCGCAAAATGACATTTTGCCAGTAAAAGAAGTTTTGTAATAAGTGTTTTTTGGCTCGACATCAATTTCATATCACCAAAATATATTGGTACAGACTTTTAGATCTCAACCGAGATTCTACCACATAAACAATGATGCAATCTCTCATTTGGTCTGGATCCAGTGCAGCCTGAAATGCATCATTGTTTTTAGGTAAGACCAGAACAGTAGTAGATGTAATTACAATGGTAGATTTGTTTTTAATTGGCAGATTTTTATAGCAGATTTTTGTTTTATGATGCCAAGTTTATAATATTTCGCAGACTTTCATAATGGTGGACATATTTTTCTCATATATTTTTTTATAATTTGGCAGATTTTTGTGTTCATGAAATAGATCGAGTCTAGGGAAATCGAATAAAAAACGCAAGAAATTGAAAAATTTAGAAAACAAGCGATTTAGGATCAGGGGGTCGAGGAAAAGGGGTTTCAATATGTGATTTTTTCCATCGATGTTTATGAATGATTTTTTAATTGTTACCTTTTCTAGTATATTTTTAATTATTTAGGAATGTTTATTTTAAAAATTGGTTTAGTTTATTTAAATTAGGATATTTTGGATTGTCACTCATATCTTCTATATTTTTTCGTATGTTATTCTACTCATTACTCAAAAGATGTGTGTTATTGTGAGTAATATCCTTTTTAACAATGATTACAAATTCACATTTCGGTTAGGTGGATTCCAAATCTTTCAACAATCAGGTTTTCGGTTAGGGGCAAGGAAATTTGCTACAAATTACAGAGTATTTTTACGGGGCTAATTTATAAAACGGAAGTTATACCGTGTGTCATATTGTAATTTGCTATTTTTGTTTAGTTTCGTCGTGCGAAGACGGAAGAGAAGGTTGCAAATCGAAATCGGATTTGGAGAAACCCTAGAAACCGGCGTGAGAGAGAGAGAGAGAGAGAGAGGTGGAATCATTCTGGGGTCGAGACGATGAAGAGCGACTGGTTTAACTTGCATCAGGTCTCGTTCTCTCTTTCCAGTTTTTTTTTTCCGATCTTTGACATCTTATGCCCCCACAAACTTTGCAGATAGCGAGAAACTCATTCATAGCAACATCAACCGTGTACGCTTCCACCGAATTCAACTTCTCAAACACTGATCGAAGAACCTTCTGCTTTTACGCACGAGGTAAGTGTTGCTTGTGAATCGAGATTGAAACGGAAAAAAAAAACGAGAGATCTGTCTTTAAATAACCGAACATCATGTTCTATTTTTTTCAACTCTACTGATCTCTGAAACTTGTAATTTGTAGACAGATCTGGCTTTGTCGTTTTGAAATCGGAGAAGGAGTTTAACAATGCACTGAGCAAAGCTCGAGGTTAGATCTTTTTCTTTTGTTTAGTTGCTTTCATATTTCATATGATTTTTTGGTTAGTGTGATTGTTGTATCTTTCTTTTCTTCAGATGGATCTTTGCCGTCGGTTTTCTACTTCACTGCTGCGTGGTGTGGACCTTGTAAGTTTATTACTTCTCAGTTTTGGTTCTGGATAGGCTTTTGTTAATGTTGTGTGACTGACCTTTAGGCAGGCTTATCGCTCCTGTTATCTTGGAGCTCAGTAATAAATATCCTCATGTTACTACATACAAGGTCGACATTGATGAGGTCTGTTTACTGAGCCACCAATGCTGTTGTTGTTTTTGTGTTTCATGATCGGAAGTATCTTCTTATTACGAGCATCGTTAACGAAGATATTACTTCTTAATGTATTTGTTAGGGCGGTCTTTCAAATGCTCTTGGGAAGTTAAATGTCTCTGCTGTGGTAAAACATCTTTTCTTCCTTTCCGAATATCTAATCTGTACATTCTAGGATCAAGCATGAATGAAACTATATGAGCGACTAAATCTAATGGAGCTTAATTATTATGATGGTTGATGAATGCAGCCAACAATGCAATTCTTCAAAGGCGGCGTGAAGAAAGCAGAGCTTGTAGGTGCAGATGTCATTAAGCTGAGGAGTATAATGGAACATCTCTACAAGTGAGAGACACACTGTCACATTTTTATTTTTTTGTTTTCTTGCGCTGCGTCCAAGTAATGCACCAAGTGATTACGAACAAGGAAAAAAAAAACTTTGCTACGATCGTTATGGAGACTCACTGTCTCAAGCATTTATTTATCAATGTACATAATTTATGTGATTTTTTTCAAACAAGTTTCATCTAACTCCTCTTCGGTATAGTCTTCTCGACTCTGTTCAGCCAAATTCGAGGTTCCTAGGCTACTCATTCATGAGCCATTCTCAAAGACCAGCCCGACTCTGTTTGGTTCGTTTGTTTTAAAAGTATGGGCTTGCCCAAGTTCTGCAATTCATAACAGTGTTTTGGTCTAATATTAAAATTGAAAAAAGCTGGACTCAAATAGAATGGCCCAGTGGACTCGGGCTGGTCTTAAGAATAGCTCATGAATGTAGCCTACGAATCTCGAATTTGGCTGAAGCGAATCAAGACTATACGTCTATACCGAAGAGGAGTTAGATAACGAGTAGGACCCGATTTGACCGACATAGTACACTGTTTTTACAGCTATAACATTCATTAATCAATGAGATATGAGAATTATTTCTTTCTCTTCTCTTTGTATCATTATGCTTAGGATTCGAGCATACCAATTTAGGGAAACAAAAATTACAAATTCGAAATTGGTGTTAATATTATTGAATTACTGATATACTAAAACTAAAATGAAGTACATAGAATATCTTTTAACAATTTTTTTCAAAAGAACATTGGCTTGTTTTCAGTTTTTTTTTTCAAAACATTTGCTGATAATCTTTCAAAAAAACATTTGCTGATAAGTCAATGGTCTTTCCCCAATCGAATAAACCACTGTTTTTTTGCTTTGGAAATAAAGTTTTCTACAACTATATTTTGATTTTGTAGAAATATTTTTTCTGTGAGTTTTTTAAGTAAAAAAAATTTATGATTAACATATACAACTCTAGATTAAATTTGAATGTCCAGAGCATATACAACCACAACCAATCATCCCGGACGAGGAGAGAGTGAAAAGAAGGTGGGGAAATGGTCAATGCAGAAGGACGATGATTTGGCTCTCTTTTGTTTGTTCAGTACTTTTATCTCAGTCTCCTTTTTTTTTTTTGACTAAAAGTCTCCTTTTATTTTCCAAATCTCATCTCTAAATTTTTCATTTTTTTGCTATTCATAGCAAAACACAATCCTTATTTAAGCTTTAACATAGACTACATTTGCTAGCTAAATGATGAAGTATGTGATAAAACTTATATACAATTAAGTAACTATTCGTGAAACGT
Organism: Raphanus sativus; assembly: GCF_000801105.2. NCBI lineage: Eukaryota > Viridiplantae > Streptophyta > Magnoliopsida > Brassicales > Brassicaceae > Raphanus > Raphanus sativus. The sequence continues at coordinate 13,989,745 of NC_079511.1, forward strand.
AAATAATATCCAACAAAAAAAAAAATTCCTTTACTCTTGATGGTTTTTATGTCAAATGTAGATACCGTGTAAATTTTAATGATCATTTGATTGGGGGAAAGACCATTGACTTATATCACATTCGGTAAAATAAAAGTTAACTATCTTACAATATTTTTTCAGAAATGATATAAATTTTGTATTCCCGTTAAAAAAATGATTTTCTATTTATATATTGATTTTTAACTAGAAAGAAAAAGCTTACATCCGTCAAAATGTTATTAGTTGGTTAGTTACATCATATATTTTGTCATTTATAGACCAATGCTAGAGCAATCAAGGTTGAAGATACCATCCTAAGTGTTGTCGTATCAAATAGGATTATTTCATTCTGCAAATATTTGCGATTAAGGAACGGTACACCCGGTCTCGGACGTAAACGCGTTTAAGATTCGATCCTCTTAATATTATTATGTGAAATTAAATCACATTATTCTATTTATCTAACAAGGATACGGAGAAAGAGTTTATCCCTAGAGTTGTTATTCTAGTAAATTCATCCATATTAAAAAAAAAAATTTCAAAGAAAATAATAAATATATTTGTGATTAAGGAATTATACACTCGCTTTTTCTTGTACTTGATTGAGATATTTATTAGGATTTAATCGATACATGCGACGGATTTCTTTAAACTAACTGCAGTTTTTGATAATTAAACCAAGAACACTGTTGCCATTTGAAACTCTGAACTCTATAATTAAGAAGACAGAACAAGATCGGTAGGAGGTCCTAAGAGGCTAGAAAGACTGACAAGTGTTTTCAATAATGGGAGTGATCTTTTCGAGCAGTGAGTCAGATCCATCTAATGGAGAGGACTATTCTCTCTCTTCTTTCTGTTTCCTTACTCAGTCTCAATCTCAATCTCGTAAAAGGTCCCATCTAAAGAAAGGCTAATAGCTTGCCAGATTCTGCAGGGAGTAAATTGGCCAGCTAGTTTTTCTTTCTATGCTCTCTGTACCACCACCGATCTCTTCCTTATATTACTATGCCTCAATAATACTTTCATGAAATGACATGGGAAACTAATAAGACCGTACATCTTAAGCAAATTATGGAAATGTGAACTTTTCGGCACAATTTAAGAAAATTGAAACCATAACAATTTCTTTTTGTTACAAAATCTACAAGTATTTGTATTTGAAAAAAAAGTATTTAGAAACAATTTCTTAGTGGAAGTACATGAGCACAAATCATTAATATGTTTTTTGGTGCAAATGTTAAAAAATATTATTAATATGTTCTCGTAAAAAATATTATTAATAAGCTCAAACATATTCTACATTAGTCTCGAATAAAACAATTGATACACTACCTATATTTCTTTTTTTAAGTCTCATGCAATATTCTTCTGAAGTATTCACCGAAATAGGTTTCGGAAGTGGTTTTTTAAGTCTCATATGCTTTTTTCCTTGTTTTCACCCTTTTTATTTTCGTTTGCAATGGTTTAGGGCAGCACTATTGAAAATTTCTCAAAAACATCTTTTATCACATATATTGATATGACATTAGAAGAATCTCTCAAAAGTTTTAAAACAATATGTGGTAAAAAAAATAATTTTATCTGAAAAATAACGAGGATAGCCTTCATTAGGCATGATACTTATTATCCAAGATTTGGATTCGATTCGAGATCCGAACCGATCCGCTCCGAAAATCCAGATAATGGCCGAATACGAATCTGTAGTAAAATGTTGGATCCGTCTAAACCGAATATGAATCCGGAGATCTTGATTTTTTAGTTCGGATATTTGGATCCATAATTTTTATTAAGAAATTATTTCAAAAATAGAAATATATATATATATAAATAATTTTATTTATTATATTTTTATTTTTATACTAATATATAAGTATAAATTTATATAATTTTGTAATAGTAAACATAGACATAACTAAAAATTATTATATATACTTTTATTTTAAAATATTTCTAATAATTTATATATTTTTATTTATTTTAAAGATCTAAATTTGGATTCGGATATCCGCCAGATATTACAATTTTTATAAAGATATCTGACATCCGAATATCCGAAAATCTTGAATCCGGATAAAAATAATAAAAATATGATCTACCGGATAAAAATCCGGATCCGAATACTTTAAAATACCCCGAAATCCGATTCGTCCCAGCCGTAGCCTTCATCTCCTTGAAAAAATACTTTCTTCTTAAAAGCTTTTTCGTCAGCTCTTCTTCAAAGCTTTTTGTATCTCTTTTATTGTTTCTCAAAACAGGGGTTTTAGTTTGTAACTAAGGTGGAGTCGTCTGCGTAGAAGGGGTTTTTCTAAAATAATAATAATAAAAGACTTTGAATTTTTCCTTTTCCATATCTTTCTCTAAAATAATTTCATGTCTCCATTAGAGAGTGAAGCCTACACATTAAAAAGCTATCGACATTATGTAGCCATGTAGGTTCCATTTACATAAATGATTAAGTAAATGGTCAAAAGCTTCTATCATACCAAATGCCTCCGCTCTTTCGCACTTTCTTATTATGTTGGAGCAAATATTCCAAATGGAACCCTTATTGCTTGAATTATTTTATAATCAAACCCTATTAAAAAATATGCTAATTTGCGGAAATAAACAGGTTGATAAGACAATGAGAGCCGTTTTTTTGCGTTTCAAAGAAGCGACAAAACTATTCAGATTCAATTTTAACTCAAATAAATATTTAATAGAGTATATAGTAGTCTATATACACAGAAGGAGGACAAATTAATTAGATGTACAGAGAGTTTCTAATATTAGGGGAGATTGAAAGTGATCAGACAATGAGTTGACATGTACATCCCTAAATGGTTGAGCAACTCGAATGGTGTTGGTGCGTGGAGATGAGACAACATTTGATATATTTTTTCTTAGCAGCTATTAAAGGCATGACTGGTTCGAACGCAGCGGTTGCGGAAATTTGCGGATATTGATGGTTACGGTTTCAAGCGTTATATAGCGTTTTGTATGATTGGTATAACGTTTAAAAATTGTTACGTTTACTAGATATTTGTGACTAGTTGATAATGAGATATTGCAGCGGTTTAATAATATATTAATAATATAAATATATTATAACATTATAAAAATATAAAAACATATTATTGTGATAAAATATAATAATTATTAATATAATATGATTGATAATAATATTATGAATATTTATTTAACTTTTAATTATTTGAAAGTTATAATTTTAATATAGATTTTTGAAGATTTATATTAAAAATTTTAAAAGAATATATTGTTTTGTTTTATATATGTGTATATCTTTATATATGTGTGTATATTAATTTTTAATTTTTTTAAAATTCTAATGAATAACTTGTTTAAAGTTTTTTATAAATAAATTATGATACTTTTTGTGAATTTAAATTTATATATAATGTGTATATATTTGTATTAGTAATATTTCTATTTTTAATTTTTAATTTTAAAATATTTAGAAAAAATAATTTTTTGTTTATTATCCATTTGCAACCGTCTACAACCGCAAATGGTAGATGAAACCAGCTTTTGATTTTAAGAGATTCAGAGCGTTTTGAAATGATTTGTAACAATTTGTATAATTGTTTTGAAATATTGTTAACCGGTATAAATCAAAAAAGCTGAATTTACGGGTGGTAGCGAAAAAACGAGTAAGAACTTTAGACCGAGGAGTCAAAGATGGATGGATCTTATGATGAGGAGGGGACTATGGTTACAGACGATGACGTACATTAATAGGACAATGTCTTATTATTATAATAATGGTTAAAAATAGTATTAACGGATATTTAATACAATAACCATTTGTTATATAATATCTCTATCTTGAGTCAAAATAATGGGTAAAATATTTTGTATTATCATTCACCATTTTCTAAGACATGAATAAAACATTCATCGAATAAATATATAATATGTATAATATCCGGGTAATATATAATATACGAATACGATTCTATTCACTTGCAACAGTACGTAACTAAATAAAACATAATATGAAACACTAAATGACGCAAAACCCTAATTTTTACCTTCTAAACAGAAAAATCCTAAAATAAATCGTAAACACTAAACTCTAAACTCGACTAAACCAATTCCTTTGACAAAAACTGTACATAGATCCTAAGCACTAAATTATAATTTCTAAACCAAATCTTAACTATAAACCATAAACATATATTCCTAAAATTTAATTCTACCATAAACACTAATGTATAGAGTTTGTGAATTTTAAGAGTTGATTGATTTTAAAAGTTATGTGGATTGTGAAAATGTATATACATTGACTTATAGAATTTGATCATGATTTTCTTAGATTTGTCTAGCTTTTCATTAATTTGGATTACCAAAAGAGGTTTCATTAAAGAGATACACTTGTTATATATAAAGAATAATAAAAAAATAATTTTTTAAAAAATATTTCGAATTATAGTTTTCAAATTCTAACATTTTTATAAAATTTTGTTTTTTTAATTTTCTTTTTGAAATTTGAAAATGATTTTCCAAACTATTATAAACTTTTTATTTAAAGTTTTTATATATATAAATTTAATTATATATTGAAAATGATAAACATTATAAATATAAATTATGTTTTCAAAAGTGTAATGGTATACAAAATGTAATGAATTATAGATTTGGACATAATTTGGTAAAAGTTGCACATGGATTTTGAAAATCACATGGATACATATGATATTTTGAAAGTTGAGTCTCATGAATAAAAATGAATAGAATTCATGTCCCAATAACAATAGATTTAGTTAGAATTAGAGAATCTATAATAACAAATTTTTTTGAATAACAATGGATTTGAATGGATTTTGAAAATTTTTAAACCAATAACAATGGATTCTATTAAGATTTATGAAATCCAAAAACCAATAACAAAGGAATCTCAAAATTTCCAAAATTCATGAAAATTCATCTTCCAATAACCCCCCCTAAAACGTGACAATGGAAAAACGTGAGTTCAACATTTAACTAATAATGAAAATTTAAATGAGTACTCAATATGTGACGTGACAATGGTAAACAAAATGATTAGTCGGATGTAGATTATGATTGTACACTAACATCATAATTCATAAGGATTAAAATAAAATTACCGGATATTAAATACAATAGCCATTAATATATGAATTAATTGAAAATTTATGGGCAAGATATTTTCGTATGAGAAATTATTTTGTATAATTTTTTTAGTTTATTTTCATAAAAATAGTTTTCAAGGAAAAAAATGACCAAAATAAATTTTATTAAATGATAAAATATGTATTTAGTCTTAGGGTTTAAAGTTAAGTGGTGGGTTTTGAGGATAGAGTTTTAATATTTTTTTTTTAGAAAAAATTGGGCTATTTTAATCATTTTTTTCTTTTATAGCTATTTTTGTGACAAAAACTTAAAAGAAATTATTTAACAGAATTATCCTTTTCGCATTGTAATTAGACATTTTCTAAGACATGATTAAAATATTCATTGGATAAATATATGTCATTACGGAGATAATATATACAATATTAGACTATCCATATTAGTTATAACACACAACACTCTCAACATCATCTTCTCTTTCTTCCACATAATAATTCAACACTCATTTATTTTTTATACTGCACAATAGTTTATTTAATAAAATTCAACACTCTACCCTACCATTTTTATTTTCATATTTTTATTTTGTTCTATATCTTTTATCTTGTAATTACATATTAATAATAACTATTAATTTAAATTAAATTACAATACTTAAGAACTATATAATGATTAAATAATTTATGTTTAATTTAATAATAATTCAATTATCAAAGACAATAAATATAGAGAGTTATTATTAAAAAAATAGAATTATGAAAACTGAAAATTTAATATAATACATTAATAAGCACACAACGCAAATAATAAAACACACATAGTTATTGGGATTTGGATAGTTAAAATGATAGTTTGAAGAATTTTAGGTATGATTAGAAGGGTTTTTGTTGGGATCCATTTTCTCAAAGAAAATAAAAAAATATTGAAACGAGAGTTATGAAAGGCTAAAGATGATTTTTTTTTCTGTGTCCAAATCTAATAAAACAAATATCATTTTATAGAGTATAAAAAATGATAAATGTTGATACAAATAAAAAATAAATATTTTAATAAACAATAATTGAATCAAATAACGTAAAAGAAAAAAAAAGCTTAAACACAACCACTTTCTCTTTGGCCAATGAGATAGTGCTACATCAGACTGTTTCTCTCCTTTTCACTGCTTTTCAACGAGTTTAATCTAATAACGAGATGCTGGGATCAACCACATTAGAAAACACTTCAACAAAACCAAACTGATATAGTTGATTTTCTCTTTTTGACGAAAAGATCTTGGGCCTACAATAAGTTATGTTACTTACTCAAATGATTTCTCTTTATCAATCCATCCTCATGCATTTTCCATAAAAAAGTGTGCCAATATCTTTGAGAGCCTATCTTGCACATACCCATTCAGTGGCGGAGGCAGCATTTCTTTTGACTGGTGTCAATTTGTTAATATAACTATATTTTATAAGGGTCAATGTGATATATTTTCAGTATTTTATCAGATTTTAAAAGGAAAATACATGTAATTTTTTTTTTGGAAAATCCATATGGGTCATCTGACCCCCTTGGTTATAAGGTACCTCCGCCACGGTACCCATTGGCGGAGGTAGGGTGTTAGCAGGTGAGCCAAATGACCTATGCAAATATTATTAAAAAAGAGTTTTACTTGTATAATTTTTAAAAATTTAGGTAAATCTTGTAAATTTTAACTAAATAACTCTTGTGATATATGCCAATTTAGAAATTGATCCTCTTAAAAAAAAATTCTACCTCCGCCACTGCACATACCTCCATACTCACCTGGTTTCAAAAAATTTCAAATACTCAATGATTCAGACAATTTTATTTATTTTTTGAATTATATAAAGGTATCTTGATCCCACAGAAGTGGTTCAAACTAGTTATGTGTTATCACCTGTTGGTTCTCTTTCTCTATCGATGCCGAAATGTTAATTCCTCAGTAACCGGGACTCGAACCCTAGTGACTTCACCATATTGGATTTTTGCTCTCAAATTAATAACCACCATGCCACAAGTTCTGGTTATTTAAACAAATTTATGTTTGTTAAGAAGATAAAGTTGAAAACTTAGTAATGTATCTAATAGATTACTGGACGACATAATCAATAACTGGTTTCAGTAATTCGTAGTTTTTACACTTAGTAAATATCTAGGATATCATCTTTAAAAATCATATAGAGTAAATATTATTTTTATATGGTTATCTAGGACATCTAACTAAGAGCATCTCCAACTCTACTCCATAATTTATTCCAAATTGAAAAATGGAGTTGAAAATGGAATGGAAAATAGAGTGATGACCAAAAAATAAAAGCATTACTCTATTTATGGAGTAATGCTTTTATTTTTTGGTCATCACTATATTTTCCACTACATTTTCAACTACATTTTATAATTTGGATTAAATTATGAAGTGGAGTTGGAGATGTCCTAATATAGCAGATTAAAAATTATATAGCCGATAATAAATGTGACAACTTATATTTTAATTATAAAAAGGGATCATAGTTGTAAGTAGGGCTGTGACTTTGGATATTCGGATCGGGTTTGGGTGAAATCCGTTCGGTCTGGTTTTTTCGGATATATTAATTATCTATCCAATGGGTACTTAGTAGATTTCGGTTCGGATTCCAGATCGGATACCACTGGTTTCGAGTCGGTTCCGAGTACCCGTTTATTATGTAAATCATACATATATTTTTCCCTTATCATTTTATGGCTATCAGGAGAAATTACTCTATTTAATATTTGTAGTTAAAAAGATCCTTTTAGTAGAAAATATCTTCTAGTTAACTTTTTTTTGGGCAATCTCCTAGTTAACTAATTAACTAAAGTTTAGTTAAGAGTAAGTAAGGTAAGATATTGCATAAAAGTTATATAACAATTTATATTATAAATATTTTGGATTTGATCTATGTATAATAAAGCTCTAGTAAAAAAATCATACAATGTTGGTGGTCAAGTGGTAGAATAGAGGTCTATTCATACGTAATTGAATTTAACAATTCTTTTTTCAAATTTATATTTTTAAAACTGAAAGTTTCACAAATCTTTTATAGAATATTAATACTTCTATAGAAAGAAAACAGTTTATATAAATAAGTCTTTAGGAGAATGGTTTATTTACTCAACAAGTGCACGGTCCTAGTGACATTCATCAACAAATATTTGATATTGTAAGAGCATTTTCAGTGCTTTTTATTTTATCTTCAAAATGAACTCTTTAAAATGAAAAAAAAAACAAATATATTCTAATTATTTATAAAACACATCATTGTTTTCCTAGAATATGGACCGCCGGATTATAAATTAGATAACAAATGGGTGGTAGAGATTGTATTGGTAGATAAATATTCCATCATTTCTTTGCATGAATTATGACAACAAGATTAAAGTATGGTGTTTGTTTAAGTAATAATTAATTTATATTTTGTAGTTGTAGTTAAACTAAAAATAAGTAAATGAGTATTAAAAAGAGGACATTTTTAATTTTCATGAATGGTTTAATGTATAAAAATGCTTATAGAGTAGAAAGTGCTTTTTATGAAAGACAAAAATAAGAAAATGTCTTAGAGCATTAGCATCCATAGTTCTCTTGCAAAGAGTCTTTTATAATATTACATTAATTTAGTTTATTTTATTTTTTGATAAATTTAAAGAACAATGCTGACTTTTTCTTGTCAACAAAGAAAAATGCACACAAACAAGAATTTAACAACACTTCAAAGAAAATTCTCAAATAAAGTATTGTGTTATCATCCAATAGCATGTCTCTCAGCGTCCTTATTGCAAAAGTCCTTAATATATATATATATATATATATATATATTATATACATATATATATATATATTATATGCATATATATGTATTAAGGATGCTCATCTCTACTTCATTTGCTATTCTTTTTCTTCTTTTTTCATTATTTTATTATATTTGTGGGAAGAGCATGTGTTGAGAACACAACCAATGCTCATGCTCTATAAACTCTCTGTTATTCAAAAAAAACTATACAACTCTAAAAATAATTAAGCCTCTCGTAGTTTCCCCAATAATCTATATATATGTGTGTGTATATATAAATAAGTACTAACATTAATTTCATTCTTATACATAAATTTATTTATGAGTAATAAAAAAATACAGTTGGTGGTACGTTTCTGTGCAAAATAGCATTTCATTAACAAAAGATTTTAAAAAAACTGATACCTCATGATTTTAGTGATTTTTAGCATCTTAATTTAAATCATATAGATGTGCATTTAGGTAACTACATTTTCATTTGCGTTTGGCAGTGTTTGGAATGCACATTTATAAATTTGGGATTAAATTTAAGAGAATATATCTGCAAAATAAAGATTTGGGTTGAATATGCAAGAGAGAGAAGTGAGAGAAAAAGTAGATCTAAAAATTTGGGTCCGGCGACCGGCCAGCGCATGAGCGTGCGTGCCATCGCCGGAGCTCCTTTCGGTGACCGCACAAGTCTTGGTCTTCGCTTCTATCGCGCTCCTCCTTCTCTCCGCCTTGTCTGAGCTCTGGAATCGGCCGTCTTGGCGCTTCTGAAACTGGAGTAAAGGCGCGGTGCGGTGGTTTGTTCGCTGTTAAGCTCTTCGTCTGTTTTTAGGTGTTTTTTGTCTCCGAGAGACGGAGGCTTCTATAGCTTCGTCTTCGTCGGTTCTCGTGCCTGGAAGACGGTGTTTTTCTTCAGCTCCGCCTTCGTCGGTTTTGTCACCGAAGGGTAAGGCTTCTTCAGTCCTTGCGCTGTCGGTTCTAGCTGGTCATGTCTTTGTTGGACCTATGTGGAGGGCGTTGATGGCCGTCTCTGTTCTCTGGTTTGAGTGGTTCTCGGTTCGTTTGTGGATGGGGTCATCGGGTGTTTGCTCGGATGAAGCTTTCGTTTGTGCGATGAAGCTCTCTGGGAAACGACGATGAAGCCCGGAAGAAAAGTGGTTGGGTCCGTCGGAGGCGTCTCGGTTCTTGAGCTCCGACGGGACGAAGTGGGCGGTGGAGTAGTTCCGGCGACAATTCCAAGAACTGTCGGTCGAGTGGAGATAGAAGCGACGCGTGTCGCTCTGAAGACCCAGATCCTTACAAGCGTCCAGTTCTCCTCGACGGTTTGATTTGCGGAATCGGCTGGTTTAGTCTGATTGGTTTTCAGACCCACCGATTTAGTTTGGTTTGGATCGTTTCCCTTGTTTTGTATTGGGCCTTGTTTTGTTTGGGCTTTTTGTATGGATTTGTATGTGTAATTGGGCTTGGCCCGTTGTTTTATTTAATATAATCCCTTGACGGAAAAAAAAAAGATTTGGGTTGAACTAAAGAACAACTAAAAGCAGAGAAACCTAAATTGCAAATAAAGCAAAGTTGCCGCTTCCAACCAGAGCTTCCCACAGCATGCAGAACAGAACCACGGATCCGTTCCCTTTTTTACAATAGCTGCTGTCTATTCAGATGTAGGGACTCAAGAAATCAAGCTCATCTATCGTTGGAATCAAAATCTGTTATAACAAAATCAACAGCTAAATTTTTTGAAATAACAATTTTCATACACCGTGCCTACTTGAACAAAAAGGTACATAGAATAAATACGTTATTTTTTTTTTTTTTTAATCTAATGAAGATAAGAAAAATAACACATATATCCAATCTAACGATGAAAGGAAAGTTACAAAAAATTTACTATATTACAAAAAATACATTATTTTAATTTTTTTATTAAAGCATTATGTATATATATATATATTTGATTTCATAAATACATTGCCTCATATTTAAAAGTTTGACTAACTCATATCATATAATAAATCATTTGAAATGGAGCAATTTTATAAAAAATAATATACATTAAATTTACTAAATTTAACTTCAACTTATTCATTACGCAATTGAAACACTTCAGCTGTCCCTGTGAAAACCTGTCGTCGTTGGTTCCATCTCCCAATGAAAATACACTAACGACAAGTCCACTTTTTAATACTCCAATTTAAAATCACTATATACTTTAAAAATACCGAATGATGAACACATTATTTATTCATGAAGGGGTCACTAATATATACACATAAACGTAAAAACTCATTTTACATTAGCACAAGAAAAAAAAAAGAAAAAAAATCAATGATAAGGAAAAACGTAAACACATTTAAGGGATAAATTCATAAAACACGATACACATATATTTAATTATTTGTACATATAATGCTTTTTTTGTTGACGTGCATATAATGCTTATATTATAAAGATAATTTGTTTGCCTATGATTTTTTTGTTTTAAATAAATTATGAAAAGGGAGCCCTATGAGGAGCACCTTTTCTTCTGCTACCAGTTGGAAGAACCATCCCAGGCAAGTATTTGCTCTCTTTCTTCTTCTTCCTTTTATCCTTACTACTATTGCTAACTTGCTCCGATTGATCTGAGATTACCACAATATTGTCTGTCTCGTCCTCCATTGTTGATATCTCTCCGAGCTGATCGTGTCCGTCTATTCGCAAACTTGAAAATGTGAAATCTGATTCATCGATTTTATAGAGAATACTTGATAAATCACCTCCTTGATATACTAAGTAATCCACCTACACATATTTTTATGTTTTTCCTCAGTAATAAGGTAACATAATAAGATAAGTCTTATATTGGATATGATAGGTCATACACCTAGGGAAGTGCCTACTTTGTACTTTCACATAGAATTAAACAAATTAATAACACATAATCCAAGGAAAATATAACATGATTATATAGAATGGAAATATTATTTTTTCATCTTTAGAGAAACGATTTGGTAAACAAAAACAACTATCTGCCATCTGGTTAAAAGTTGAAGCAATTACTCTATTCTAATATTGTTTTAAAATTTTGTTAGAATAAAAACAATAAACAAGTGAATCTCATGGATTAATGGGTCGACTATGCCAACTATTTTGTTATAACTAAAACTCCATGATTTTTAACTAGTCAGGAATATATTATTATTAGTACAAATTAGAAGTCTGAAGTTATTTTCTTAGGGTTCAAACAATCAAAAGTAAGATCGTTCCAAAAGGAATATGTTCATTAATTGCAGTTACCTTGCAAGAGAGGGAACAAAAGTGGAATGGTTCCTGGAGGATTCTATCACAGGTAAAGCAAACATTTGAAGTGACCTTAACTCTTGATTGTGGTCTTTGGTTTATGAATATCACTTTGGCACCATTGATTGTATATGGCTGAACATAAAAGAAAAAGTTTTAATTAATTAGTAGTCGACAAAAAAAAAATTAATTAGTAACAAACTTTTCAGCTATATAAAATGAAATTCTGAGAGGATAATTCGCCTGAATATATGAACAATCTATGAGCTTCTCAAGATCACTCAGCCGAACGACGTCTTGGTACACGTATCGTCTCACCTGCCAATTCACAAACCAAGGGCTCATTGGTAGAATATATTCTAATGCGGGTAAAACTATAATTACTGAAAAAACTTTCTCTACTTCCCTAAAGCACACAGCATGGTAACTACCAAGAATAAATAACATTTCATAAGTATTATAATTAGATTTTGGATTTGCACCAATAATTGTTATGGGGAACAGTGGAAATGAATTTTAAATTACTACTTATATAAAAAGACTGTGGAAAGCAGTAGATGTAAGTGAAGGAAAAGGAATTTGGTCAAAGTTTTGATGTTGTTTGAAAGCAACAGCTCAAGAGAAGTTGAGACAATAAATTTAAATGAACCAAGCAGTTTTGAAAAGAGAAGAATAAATATAACAGAAGAAAAGACGCATACTATATATAGAAAGAAACCAAATCCAAACAATAGACAATTCAAGTCCAATACTATCAATGATATATACATACATGATATAGTAATGTTTACATTAAGGACTTTGCTATCAAACCTCTATAGTTTATCAACGTAATTAGAGAAATGATCACGTGTTTAAAGTAACTGAGTCAAATCTAAAGCTCAATTAGAGTAAGATTTTGAAAAGCTCAATTAGAGTAAGATATTGAAAATGCAGAGAAATATAGGAAGATGACTCGAGGTCTTTTTTGGAAGATAGTTTTTGGGGGAGAAGAAAAAGTTTAGGATAATGAAAGCTCCATTTAACTATTAAAAAGACTTGTCATAGTAAAATTCCCATTTCTAAAAGGTCTATTATTTGCATTTAAAAAATCTGAAAAGATGTTGGAGTGTTATTATTAAAGCATAGATATGTGCATGTGAATTGAAGTAACTCATATTAATTACCCGGAGAAATAAAACACCAAAATTTTGGTTTCGGAATTGGGAAAATTCAGAGAAAGTTACCGAGACAAGTTTTTTAAAATAAGAGTTTTACAAAAAAAAAAATTTTTTGACTCATTTAATGCTTTAACTAGATTATGATCTGTCCTTAGAATGGTGAATATATTTTTTGTTTTACATTTTTTAGAAACTTAGTTTTTATATTTGTGTTTTAGTTATATTTATATTTCCTTTTGTATAATATTTTTAAATGAATAGTTAAAAGTTTTAATAATTGTACTCCCTCTGTTTCTTAATAAATGTCATTTTAGAGTTGTGCACACGGATTAAGAAATCATTAAATTTTACATATTTTCTATACAAAAACATCATTACCCATACATTTCAACCAATAGAAAAATAAAATGCAGAATAATGTTAATAAATTTTGCATTGAAATGCTAAAACGACACTTATTTTGCAACGAAAAAAATCTCTACAACGACACTTAATATGAAACGGAGGGAGTATTAAAATAGTTATAGAACACCTATATCAACAGGTTTTAATAAAATTGATTGAAAATTTGATAAAGTTTTACAAAAAAAGTATAGGCTTTGCGACAATCCAAAAATTCTCATGTGAGAGAGATAGAATTGTCTTGAGAAATCGAGTACCAGAAAAACATACGTACACAGTGGTTCTTGTTTGTATAAATGTACGTATAAATTTTATCATAGTTAAAAATCGCAACAATCAGAAACCTGGGTATTGAAATCTCGACGGAATCAAGTCATGGGTCATCCATAGTTCTCCCAAAAAATCACCACGGATCAAAAAAAATTATCGAAGAAACAAATAAATATAACTTCTGAAATATCGCATAAGTACTCGATGCATAGCGTAATTTGTCAATTTCTATATATACCAATGAACATATTATTTTTGAACATTCTGTAAATATCTCATGAAAAATTCTTTACCTGAAGAAGAGGATGAGGGCGATGGGAAGGGAGGCAGTGAGGACAAACACTAAGACAACAGAGCAAGCAAAACACGTTCTTCTCCCTTTTACGGCGACTCTCGTGGATCCCACAGCTCGAGAAGAAAGTTTCCGACATTAATCCTTCAAGCCATGCAGGTTTCGTGGCCGCCACCATCCTCTCCTCCTCATGATCTCCTCTCACCATTTTCGATTTATCTGACAAAGAACCAGATGGAGAAATTACTCAATTTCTAAACCCTATTCTCTAGAAGAAGATAAAAACACTACGAGATTGAGAATTTGACTGCGAGCTTTGGGTTTTGTTTGGTTTTTCTTTACTTTGAAGAGTGTGTGAAGAGAGTATTTATATCATGAGTGGATTGCTGGGTGGGGGGGTGGGGGGGGATGGAGAGAGAATGTTTTTTTTTAATTGATAAAACGAAGTGTTCCAAGAAAGATCAGATCTTTTCTCCAATGGCGAAAGGATGCATATTTTAAGAAAGAAAAGATAAGACTTGTGTGACAAAGTGTGATAATCAAATGGGAAGTAACAAGATTTAAAAGTTTAATCAGAATTTTCCATTGGGCAGAAAACACAGTGACTCAATCTGAATTCTGAACTTCCAAGTTTTTGAGTACCCTCACATGGAATAAAAATGTTATTGGACTGAGATCTTCACGAGGAAGTTATCTCCTTTCTTTGGCAAATTTCTTTTAACTACTATAAAAATTACGGATGTACTTAATATCTCTTGATTTATTTGCGTGTGTGCATTAATTAGGATATGCAATTTAGTGAAAAGACAAACGTCCCAGAGGATTAATTTGTTTAGAGAAACCTCTCAAGGTTAATTTACCTTTTCCTGATGTGTGACTCATGTTTTCCTCCCTTCAATCTATCCAAAAAGAAAAAGAGCTCTATTTGGTAAAACACGTTTTAGAATTCACATTTGGTAAATCTTTTACATCATTTACTTATAAGTCATATCACTTAATGATCTTTAATAGCATAATTACTCAATTTATCACTCCATGTCCATATCTTAAAAGTGTTGAGGATATAAATTTGGAGTACTACATTTAACATTTATATGATATATCATAAGTTGGTTGTAAGATATAAATATGGGTTTGATAAATTTGGAGTGATGCTAAATCATGATTTCGCTGTAAATGATTGTGACCATGCTTGTATATTATTTGCACTAAATTTCTCACTACGAAAAAGAAAAAGAAAAAAAAAATTCTTACTACGTAGATATCTCATATTCTTTTTGAATATCAGCAAAAGTTTTACGATAAGGCACGTTGAGTCATTTGCCTACGTCTTCATTTTTTTGTGCCACCTACGTCTTCATTTACTTTCCACAATGTAGAAGAATCAGCATGATGAAAATTTCCATAATTTTTGATTTTTCTGACAAAGAATGACAAACGGTTTCCAAAATTAAATTCAACCGCATACAAAGAACCTATAAAACATATTTTATAGTTAATGTATTGGTGGATTTGTAAAGAATAATTCAAAATTTCAATTAAAAATGTAAAAAGTCGACTTTACATTAAATCCAATGTAAAAATAACTCCAATGGTTAGTAAATTACATTTACCACTTATAATCAAACAAAAAAAAACTAAATTATCTTTTGCAATTAATTTCTTACTAAATTTCACACTTGACAAAAAAAAGTATATGAAGTAGACTTTTCAATAAGTCTATTTCGTAGTTTAATATAAGAATTTTATTTTAAAAATGTAAATTTAACTTTCTGAAAAAAATACTATAAATCATCTATACAAACAACTTTTAGGTATGTATTTAAAATTTAATACGATTGAATTAGGGCTGGGCAAATAAACCGAACCCAAAAATCCGAACCGAATCCGATCCGGTAAAAATGAATCCAAACCTATCCGAACCCGATATAAATACTGAATGGATCTTGTTTTTTGGTATTTTGGGTTATGGATATTATCCGAACCGAATCCGAATCTAAATGGATATCCGATAGAACCCGGAACATTCAAAACTCCAGAAAGATCTTATACCAAGCATATCTCAATTCTTAATATGTATTCAAATTACATTAAGATATATTGAACATCTAAAATACTTATCTATCACATAAAATTTGGTAGTTCTATTACATGAAGGTTGATGGTTAAATGTGGCTGTTGAATTTTGAAATATGTAGATTTAGATTTTGTTTTCCTTAAACAATGTTTCTCGTTTCACGAGGTCGCGGTTTTTCGTTTTATGATTTCACTTATTTGGTATTCTTTTTATCAATAAATATGTTTCTATTTCGTTTGATTTTGAATGATCATGGTTGATGTTACTTTCTTATTTTTAAATCGATTTTACTTATGTTTTGGTTACAAAAATATACAAATTAGGTATTTGAACCAAAAATAAACCAATTTTACTTATATTTTGGTTACAAAGTAGGTACAAATCAGATATTTTTGAATCGAAGAACCGATTAGGACCCGAACCCGAAAGTACATTGGGTTGTACCTTTGAAGATTTACTAACCCCGACCCAAACCCGATAGAACCCAAACCGGTCCCGAACCAAACTTTAAAATAATCCGAATGAGACTGATTTTGATAAATCCGAAAAACCGAAACCTAATTGAATAAAACTGAAACCCGATTGGGATCCCGAATGCCCATGCCTATTGAACAATTTGAAAGAATAGTAGAATACAGATTTGGTTTGGTAATCATGTTGTACAATGCGTATGGTTTAGTGACAATAAATTATATTTATAGGGTTAAATTTTAGATTTGTATTTTTATTTTATTGTTTTAAATTTACATATAAATGTTAAGTTATGTATATTTTAGAAGATTTTCACATTTGATACAATGATTAAAAGGGATTTTTCCAAAAATGTATCTAAATTGAATTTAAATGCAAAAATATATTATAAATTTAGTCAAATATAAAAGTAACCTAAAAGATATTGAATTTACAACCATGTTCTTATACCAAACCAAAACATGTAATCACTTTTACAATTATAAGTCTGCGCAAAATCTTTTTCAGATTAGTAAAGTTTTCTATGAGAGGACTTCTCTCTTCTCATATATTCAATCTTAAAATAGTTTATAAAATTTATAAAAAAATATTTTGATGGAAAATAAGTTAAAATCATGTAATTATAAAGAATTCTAAATGATGTAAATTTAGATCTACTAAAATTGAATTGTTTTCAACATAGGTTAACATAGATTGGTGAATATATATTGTAAGTTATAATTGTTCTTGGTTTTATAGGGGTTGGTAACATGTGTTGTTGTATAGTTTGTATTATTATGGTTAGATTTTATAATCTTAAATTCATTGATAAAAAATAAATTTGACATATATGTGTTTAGTTTTGTATATATTAAACATTTTATAATTTGATTTTATATGTTTTTTTTGACAACCATTTGATTTTATATGTTTAGTGGAGTGTTTATTGTTATTTTGTTAGTTACAATTAAATTTTAAGATTTAGAAGACTTCTTTGGAAATTTATTGTTATTTTGAAAGCAAAGATAAACACATCTTGAACAACTAAAGTCAACGAGTTTGCACATAAACTCCTGGAGACAAAAGCCACCGGAAATCCAACAGTCTTTGGAGGCAAGGAAACTGATTGTTAATCAATATCTAGAAACAGCATAAAGCAACAATGCTTGCTTAATTCAAACAGAAACAGATCATAGACCAAGAATCACCGAAACATCCTCTGAACAGGAAATGCAAACAAAAAGAAGAGGAGAATAATGATAAATGCACAAAAGCTGACTTTGTTAAGGTTGAGGCCAGAAACTCATTATATTGCTCCAGCAAAGGCGAGGAGCCACGAGCAATCCTTATGGATACAACCTAGGTAGACGAGGAAGAGAGCATGTGTTGACCTAGCGTCCACCCAAGACAAGGAGTAAGAAGAACCACAACTCTGAATCTATACAATTGGAGCTGGAGAATCAAAGCCATAGGCAAGGATTACCACAATCAATGAAGAGACCAATTTGTTGCAACAAAATCAAGGGGGTGTGCACACCTCTTACAACACGCCTCCAAATCTATAATCAACAAGATAAGAGCAAGGACAACCCAGTTCAGTACATGCAAAAGATATTGATAACAATCGTGTTTCTGATTGAAAAGCCAAGAATCTAGAGGGGGAGAAGGCAAGCTAGTCACTTATTTCGCATCTTGTAATTTTTCAAGAGGATATATTCTCAAAGCTCGGCTAGTATTTGGATCAAGCATACATTGACCATCCAAACCAATCTGCTAGCAACAAAAAAGAAAGCCAATTAACTTTAAAAACAGTTTTGTTTTACACAAAAGCTAAAACCTTTGATCATTTACCACTATTAGAGATGTTGATTGGGCGGGCCGGGCGGGTTTGGGCGTGTCCGAATGGGCTTCATTTTTTTGTTGGACATTTTTGGTCAAAGTCCAAATAGAACCATATCCAAATAAGACCATAACCAAATAAGACCATGATTTGTTGGGTTGTCCATGGAATCCATACGCCCATTTAATATAAAAACATAATTTCAGTTCTTTTGATTTTTGCGGGAAACTGCGTTTTTCGGTTTTGACAAGAAATTACGTTTTCCAGTTTTCGCGAGAAATTGTATTTTTTCCGGTTTTGGCGAAAAATTGCGTTTTTCATTTTTTGCGGGAAATTATGTTTTTGGTTTTGGCAGAAAATTATGTGTTTTCCAGTTTTATGGGAAATTGCGTTTTTTGGTTTTTGCGAGAAATTGCGTTTTCTGGTTTTAGCGAGAAATTACGTTGTTTGGTCTTGGCGGGAAATTGCGTTTTCCGGTTTTGGCGGGAATTTGGTTTTTAGGTTTTGGCAGAAATTGCATTTTTCGATTTGGGCGAAAAATTGTATTTTTTTCAGTTTTACCGGGAAATTGCGTTTTCCAGTTTTGGCAGGTTACTATGTTTTCGATTTTGGCGGAAAATTATGTTTTTTGGTTTTGGTGGAAAACTGTGTTTTTCAGTTTTGGTGGAAAACTGCGTTTTTCCGGTTTTAGCGAGAAATTGCGTTTTCCGATTTTGGCGGAAAATTGCATTTTTCGTTATTGGCGGAAAATTGTTTTGCAAAGAAGAATCGAAGAAAATCGTAGAAGAAACGGTGATGACGAAAAAAAGTTATTTGTGTTTTCCCCTAGACATTTAAGTTTATTGGGCCGTCAATTGTCCAAGTGGTTAAACCCAACGTTGTTCATAATGTAATTGGGTTCACCTATTTGGACAAAATTTAATTATGGTCTAATATGGATTTGTCCATTTCGGTCCATATCAATTTGAAAATGAGCCGTCTATTAATAACCCGCCAATTTGACATTGCTAACCACTATCAACAAGTTTAGCATGACAAGATTAAGCAAGCCGACAAAGATTGGAATTAAGACATTGCCTAACAAAGAAAATATGATTTCCGACTCAAGTTCCCAAACCCAAATAAAAGATAAACCAGCGGCTGCAAGGTTTGCATCAACTTTGACCAGCAGCCTCTGTTCTTACACTGAGACTCACAACGAATCATAATCACCAGAACCAAAACTATAATTGTCATACAAGTTCAGTAGTTCCTCACCTCCTTAACAAGCTCTAGTACTCCTGGAAATCCAGGCTTCGCGAACTATATAATCGATAGAAAGAAAAACAAGAATCACACGAAGCCAAACACAACAAAGCTTGAGTTCTTGCTCATACTCTCTTATCATTTTACCCTATCGAGATGTTTCTTTGATCCAATTCTTATTTTTCTGTCTTCACACCGGATCTTCTTCTTCGTAGTTTATGGATCTGCAACAAAGAAAATACACCGATAAAAATCCAAAGAACACAAATACAAAGAGAATCAGGTATCACCTCCTCTAGGCCTGGGCATTTTAACCTGGATCTGAAAACCCGAATAGGAACCGGCCTAGAAATACCCGATCCGAAAATTTACAAGTATCTTTTGGGTCTAAATTTTTTTTACTCGAATAGACCTGGACCCAAAAAGAACCAACCCGAATGGACCCGACCCGATAAAAACTCCCTCGTACCCGACTTAAAAACATGTATATCCATAACTATGATTTTTTTGTGTTCTGTTTTATTTATATTATTTTATGATTTAGTTTAAATATCTTATGTTAACAATATTTATTATTATTTTGTAACATTTTTAAGTAATATAAAATTTTAAAATTTAAAACTTAGAGTTTAAAAATGTTTTATGTTAATTATTAATAGTTTAATTTAAGTTATTTTATAAAAAATTTGATATATATGATAAATATTGACTAAATTTGAGTAAGTATGGGTATGTTATGTCTTTTTCAGATCCTAAATACCTGACCCGATATGGACCCGGAAATTATGGTATTTTACAGGTATTGGAATTACAGATATGAACCGGCCCGGACCTACCCGGAACCGACCCGGAAAGTTATAGGTACTTATATGGATCTAAATTTCCAATACCCGAAAGATCCTGACCCGACAAGACGAATCTGACTTGAAGACCCGGATGCCCATGCCTAGTCCTCTTATTCATGTCGTCGCGTCTTCTTCACCAGCCATCTCTGACACCACTCCGCTTCTTCGTCTGTCGTTTCCTCTTCTTCCTCTTCCCATCTCTAAGTGACGTCCCCTCTTCATCCGGCAGTCACGTCTTCTACTTTCTTTGCCATTATCTGAAACTTATCTCTTCTCTGTCTACTCTCTTTCTTCTCATACTCGTCCCTCTTCTCTTACTTTTGATTTACGTCTGAATTGAAATTCTGAACGGGAAAGAAATCAACAGTATAAAGAAAACCTAGATAACTCAGTAAAAATGAGGAAGAAGAAGAAGATAAAGAAAATGAGAAAAATGTGTAAAACCTAGATCTGAATAGAGTTTGGAGGCAGAAGAAACAAGATAAAGTTTTATTATTTGTTTAATCATTTAAAACCTGAAAAACGTTTTTAGATTTTATTCTAAGAATGAGTGAAAAAATAGAAATATTTGGTTGTCTAATTTTTTTTACTAAATAATTAGCGGGAAAGTAAAATTATTTTCCCGCCTAGACTAAAAATAGTGTTTAAACATGAAACTTATCAATGCCAACATCCTTTGATAGCCTTCACATACAAAACATTATTTTGGTACACTATTTTTACTCACTTCCCTTGTAGTGATCTTAAATTTGATTGTGCAAGATGGTTTGGCTGTTATTAGTGGAGCTTTCGATAAGATCAGAGACAATTTTAACTATATGAAAGGATCTCAGTCTAGAGAAAACATGATTCAAAACTGTATGGAAACAGTTGGAAATCAAGCTGCAACGGATCTGATTTTAGATGTGACAACACGCTGGAATTCCACACACTTGATGTTATCAAGGGCTATTGAGTTTATTGATGCCTTGTGTAATCTTAGAGAAGTTGATAGAAGCTACAAGAGCTTTCCATCTGAGATAGAGTGGGAAAGATCAGAACTGATCTGCAAGCTATTGCAACCATTTGCTGAAGTCACAAAGCTTATGAGCTAGACTTGTAGACATGTTTGTTTCAGACTTGAAACTAAAGGGTTGTAGACTTTTTAGACACTTTTTTTTTGCTTATTACCTATATACTTGTAGACTCTGATCATTGTTTTGTTGATGTTTACATGGTTTTTATTCTTACTTTTCTGAAAAGATGGTTGGTAGTGGTAAATCACCATTAGACACATACTTGGATGAGCCAGTGGTTGATATGGTTACCTTTAGAAGTTTGGATGTTGTGTCATACTGGAAATACAATCCAATCTGCTTTAAAGAGTTCTCATGAATAGCTTGCGATGTCCTCAATATCCTTATCACAACAGTGGCGTAGGAATCATCTTTGAGTATTGGTAACTGTGTGTTCTCAACAAATATAGAAGCTGCATTTTAACCAAAAACGTTTAAAGGTTTGATATGTGCAAAGAATTGGTTGTGTGGCTTTCAAGAAATTGGTGATGAGATTGAGTTTACCTCTTAGGAAGAGAAAAGAGTTCTTTGAGACTTTCTAACGTTTGAGTTTATGTTTGAGACTTTGTTCTTGTGTGAGTTTTTGACTTTGATATGTTTGAAACTTTGATACTTTATGAGAGTGAGAATTTTTCATATGTTAAAAGTGTGTTAATATTTTTTTTGAATTATAAAAAGTATTTTAATATTATGTGTAAGTTTGATTGCATAATCACTTTGGGAATGTGTGGTCATATTTGTCACTTCTAAGTTTTGATCACAGATTCTTCAAAGTGTAGGTTTAAAGTGTAAAAGACTAAGAGTCACCTAGAATGTTAGAATGTTATAATGGTCGCCAATGTGTAGCTTTATGGTCGTACGCTTATGCAAATATAAAGATTCAAATTGTTAGGAAAACTTAGACATTACTTGATTAACAAAAAAATGATAGTTTCAGATTTATAAATTAATTTGAGTACAAATATGTAAATTAATACAAATAAATAATTTACAGATTTTATAAATTTAAAGTGTAAAAATCATTGTGAATGATATGAATATGAAACATATAAATTAAACAAAATATAAATAAATAATTTACAAAGAAAAACTTAATATTGGATGTCTATGAACTCGTTCATTTGAACATGGTCATTATTAGTTTTGACGTCCATTACTTTCCAAAATTGAAATGGTTTAATTGGTCTCTGAATGACTCATTTGACAGTTTTAGCCAAATTCAATAGAATACAATTTACATGTTTCTCACACTTATTCAGATAAAAGGAGATAAAAGATTTGGAGGTAGGGATGTCTTATTGGTTTGGCACAAGAGAAGCAACTCAAGTTAGAAGTTGATAGATTCTTTTTTCGAATTTTTGAGTTTTGATAGAAAAGGGGGAAGATAAATTTTGATTAATTGTTAGAAAAGTAACAGTTGACGTAACAAGTTTTTTTTTCTTTGAATTAAATTTAACATTAAAAAAAGTTAAGTTAGGTTATTGAGTTTGGCCTGCTATATAAAGTTAAAGGAGCGACGAAATTAACAAGAATGTCCTTACACTACAAGAAATAGTTCAAATTTTAACGACTATATCCGACAGAACTTGGTCAGAAACGGGTCTTTCTGTCCAATTTCTAACCATTTTTAGTCGTCAAAAATCGTCCGTCAGAAATATGTTTTGATCAGAAAGTGGTCAATAATTTGTGACCACATATATGGTTAGGAATATCGTCAGTAATGTCATCAGAAAATGGTCAATAGCTCCTAACGACTGCTTGACGAATTTGTGACCACTTATTAATAAATTTATCTAATTATTTATTTAAATTTTATTAATAAGTAAAATTGTATTTAAAATATAAATGACTAATCAAATAAATTTTAAAGTTGAAACCTAAATAATTAACATTGAAATTGTCTTAGCATACTTACATAAAGTTAAAAAAAAATTATAAGAAAGCTAGAATTGCTCGTTACTGAATTTTTAACCACAAAAATGCAAGCAAAATAACTATTACAGAACTATTTTTCAGTGGCGTCTTCTTCTTCAACAAGTAATTCTGGAAATTTGCTCATCTACATGGTAAGTTAGCTCTCTTTTCATTTGTGTTCTGCTTGGTCCGAAGTAGACATGAAACTAGCTGAAGAAGGTAGTTTTCCTGGGTCTGGCAATCTTGCAAATCCAAAACTGTTACCTTTAATTGCACGACTTTCCTATAAAACGAGAAACATATAAGAAAGAACAAAAAACAATTAACAATGAAAGCTAACTTACCATGAAAAAAAAAACTTACCATGAAAACTAGAGTGTTGATCTCTTTGATGTGTAAGAAATAAATCAGTCTTAACTTTACGCAAGTTTATTAAGAAAATCATTTACAAAGCTGTCATTGAAAATCATCCAAATATATAAAAGAAACATTTACCAAAATTGCTCTCCAGTAACCATCATTTGATAATCTTCTCGATAGGGAGATATGCGCCGCTGGAAGTGAGGAAGAAGAAAAATATATTAGGTTAAAGATATCAGAATTTATCAAGCAAGCTCACTATACGACATCGTTTAAAACGAAAGCAATTGATATTATTGACCATTCACTTACCACGATACAAACTGAAAGAAATGGTTAAATATTATAGAAAAATCTGACCACTTCTCGATCCATTTCTGACCATTTTTATGACGATAATAAATTGGTCAAGACTTGGTCACAAATTACTGACCATTTTTGTCACCAGTTCGGTTCGTCAATAATTCCTGACCACCTTTTGTCCATTTTTTAAAATCGTCATGAAATGGTTAATTAACCCTCACTTGAGCTTTCTAGCTTAACAGCTGTAGAATGTCAATATCTTACCACAAATCAGTTTTTTTTAAGGAAAAGCTTAATCAATGGCCTAGCAGTTACGAGTAATATGGCTCAGAGGAAATTTACACAGTGTAGCGATTATCCTAAGAGTGGTAAAGGAGAGGAATAATAAACCATGTCTTAATCATTTTAAGCCCATTTTAAGACATTTACTATATTGTGACATCTAATTTGGCCCAACTGTTCCAAACCAAATAGAAGCCATATAAAATGATGCATAGCGAACAACAATTTTGGTTTTTTATATTTAAATAATTCTATTTAAGAAACAAGTATCCAAACTCTTTTAGATTTAAAGATAAGTTTTGGTAACGAAATCAAACTGATTCCAGGTTGAAATCAGAACTATAAAAAATGAAAATAAGACCGCACACATATTGGACAGTCCTACGTCAAATGGCTAGCTCTCCGTTAAATGGTGGAATTCAAGGAATATGCATAAGTAAATTTAGCAAAAAAAAAATGCACAAGTAAACTAATCTTGTATTGCATTGTATATTATCTAAATCAAACCACAATATTATTGTATTATATAAGGCTATAATACATGTTTAAGGACCGGTTAACCGGAACATCTGCAAATCATATATAACTACGGCCACAGTGATTAATATGTATAGTATATATATACATATAGTGTTCTTTTTTTTCTACTGCTCGCTCCACTGCAAAATCAAAGGTTTATCGCTTATCCAGTCGGTCTTTCTTCACATGCCAGTTGATTGTGTTCATAATCAGCGATACAAAGAACCTCTATACGAGGGGCTCCAGTAGTCAGTTGCACTGTTATCGTGGTAGGCAACTGGGGTGCAAGAAATAGGAACCAAACAAAGGCCTCTACTCTTTAGGTCTAGATGTTTCGGTCCTCTTTTGTTGTGCTCTTCTCTGTCCCATCCTCCCCATGGATCCTAAAACCATACATATACAATTATAATTGACCAGCATAACGTATTTCCTTATTTAAGATGTAATTGGCAAAATATCTATTGATGAGAAACATATTTAAAAGATCCACACCTATTTTTCCTGAAAACGTTACGTACCTTAATTGATGAGTTCTTCATATAAGGAGTGCTTAGCAGCTGCATGATCGTACAAAGGGCAACCAAATTATCGATTAAGATAATCAATTAAGGGCTTGCATGTGCATGCAACAATTCTTTTTTTCGGTGCAAACAACAATCATTATTTTCCTACGTGTATACATTTTACCTACCTTTACTTGCTCTTGATAAAAATTTATATAAGTGATGGCCTCCTGAAGCACAGAAGCAGTATCTGTCTGAATGATTTTCAAAACAAATATTATTTTTTTCTTCATGTGTCAAAAAAAGGAACGTTAAACTAAGGAGCAAAAATGAAATCTAAAAACAAAAATTGAATACTATCCCTTTTTGTAGTACCTTTCCAAAGGGAGACACAATTTGCTGTAGAGTCGTGATCTTGTCTCGAAGCTTGGCTTTCGGTAAATCCTGCCATTTATTTTTTTAAGTAATGTAAAGTAACCTCCTTTTTGTATATCCATTTAAACCCTTTATCAATAAAAATATTTATTTAAACCAATATTAATTTCATTCAAAACCACATTTTCCGTATAGTTTTACTCTTCTTTTTTTTTGAGAAAATATAGTTTTACTCTTGACATAATTAAGATTCACTTGTTATATACTAGTTAACTTAAAATCAATTGATAAATGGATTGGCTCATATCCTTCATATGTTAATTAATTATTTCTCCAACTACCAATGTAAGATTTCATTCATTCATCAGCATTAACGCAAAGAAAACTAACTATCTTTTTGCTTTATAAAGATTTTTGCTTTATAAATATTTATATACATACATATTTTGGGTGCACCCACAACCATAACTATATTCTGTAAGGATTACCTTATCCGGCGAGAGTGTGGAGTCGCGGCCGCACTTGGCCTTTTTAGAGACCTCATCGGAGATTTCATCACATCTTTTCTTCTTCCCGGCGTTTGTTGATCCCAACCTCACAGTCGCCTGCGAGAATAGCTTCCAAATTCGTGGTTAGCTTTAGATGCATAAACTCTAATTGGCAATTTAGCATAGTGCATGTGGTAGAATAACGAAATGTTCGACTAATATGTAGTACTGAATGAAATATGCGAGGAATGAACTCTTATGGTGAATTTGACTCCTAAACTAATGAAAGCATACAGATAACAGAAAAGGATAAATTAAGAAAATAATATCCAAATACCACAAAATTTATGTTAAGAAATTATTTCTAAAGTTCAGTAATATGCCCTCCAAATATAAGTTGTTATAGATAATACCGTACTAAAAGCTACTTCTTAAATAAAAATAAACGTACTTAAACTAATTAGAAATACATTTCTTATAATCATACAACAGTACAGTTGAACAGTTAAAAGTATTAAATACTATTAAAATCTGCATAGAACTTGTAAAACATCTTATAAATGAAGTAAAGGAAAACTTACTAAACCATCTAACATTTTGGAAAAGAAAGAGCATTTTTTCTTTTTAAATAATCAGGTATTCTTAATATCAAATTTTGTTTCAGTAAATATATTATAAAATTTACTAAATGTAATAATAGGTTTTGCCATCAAAATTCTATGAATAAATTTTCACATCCATATACTAACATCCGTCACCAAGCTTAAAGCTGCAAAGGAGATATCAAAACATTAATAAGTCCATTTATTGTAAACTCTAATTAACGTTTAAGCGAACTAGTTATAATTAAATACGCTATTGATAATGACAGAAATCAGGGAAGAAAATTACATAGTATTTGATGATATAAACATAGTTATTATTGTACGCGTACCAGTGATGCCGTTTGATGCTCTTTCTTGCTAAATTCAGATAAGCTTAAGGCTTTAAAGGATGGCTTAAATGACGGATTAATATCCGTTAATGGCCTGCTTAACCTTATATCAAGGAAACTTCTTGAACTTTCTATAGCATCATGAAACAACGAAGCACCACCATTTAATCCATTATTGTAACAAAGATCCTCCTCATTTTTCACTTCCAACTCTTGTCTGTACATAGAAACATCGTCGCTTGTCTGATCAAAGTGATGATGAAGGTTATGGTTCATGTCGGGAGTACTCGGTGGCGCAAGCGACCAGTGTTTGCCTACGAGATCCGTCAACTTTGACAGCCTTTGATCAGTACTTTGATCGTACCTTACTTGGTTTGTGTCGTAGATCCAACCGTTAGCGTTATCGCAGACTGGCCCAAAAGGTAATTCTGATGTTGTTGATGAATTATTTCTTGAAGATGTTATGTGATTATTATGATGATGATGATCCATCATTTGATCTCCTAAGCTTCTACTAGGTCTGTACATTTATAATCATCATAAATCATCAATGCATATGTATGTATAAATTACAAAACTTAGGTAAATATGAGCTCGAACGTTTTAAAACAGAATTATTTATGAATTTATGTGTAGTTTATATGCTACGCCTATATTGTTTTTACTTTCAAAATAAGGAACACTACATTTTAATGTTTTAGAGTATTTCTAGGAATTTGTAAGCATATACACGAAATGATAATGTTCAGTTGCGTTTACGTTTCTGTTCAAGTAAATACAAATAATTACAATAACTCCAACCTTTTTTATTTAATAATACTAAGCTACATATTCGAGTGGCCAATAATAAAAGATGAATCATAAGTGCAAAATAATGGGCATACCCTCACCAATCAAATGTTAAATCATTTGTTGGGGAACAATAATTCAAAAGAGCTACTAACTTACTTTTGTAAACCAACTTTTAGACCTCTCTTTTGTTTCTAATGTTCTTTTATTTTGTTTTTCAGGTTTGAAAGCATTCGTTTTTAAAAATAAAAGTATCTTATATTAAAAAATGGCACTACCTTTGTTCAAAAAAAAAAATGGCACTACCAAGTAGACGATATCATGATGGAGTGGAGCGTAGAACTAAAAATTAAACTAAATTTTGAATCTACAGAACCGTTGGGTAACTGCAAGTACGAACACATAACTAAAAGAGGCATAATACGTACGTAGAGAGACAAATAAACGTATGAATACTTACAAGTAGGCAAGATTCCATAGATGATTATTAGAAGAGACGACGTGGTCTCGGAGCAACTCATGGGAGGTGGAAGCAGGGTGATCCGGAGCCGAGAGAGAGTGACGACTGGATGACTCAGCTGTTAGGTCAAAACGATTTGAAGTGTTTGCCGTTGAGATCGAGAGATTGTCTCCTTCACAACTTGCGTTTGCGTTTGAGTTATTAGTATTGTTACCGTTACTATTCTTCTGGTAAAAAGAAGTTGAAATGGAGCTTGCATGATCATTGTGATGATGTTGAACATCTTCCCACCATGACGAACTTGGAGTACATTCTTCACTTATCATTTTTTTTATTTCTTCAAGCTTTTTTGTTGTTGTTTGTTGTTGGTGAAGAGTCTAGAGGATATGCGAATTAGAGAATATAAGGGTATATGAATATGATACGCTCGGTGGTGGTGACAATATAATATGCGAGTGGGGTATGTCCACTAAGATACATTTAATATTTATATACAGATTTATAGAAATGTCTTTAAGCCACCGAAGATGTTGCTATATGCGGTCTGCGTAAGATCGTACGTCAATTGAAGATGTATTTAACCTCTATATGAACTTGTTACATTTTTAAAGGTTATTGGGATTTTCTTCAGTAACTCCAGACCGATCGTGAAATATGTTAACTACTGTTATCATCAAACTATTATAACGTATATTTAGTAGGAATCAGAATTTTGGCCTCGAATCCAAGTATCCAGCATCCGTAACTCAACTGGTAAATCACGACAGAGAAGAGACCAAAATACCCACTTCAACAGCTTTTATTTCCAAATATTTTGCTAGAATCTATAAATAGTTTGGAACCAATTAGTGTTCCTGAAGGACCTGAACACGTTTTCTTCTGAGAGAGAGACACTTTCAAAAGCTATAGGTGAATATTGGAATTGATATTTAGTCACTTATAAACCACAGCCCGCCTACTCCCAAGATACGCCTCCACCACAGCAAGAACTAAGAATTATCCTTCTGCAAGCTATAAGAGCAGCTCCATCAGAAGGTTTTAACCGGGGTTCTAAACAAAAAAACTAAAAAAGAAATCAAAAGAAATTAAAATTTAAAACCGGTTTTGTAAACAGAGTTTTAGGAGACGGTAAGAGCCCATACGTGGTTGAATATGTAAAACAAAAGGGAAAAGGGTTTTCTATCTCTCTCTTTCTCGCATTTGATAAAAAAAATTCTCTATCCTCTGTGGTGTGGACGATCTGGGCGGAGGTGGAGGAACGGAGGAGGAGATCTTTCCAAGCAGCACACATCTTTTCAAACATGTTTCTTTCGTTCAAGTAATTTCTTATAAGTTTATTCCGAGAGAAGCCACTTATTTAGCTGATTCCTTGCTACACTGGTTTTGACCAACTCTTATTCTTTTGCTCTCCAGCTTTAAGAAAGATGTTCTTTTCCCGACCGAAAGTTAATTAAACGAATTGATTGACAAGTGACAACCAGTTTTCAGATGATGAAACTAGAACATACTTGATATTTTATTTGTGTAAAATTAAGGAACTTGAGATGACATTCATAGACGAAGAAAAAATACGAACACTCAAATGATAAATGATAAAGAGTCTTTTTTTTGTCAATTAATGATAAAGAGTCTAAGACCACATATATGTTGATGTGTTTGTACATGCATGTCGTCCTAATACCATTGTAACTTTGTAAGAACTGAGATTCTCATAGTAAATACCAAAAAAATACTAGGGCGAAGGACGAGGTGTAGAGGGCAATAGGGTTTAATTCTTATACTTCTTTATTGGTGTCCAATTATTACAAAAAGTGGACACATGATGCCAAAAAAAAATTAAACTAACTCGGATATGCTAATTAAATATACGAGCGTGATTATTGATTAATACGTTATTATCTTTCTCATAACCAAAAGTAAGGGGCAATATTGAATATTAATGTATAATTTGTGAGGTTTCAATTCACCGAACAAGGAAGCACCCATTTTTCTTGTCTTACCACACGCCCATGTAATTGTTCTCATTCATATCTTGTCAAAACAGTACAACTAAAATAGCCTATCAGTATTAGTTTGGTTCTCCAACATTCTGCTATAAAAGTCACGAGCCCAAATACTTATTAACATGCTTTCATTATAAATAGGAGTGTTGCGTAATAGTATTGACTTGTATAGTAAAATAACAATCTGGTGCTAGCTTGTTTTGTGACACGAAACCTAGCAAAAAGTGTATCAATTCCATATTGGCCCTAACTTTTGTTTTGTTTTTTAAGATAATTTAAAGTATGCATCAATAATCACGCCTGCATAATTAATCTATTATTGTTCCTTGGTGCGCTATTTATTTTCTCAGGCATTCATCCCTTTTAATCCGACTCCAACTCCACTCCAAAAGTTTCTTGTCTTTTGTGATATCTTTTTTATTTTCTTTTGCATATTCTAGTAAATATTAATTTAGAAAGAGATTGAGTGGGCAAAATTTCTGAGGTTGACTTTTGTTAAATTCATTATCATTTATATTTGACTCTATATTTGTAGTCAATAACCAATCGATAGCATCACAACCTAATATGTTTTTTTTTCTTTAGGCCAAAAGTTTAACTGATATAATCAATTGGTATTTTTGTTATTTATACTTTTGTTATATTACTTTACGGCCTGTAAATGTGGTGGAAGAGAGATTAGGTCAGCT
Organism: Raphanus sativus; assembly: GCF_000801105.2. NCBI lineage: Eukaryota > Viridiplantae > Streptophyta > Magnoliopsida > Brassicales > Brassicaceae > Raphanus > Raphanus sativus. Next base: position 14,021,194 of record NC_079511.1, read on the forward strand.
ATAGAAGTGTTTATACATAAGCCCATTCTATATTGGGGTTTGATCACTCCTTCGAAGCCCATTCACATGAGTGAAAAATTTGTTGTTTCTGTTTTTTTTTTCTGTACCGCATGAAAACAATAGTTTTGGTAGGTCAGAACAACTCCAATAGTTTATCAAAAAAAAAAGGAACAACTCCAATGAAAAGTTCTCACAGATGTTCTCAAAATATTAAAAATAAATATTAAATAAAGTATCATTTTAAGTATCTTAAAAACATGAAAATTATTTTTCAAAGTATCTCATTCAAAATATTTTTTAAAAGAAATTCTCATAAACTTGAGATATTCTTAATAAAAGAAATATATACATTATGTATATATAATATACACACGAGAAACTTATTTTGAGAATTTCTCACTGAAATCGCTCTTATTAGAATGTTTAAACTTGTTTATAATTTTTGTTTTCACTGAAAAGACTGATTTATTGGCTTAGATAGAGAACATATCAAAAGTCCCAAAAAGAGACAATGCTCAGAAAACTTAGTATCAAACAAAGTTTATAACAGCTTTGAAACAAAGAAGTAAAGAGAAAAGATTACTTATAGTAGACAGTGATAGCTGATCTCTCCACAAAATATGATTGGACTGGCTTTTAGGAAATGTTTGCTGCTAAATAATATAGGACAATTAGCAAAAAAATCTATAACTTAAATTTGAATGCAAATTTATATTAAGTTCAATCAAATGCAAAAAAAGAGTATTTAAAAAAGATAGTGAAATTACAACTATCCTTTTGTGACTCAAAAACAATTTGTACACACTTTTACGGATATAATCCTAGGAAGTTTTCACGAGACTGGAAAGTCTTCACATGACAATGAAGTCTTCTAAGAGAAGATTTCTCGATAAGTCAAATCATGTATTTATCATAAACTAATTTACAAAATTTTGAAAAATATATTTTGATATAAAATAAATTTAAATCATGTAAATATAAAAAAATTCTACATCATTAAAATTAAAATTTAGTTAACCTATTTTCATATATATGATTGAATATATTTTATAAATCATGATTGTTGATTAGTTAGTGTTTGGTAAAATATGTTCAAGTAATGTTGGTATTATTCAAGTTATATTTTGGAATCTTAAACAAATTGAAATATAAATTTTTAGTTTTGTATATTTAAACATTTTATAAGTGGATTTTATGTTTAATAAAGTGTTCTTTAATTAAACTATTCGATTTTAAGGTTTAGGGGTAGAAGACTTCTTAATAAATCTACCAAGAAATTACGCACTAACAGACTTCTTTAAAAGTTTTATAAAACATTAGATAAATTTTGGGTTATGAAAATTTTCTAGAAGTCTGCTAAACTGTAACCCAGTTGGGATTTTTGATTACTTGTATAAAGAAAATTTTCACATTTTCTATATCATCAAATGGCTGCAACAAAAATGTATTTTTCTCTCTCTTTAAAACTCTCTTACCTTTTTATAATATCTTTGAACTTAAAAAAATCTTTTATATCAATTATCATCTCTTTGTCTCATGTCTTTTTCACCGCTCTATCTTTTTCTTGGAGGTTTTCATTATATAGTTTTCATCTTTCCCTCCTAAAAATGTATATCTATAAATTTTAGAGGTATACTTTGTGTGTTATATTTGAATAAAATATATATTCAACCTGATGTGATGGGTTTTATTATTTAAACAAAAAATAATAATTTTTTTTGAAGCAATTATAACATCTTTAGAAGTGATGGGTTTTTCAAATATAAAGACAATATATCAGACTTTTGACTCCATTAGAAGACTTCTCTAGAAGTCTGCTAAACTGTAATGCATTAGCAAAACAAGTATGATATGCAAACTGTCAAAATTGGTAAGATTTTATTTTTCACCAATTATTTTTGTGTTGTGTGTTAAATCCGAATAAATTTATAGTTTCAACTTAATGTGATTGATTTTTTATTATTTTTTCTTAAAATAAACTTTCATGGTTTATTTTTCTCTCTTAAAAATTAAGATATAGATCTTTAAATTTATATATTTATTTGTCTTGTGTGTGTTAAAACTAAATAAAATATAAATTCATTATGGTTATATATATATTTTTATTATTTTAGTTATAAACTTATACTTTCAAACAATATAAAGTATATTTGTTTTTTTGTCTATGTCATTCAAATAAAAAAATATATGTGAAACTTATTGTAATTTTTTACATGTTATATAAGCTTAAAATACTATTTTCAAAGTTTTTCGTTTTGAAATAATTTTAGACATTTTTAGATATTTATATTTTCCAATCTAAGGACTACATATTTGATTTTACTACCAAAAGTTTAAGTTATGATGCACTATTAGACTTCTCGAATCCGTCTTATATAGAAGATGATCTTAAATATTTTGGACAACGGTGTTCTTAATCATGTTTCACTTTCAACTATTAGATTTTATTTTAGAAATCATGTAAAGAAAGGTTTATATAATGTTGTGAAACAATACATCCACTTTGTCTCCAATCTATTAAAAATTCTTTATCAAATATTTTGTTCATTTACTCTATTTTTTTTCAAGTTCTTGTAAGCATAAACTATTGTTTTCAAATTCTTGTAAGCATAAACTATTGAGACTAATGAGAGAAATATTTAAGATAATTTGTTTGTGTTTGTAAGAAATGAAATAAGAATCTGTATAAATTTATTTCTAGGGCATTTGAAGCTTGATTTTGGTTGTTAATAGTGATTGGTGATATTGAAGACAATTATAGTTTCGTAAACTAATGAAAAGTAATCAAAAATAAAAAGAGTTGATATTGAAGACAATTATAATTTTCTATGCCATGTAAAATTAACATATTTTGTGAAAATAAAATAAAAAATAACAACATTTTTGTAAATTAGTTAGAACTTTTAGTGTGAATAGAACAAAACAAAAATTCAAAAAAAAAATTGTATTTGACTATAAATTTTATGTCATTTTGAAAAGTTTCTAATAATACATCACATGAAAATGCCATCAACAAAAAAAAAATCGTTAGTTTCTTAGAAGACTAGCACATCCCACAAAAAATTCTCGGAAAATAACTTTTTTTTCGTAGTTCTTCTTATTTTTATTGTTTCAAATTTTTTGAAAAAATCTTATGAAGCCGAGACTAAAAAACATTTTTTTTTTCTTTTGTCGACGACTAAAAACAAATTATAAATTAAGATTTTATCTTTAAATAAAATATTTTTAAAATCACCTATTTTACATGGCATAGAAAATTATATAATACTTTATTAGTTTCTGAACTGAGAATAGTAAACTTTTTTATATAGTCCAAACTAAATTATGACTTATCCACCTAACTAACTTTGATGTAACAATTGATTAATCAACTCTTACTAACATTTAAACGTATTTGGATATCGTCACCATCTCCAGTCTTCTAGTTAAGATCACAAGCAATTATTAAAGGATTTATAACATTAAAACTAAGTTTGTTTTTCAAATAAAAACTTCTAAACTAAGTATGTAATGTAAAGGCCTTCAAACTATTTCTTTTTTAACATTTAAAACCTCCAAATTAATTTTCTTAACGAACAAAACCTACTGCACCAGTAAATCTTTAGTTATGAATTTTTACACTAACCAAACTTAGTTGGGAGGGTTTTGACATTAAAATTCCAAAGTATTATGTAAAAAAATTTCAACTTAAGTTTATAAAATTATTTTTAAATAAATAATGCAAATAGATGAGTTAGTTTTGTTTTAAAATCCACACAACATGTTTATAAATTATATGTTTTTTGGATCCAAACCGAATCCGATATCATATGTATAAATATACCACTAAATATCAACATATGTTCTTGGATACCCAAAACAAATGAGTTCCTAATATGAAAAAGAGGTGAATAATAGGAAAGTTTTTCTATCTAATTGGAACATATTGCTCCGGCTGTTCCCGCTGCTGTGCAGTGAATAGAGCAGCTTATTGAGCAGTTTGCTGCTGTGCTTTGATGGTCTGATGTATTTGTTGTTGCATCAGTTGCATTACTTCAGTGAAATCATCCTGATGGATTTGATCACATGGTGGTGTTGGTCGGCCTTAACTGTTGATTGTTCTGTCTTTCTAACCTTGCTATCTCCTGATTGGTAAGCATAACTAATTCTCTTTGTGCGTTTCTCCAAATATGTCTACTGGTCATGCACCTGTAGCATTAGCTGCAACAAAAAAATAAGGTTAAAGCAAGTTAGAGGTCTTATACTAAATAAATAACCGAAAAATAAACGTAAAAAACTGGTCTCCAGCAACGGTGCCAAAAATTGATACACTAAAATTGTGTATTTTCACTGCAAACTAACAATGTAGATGTAGTATTTAAGATTTAATTGTAGAGGACCAATTTACACTTTATCTTTATGAGATCAGTATTAAGCTAAGAAAATATGGGGTTTCAATTGATTACGAGAAAATTAACAAGCAAGCAACACGAATGAATGAGGTTTTTCAGATGATTAAAGATCTAGGTTCAGGGTGATTCATTGGGATACTTAGGACCATAAGCAACACAACTATTCAGGAAGACAATAAGAGCCAATTTGGAACTTGAACAACAAGATTAGATAAACCCACTATCGTGGTGTCTACCAATTTATCAAGCAATCCTAATATATAAATTGTCGTTTGGATTAGAGAATGATGACAAGAATTAAGCTCAGATTAAATTGGTTCACGATTTGCCTTAATATCAGCTTTCGTTGGCTAAGTACAAATCGTCTATCTATACTTTTTCTAGTAACCTAAAACATTTTTGATGATTAGATCAAACTTGTAATCAAGTGCTAAATAGCCAGTTTAACATAAGCAGTAAAAATAGCAATAGAAAGAGATTTCAAAGAATAGTAATCTTATTTGTGACTACTAATTGATCCATGATCACTAACATCCAAAACCTAACAAACTGACTACTCAACAATGAAGTAAGAAAACACAGAGATAATAGATGAAGAAAACATGCTGAATCAATGAATAAATAAGATAGGGTTCAGGATTCTTCTCAAGAGTGTAGAGATCCTTCTCCCTTTTACAAAGTAGCCAATCCCAACAATGGAGTCTTAGGGTCTGGTTTTTTGTGTTCAAAATAGCCTAGAATAATAATAGAAAATATGAAGAGAATATATCTAAAGGTTCCTGGCAGCCCAGAGAGAAAATTAGGATGATTAGGACAAATCCCGAAATAACTTATAGTTTCCTTAAAAATCTCTGCCGATAGGTACTCGAGAACAGCCATCAAACTGCTTTACTTGAAAATCTTCAAATTGCATTATTTTCTGTCTCTTTTGTTCCAAGTGGTCCATCTCCCATCCAGTGCAACTCCAAACCTATAATGACTCGAAAATGACTAGAAAGATTCGATAAAGACTTGAAAACCAATTAGAAAACATGTATACAAGATGTCTAAAACACCATATATCACAAAACTTGTTCATTATTTCTAAGTCACAATTCGAGCAGAAAATCCGAGAATCCACTGAGGTAAGGCAGATGATTACTAGAGTTGTTATGGGTCTCTTTAAACCCACTAGTTTAGCTCACCAGAGCAAATTACATATTATTTTATGCGAGTGTTAAGTTGGAATTGCAGAGGTATGGGAAGTAAATAGACAATTAGCTACTTAAGGGAAATATGGCATAAGCATAAGCCAGATTTTTTGTTTTTGTCGGAAACAAAACAAGATTTTGATTTTGTTCAGGGATTTCAAGCTCATTTTGGATTTGACAATTTGGTTACGGTGGATCCAATTGGAACGAGTGGTGGATTAGCTCTTTATTTTAATAATGAGTATCAAGTCAAAATTTAATATTCTAGCAACCGTATGATTGATATAGAAGCGGAGGCACTAGGGAAACGAATCTTTATGACATTTGTCTATGGAAAACCAGTCCAAAAATTGAGGGAACAGGTTTGGGAACGGCTAACACGATATGGACTCGCTCGAACGGAACCTTGGTTCATTATTGGCGATTTAAATGAGATTACGGGTAATCATGAGAAAGAAGGGGGTAGTATAAGAAGTCAAGCTTCTTTTGTTCCTTTTAATGACATGATCAGGAACACTGGTTTAGTAGAATTTCCAGCTCGGGGAAACAAAATGTCTTGGCAAGGAAGAATGAATAAGGTGATGGTAAAATGCTGGTTGGATCGTGCATTAGCAAACGAGGATTGGCACACACTGTTTCCTTGTTCATATACTGAGTATCTAGGATTAGTGGGGTCCAACCACAGGCCAATTGTGGCTTTCCTTGAGGACAAAGTGCAGAAACGAAAAGGACAATTTCGTTTTGACAAAAGATGGATCGGTCAGGATGGATTGAGGGAGACTATTGAGAGGGGATGGGATGACACTTCAAGGAATAATGTAGGAGGAAGTGCGAGCAATTTTGTGTCAAGAATCATAAGTTGTAGGCACGAGATTTCAACATGGCGCAAGAATAATCCTCCTTACGGGAAGGAAAAAATTGGCGAGCTTCAGAAGGCGCTTGATGAGGTACAGACGGATAATAATAGTACCCAAGAGGATATATTAAATATATCTAAGAAGTTACAGAAGGCGTATAAGGATGAAGAAGAATATTGGCATCAAAAAAGTCGAAACACATGGAATACAGCGGGGGATTTAAACACAAAATTCTATCATGGCCTAACAAAACAGCGTCGTGCTCGGAATAGGATCGTAGGACTTTATGATGAAAATGGTAATTGGGTGGTTAAGGATCAAGGTTTGGAAAAAGTTGCAGTAGATTATTTTGACGATTTATTTCACACAACATCTCCGACCGAGTTTGACGGTTTTCTGGAGGAGGTAACACCATCTATTACCCCTCAAATGAACCAGCGATTAATCAGATTAGCTACGGAGGAAGAGGTTCGTCAGGCACTCTTTATGATGCACCCGGAGAAGGCTCCGGGACCGGATGGAATGACAGCTTTATTTTTTCAGCATTCGTGGAATATAATCAAGAAGGAATTATTGGATTTGGTAAATGATTTTATTACTTCTGGGGAACTGGATACAAGGTTAAACATGACTAATATTTGTTTAATCCCGAAAACGGAGAGACCTACAAGGATGAACGAAATGAGACCTATAAGTCTATGTAATGTAGGATACAAGATTATCTCCAAGTTATTATGTCAGAGGTTGAAGGCGTGCCCCCCATTGCTTATCTCAGAAACTCAGTCAGCTTTCGTGCTCGGCAGACTGATATCGGATAATATTCTGATTGCTCAGGAAATGTTCCATGGATTGAGAACAAATAAGGCATGTCAGAACAAGTTTATGGCTATTAAGACGGATATGAGTAAAGCTTATGATAGGGTGGAATGGAGGTTTATCCAGGAGGTCCTTTTAAAGATGGGATTTGATCATCATTGGATCAAACTCATAATGGAATGCATATCATCGGTACAATACAGTGTATTGCTGAACGGTCAGCCAAGGGGAAATATCATTCCAGAGAGAGGACTTAGGCAAGGGGATCCGCTCTCACCGTACTTGTTTATCTTATGTACGGAAGCACTGATTGCAAATATTAATAAGGCTGAACGAGAGAAACAGCTGACAGGAATAAAGGTGGCCAGGGCCTGTCCATCTATTTCCTACCTACTTTTTGCTGATGACAGCCTTTTTCTGTAAGGCAAAAAAGAGGAATGTCAGGTAATTATCAGGATTCTAAAGGAATATGAGGAGGTATCGGGACAGCAGATAAATTTTGATAAATCCTCAATTCAGTTTGGGCACAAAATTGGAGAATTGGAAAGACAGGAATTAAGGGATATACTTGGGATACAAAATCAAGGCGCGATGGGATTTTACTTAGGAATACCTGAAAATTTGAGTGGCTCAAAAGTTCAGGTATTCGGTTTTATTCATGAACGCCTCAATGATAGAGTAAATGGTTGGACCTTTAGATTTTTTTCTAAGGGAGGGAAGGAAGTTATCATCAAATCGGTAGTCACGGCATTACCAAACCATGTAATGGCTAGTTTCCGCATTCCAAAGACATTTATTAAGAAAATTACGAGTGTAGTGGCAAAATTTTGGTGGAGTCCAGGAGGCTCAACTAGAGGTATGCATTGGCAATCTTGGGACAAAGTATGTTTACCTAAGGAAGAAGGAGGTTTGGGCTTTAAAGACTTTACGGATTTTAACACAGCCATGCTAGGAAAGCAATTTTGGAGATTAATAGAGAAGCCTCAAACTCTATTTTCTCGAGTTTTCAAGGGTCGATATTTTAGAAATGCATCACCTTTGGAACCGATTCGTTCGTACTCGGCGTCCTATGGATGGCGAAGTATTGTTTCTGCTAGATCTCTGGTAAGCAAAGGACTAATCAAAAGGGTGGGATCAGGATCAACCATATCAGTATGGAATGATCCCTGGCTCCCATCCACCCGCCCGAGACCAGCCAATAAAAACCCCCACAATCTTTATCTGGAACTGACGGTAGACTCACTCATCAATGAAAGTTCGAGGACTTGGAATATTCAAACGATTCAGAGTTTGGTTGACCCTGAGGACGCTAAAATTATTCTAAGTATCCCGTTAACGGATAGGGATGGCTGGCATTTCAATAACAATGGGAGGTATACAGTTAAATCTGGTTATAAGATTGAAAGGGTATATCCAGATAGAGAGCGGGCTTTACCAGAACTAGGACCCTCCATCATCCCGTTGAAGGCGCAGTGTTGGAAAATAAAATGTCCACCTAAAATGAGACATTTTCTATGGCAAATGCTTTCTGGATGTATAGCGGTGAAGAAGAATTTAAAAGCCAGAGGAATAAATGGAGATACTATCTGTACGAGATGTGGAGACCAGGAAGAGTCTATCAATCATATTTTCTTTGAATGTCCACCAGCGGTTCAAGTTTGGGCGTTATCTAGGATTCCATCAATCCGACAATCTTCCCCAGCAACTCATTATTTACAAATATAGACCATTTGTTCTGGCGGGTAACACCAGTAATTGAAGATCATCATTTCGCATGGATATTGTGGTACATTTGGAAGGCAAGAAATTGTAAAGTCTTTAGCAATTTGGATATTGATCCACGGGATACTCTTCAACTAGCCGAAACGGAGTCCCGACTTTGGAAAGACGCACAAGATACCCTTACCCAAGGAGTTGAAGTTTCAACGACATCAGCTATAAATCAGGTTCCACTAATTCCAGGCAGGTGGTGTTTCTCGGATGGATCATGGAAGGTCAATGAGAGTTTTTCAGGTCAAGGATGGTATAGTACTTTGGAAGGTTTTGATGGGTTAATGGGGGCTAGGAATACGAGAGCAAGTCTTTCTCCTCTGCACTCAGAGGTAGAGGCACTGATTTGGGCAATGAAATGTATGAGGAATTTGAGGCAGTATAATGTTACTTTTGCAACGGATTGTTCGCAGGTGGTGAAGATGGTTTCGAAACCAGACGAATGGCCAGCTTTTGCAAATTATTTGGAAGATATCAGAATTCTGAGAAGAAGTTTTACTTCTTCGGAGGTGGTCCATGTACCCAGGACAAAGAATACGAAGGCGGACTGTCTAGCACGTAGTGCAAGAAAGCAATCGTCTTACGTTGTCCATATGGATAGAGATCCCCAGTTTGGTTAACAGAGTCAATATGAGTCTGTATTGTTTCTGACACAAAAAAAAATCCGAGAATCCACTCCTCTGCTCGCATTAGTTGCAGTCACTCCGCCACCATCTCAGCACACATTATGTCCACCTGCATTCTCTTCTCTCCTACAAGATTTTGATGATCTATTTCCAGACGAACTTCCATCTGGCTTACCACCTCTATGGGACATTCAACATCATATAGATCTTGTGTCCAATGAGGTTCTACCAAATCGCGCACACTATCGTATGAGTCCAGAAGAACATGAAGAGCTTTGGCGCCAATTTGAGGAACTCCTCCTCAAAGGTTATGCTCGAGAGAGCCTGAGTATGTGTGCTGTCACAGCTTTACTTATTCGGAAGAAGGACCGTTCTTGGCGCATGTGTATAGACAGATGAACTATCAACAGATTAACAACTCGATACATGTTTCCGGTACTGAGACTTGGCGATCTTTTAGATCAAATTGGGAAAACATCAATCTTCACCAAATTAGACTTTAAAAATGGCTACCATCAAATTCGAATTTGTCTAGGTGATGAGTGGAAGACTGCACTCAAAACTCATGAAGGATTTTTGAGTGGTTGGTCATGCCGCTCGACCTCTCTAACGCACCTAACATGTTTATGCATGTCATGAATCAAGCCTTTCGACCTTTATTGGACGAGTTGTGATTGTGTATTTTGATGACACCCTTATCTTCAGCACTACGTTAGAAAAGCATCTGGTCATCTATGTGAGGTCTTACTCGCCTTACAAAAAAACATGTTTATCGCAAAACAAAAGTGTGAATTTGGAGCGCCAGAAGTCATGTTCCTTGGCTATGTCGTTTCTGCGACGGGCCTCCATGTGGACCCACAGAAGGTTGAAGTCATTACATCGTGGCCCAGGCCTAAACAAAATCCGATGTCCAAAGTTTTCATGGTCTGGCTTCTTTCTACAGGTGTTTTGTGCACAACTTCAGTTCTATAATAGCACCAATCATGGACTGTATGAAGGGTGTTCCTTTACTTGGACAAAGGAAGCAGACATTGCTTTTGCAGTCATCAAAAGAAACTCACATCGGCACCCATATTAGTCTTGCACAGATTTTATTCACCCTTTGAGCTGCATTGTGATGCTTTGAAGCTTGGTATTGTCGCTGTATTAAGTCATCACAGTCTTCCTGTGTCAATCATTTCTAACCGAGTCTCTCGCTTCATTAGACATTTTTGGAGGTCTTTGTGGAAGCTTTTAAAAACCAGCCTCAATATGAGTTCAGTGTATCATCCACAAACGGATGGTCAACCCAAAGTTATCAATCGTTCCTTAGGAAACATGTTGCGCTGCATGGTTGGCGATAATATCAAGTCCTGGGATTCTATCTTTTGTCAAGCTGAGTTCGTCCATAATCACGCTCATAACCGGAGTCTTGGTTTCAACCCGTTTAAAGTTGTGTATGGGTTTTCGCTGTGAGGACCATTGGCATTAACGACTCTCCCTCAGGTTGGCGAGTTTCATGGTCGGGCGGTGGATCTGTTACTAAGCTTTCATACGTCCATGCTTTAGCACATAATAATTTGGAGGCTTCTACTTTGAAATACAAGGAGTTAGATGATAAACGAGGGCGTGAACTATATTTTCAGGTTGGAGACTATGTTTGGGCCATTCTCACTAAGGAAAAGTTTCCAACCGGCCAGTAAAATTGAAGCCACAAAAGATTGGTCATGTTGAAGTCCTCGAGAAGATCAATCCCAACGCATACAATTTACGTCTACCATTTCACATTTATACCGCTGACGTTTTTAACGTGAAGCACCTGTTCTCTACGTAAATATGATTATTTTACCGACACTTATCTTATCCTCACACGTAGAGGACCCGTGTTTTTAAACGACATATATATTTTTGTTTTAATTAATTTTTATATTTAAATTTTTTATAATTATATTTATGTTTAATATTAATTTTGATTTGATATAATACTCATTTAAATAAAAAAATAACATTTATCAATAGATTATGTTCTTTTTTAATAGAATAGAGTCAATGTTCCCAAACCATGTGATGAAGACAATATATTCCTATTCCACCAAACTCATAGTTCGTATAAAATATCAGACACATCCCTAAGCGACGAGTTTTAAAGAAGATACTAGAATTTGATTCGTCTTTTGAAAATACGAGTATATTTATATTTTAATATTTTTTAAAAAAATAATTTTTATATTTGATTTTTTGGTAACCATATTTATGTTTAATATTAATTTAATTTGATAAAATAATAACTTAAATAAATGAAATACATAATTGGAAATAACATCTATCAATAGGTCATATTCATTTTTAATAGAATACTAGATTCTGATCCGGTCTTCAAAAGACATATATAATTTTTTTGAAATTTAATTTTCATATTTGTATTTATAATCATATTTATATTTTTATAATCATATTTCTGTAAAATATTTTTCTTAAATGATTAGTAAGAAATTTTAATAATTATACTATAATAATTAGACTAAACCATTATCAATAGGTCACATTCATAATATAATAGAATATTAGATTTGCCCTTTTAGAGAGTTTTTGTTAAAAATATTTTTTGAAAATTTGATTTTTATATTTATATTTTGTATAATCATATTTGAATTTAATATTAATTTAATTTGATATAATAGTCCTTTAAATAAATGAAATATATTATTTGGACCAAACATTTATCAATTGGACATGTGTATATATATATTAGGCCTTAGACGCATCTGGATATCCGAGATATTTGAGGTACCCGGATCCGGATTTGTATTGGTCGGATCCGTGACTTTGATATCTGGATTCGTGCATTCCGGATATCCAGGTATCGGATATCCGTTAGAAATTATGATATCCGCGAATATCCGGACTCGGATCCGGATCCGCAAAAATAATTTAAAAAATAAAAATATTTTTTAAAATACAAAAAATCTAAAAATATAAAATAAATTATTTTTTACAAAATTTGTGAATATATTTATGCATATATTATTATTAAAATTAAAATTTAAATATATGACTAATTTTATTTATAAATATTAATCTATCAAATATAGTTGTTAATAAATTTAAAAAATTAATATATTTTATAAATACGGATTCGAATGCGAATATCCGGACTCAAAAATTAAAATATCCAGATTCAGATTCGGTTTTGACAGATCCGAGATTTTACTATCCGGATTCAGATCCGAATATCCTATTTTTGGAGCGGATCTGGAGTGGATCTCGGATCAGATCCGAATCCCGAATAATAAGTCTCAGGCCATATATATATATATATATATATATATATATATATTTGATTTAGAAAATCAGTGTTTTCAAATAGCTTCCAAAATAGGAAATCGACAAAAAACACTGAACTTCGGGAATTGCCAAAAGAAACGTGGACATATGGACTGGTCAAACAAAACACAAACTTTACATTGACTTTAGAATTAATTAACAATGTTTTCGTTGACTTGCCAATTTAACACGCCGTCAGCAGATTTAACAGAAAAAAATGACATCGTTAAATGTTGGTGTTAAGTGAAACGAAACGACGTCGTTTTAAAATGAGATAAAACGACGTCGTTTTACATGTTTGAAAATAAAATCAAGTCGACCACTGGGTTCTAAACCAGGTTATTTGGATCAAATGATAATGTACTTTACCACTAAGCAGTGGCTCAATCAATGAAGTTACTAACACATTTAATTATATTTGGTACTAATTGAATATAAAAAAATTATCTAAAAACTTAAAATGATTTTTAAAATTTTTAAAAACTGAAAAATTAATTCCAAAAAAAAAGAAAATTTTCATTTTTCGGATTATAAAAAAAATTGAAAAAAATCCAAAAAAATCCAAAAAGTTATAAATATTTCGAATCTGAAAACATATAATCAGAAACTATAAAAAAATAAAATAATAATAATAAATTATTTTTTATAGTTTCTGATTATATGTTTTCAGATTTGAAATTTTTATCACTTTTTTTGAATTTTGTTTTCGAATTATTTTATTTTTTGAATTTTTCTTTTAATAATTTGAAAAATGAAAATTTTCTTTTTGGGCATTTTTAAAAAAAATAATAAAATAAAAAAAAATTATTTATTATAGATTCGGATTATTTTCAGATTCGAATTTATTTTTATAACTTTTTTTTGCTATTTTCGATTTTTATTTATTTTCAAAAATTTAATCCTAAAATGATTTTTTTTTATTTGTTTTTAAAAATGAAAATTTTGGAAGATTTTTGATTTTTTAAAGGAAAAATAAAATTTTATTTTTTAATTTCAGTTTCAAAACTAATTTTATAAAAAGAATCTTTATTTTCAAATTTTGGAATTTTAAAGACTTTTTAAATTTTTAGAGAATTTTTATATTCAAAATCAATACCAAATAAAACTAAACGTGTTTGTTCCTATATTGAATGATCCACTAGTCTAGTGGTAAAATATCTTGTTATTTGATTCAAACAACCTGGGTTCAAACCCCGTTGTCTACCAATTTTTATTTTCAAATCGTGTAAGATGAAACGACGTCGTTTCACTTAACACCAACAGTTAACGTTGGGTTAACGTTGTCTTAACTCTTATTTAACGGTGTGCTAATTTGGTCAGTCAATCATAAGTTTCTTAATAATTTAGATAAGTCGATAAAAGTTCAGAATTTTATTGATCAGATAAGTGTATAGGTTTCTTTTGGCAATTCTTGAAAAGTTCAGTGTTTTTTTGGCCGGTTTCCCCTTCCCAAATTTGACTTTAGTGAAAATAATACGAGTTCAATCTTGCAATTTAGTTAAGTCTACACACATCTTCCCAACTAACTTTCATTTCCATTAATAGGACACAATTCCCCATTAAAAAATAAATAATTTTTCCATCACGCAATTAAACGTTCCCGTCATACGACATGTCGGTGATTCACGTATTGTCCTATGTATTAACAAATAAATGGCCAAATAGCACTGCCAGGTGCGTGCATACATGAATCCACATATCAGGAAATTCATTTTTTGTGCAACTATATATCATAAAATACTGTCCACTATAAAATGTAATATCCGTCTATTGCGGATGATGTTTGATTTAAGAAGTGTATTTACAGAGAATGACAAAATCTTCAGTAACAATGACATGATTTTTTTGTTCAAGTGAACAAGTATTATCTTAAACATTTTGGTTGATTTTTGACTGTTAGAGAAACTGTGATTTTCTATTATAGTGTAGTATTTTCATCAAGGCTTTCAACTTATCGAATAAAAATTGACAGAGTTAGACAAAATATTGTGGTATTAAAAAATAGGGATCTAAATCTAAATAATTTTCTCTCTCTAACTCAAAAATAGTTTCATTTATATCTAGTTATCCTATTCAAAGAGTTTTTTTTTCGAAGAATATCTGATTCAAAGAGTTGTTTTCTACTTTAACAGAAAACTTTACATTTCTATCTTATGAACATGAAATTTTTGGTTATAAAAATCGAAAGATTGAAATTTAGGTGGAACACCGATATGTCCAGTGTTCAAATCCTTGCTTACTCGTTTTCATAGTTAAAGAACACTAGTGCCTTTTAAAATTAGCTCGAAGCCTAATGAGGACTAAGGAAAAGAAGGAAGTCTTGGAGTCCAGCTTTACCAAATTCTAACACTTTTGTTTGACAGATAAAAGTATTTCAAAAGATATATTATTTTATTTGGCAAATGATAACAGGATATACGGCTTTAACGAGAAAATTGACACGCTCGAATATGAAATGCTACAACTATAGTCTTAGATATGAAGAATCAGAAAGGACTGTTATGCATCCCATATTTGAATGTCTTCCAATTTTACAAGTATGGTCCCTATCAACAACACTGTCTAATTCTAATATTTTTCTGCTACCGAGTATTTATGTCAATATATATTATCTTTCTGGAGAAAAAATAGCATTGTTGAACCAAAAATCGACAGCGATCCTTATCCCTAGATAATTTGGTATATCTGGAAGGTTCAAAATGATAAACTATTTAGGGGGATAGAAATTGATTCTTTGGAGCTTGTCCGATATGCGGAAAGTAAATGTCAGGTCTGGTTTAATGCAACTGAGATGGTATCACCCAACACACATGATCATAGTGGTGAGGAACCCCAAGTCATAAGATTGGATAATCTATATATGGTAGATGGTTCATAGACTTTCACAACACAATTCAGTGGTTGTGGTTTGGTTTGGAAGGATAGTATGGGAAAATCTAATTTACAAGGACGTGAAACTTAAAAATGTGAGAGACTATTTTATATTCAGAAGCGAAAATACTGCGATGGACAATGGAAAATATACTAAAACATCGTCATATTAGAGGTTTAGGACAAATTGCAAGGATATGATTGTGATGATAAAGAAGTCTCAAACGTGATCAAGTTTTGCAACATAATTGAAGACGATACAAACATTGCAGATATGTTTTTCGGATTTCAAGATATCTCATATCCCAAGATCACAAAATAGAATTAAAGACTCTTAAACCAAAACTCTGAGATATTTTTATAAGAAACTTTGTTATATTAATTATTTTATTCATGTTTGGTTATCAGACCACATCAAATTTGAGTAATAAATAACCATTCAATGTAAAAAAAAATTATTGCCTTGTAATATCAATTTAACTTGTTTGGTAGAATATTGTTTGTATGGGAAACTATATTTCTGCCAGCTTTAACTCCTAAGGATTTTATATATCTTATGCTGATTTTATATTTTGTTTTTTCAATGTTTCTGATAAAAAAATTCAGATAACAAAATAAGTAAACATGCGACCTTTAACCAGAACATAATACCCGAACAGGATTCGACCCAAAATGGACTAGTTCAACTTATTTTCAGAATTTATGAATTTAAGTGTCGATAAGGTCAGATTTGGTTTTTACCCAGCACTGATCATGTATCCATTTAAACTGAAATTTATGTTTAAAACCATAGTATTAAGCCTCATGAGGCCTCATGAGATTTGAACCTAGATTGGAAAATGAAAGTACAACCGTTTTTACCAGTAAATCACTTTTGTAACAACTTTCAAACTATAAATATAGATATGATTTGCGTTCTATTTTTTTTTCTAAAAAATCAATAAAACATAATTTTGGATTAATACTTTTATATCAGATCCGACCTGAAACCGATCCAGATATAAACTGAAATTTAATCAAGTATCATTTATATATATATTTTCGAGATATCCAGAACTCTACCTGAAACCAATCCAATGACTTTTAAACTAGAAAAAAAGAGAAAAAAAAACGTGAATCTAAAATTTTAAATAATTAGAAGAAAAACGATATATAAAACCTGGTGAGTTGGGGTATGCACAAATATGATATTCAGATTTTTGAAGGTATTCGTGATCTAATCTATTTCGTCCAAATAATTAGTTATACAATATGATTCTATCCGCAGTCATCTAGATGTTTGGTGTCTCTGGTATCTGTTATATTTAGATTTTTGACCGGATATTCGATTTGATCTTTAAAAATAAATGAAAATTAGAAATAAATAAAATATCTAAAATAATAGAAAAATAATATTTATTACAAATAATTATTTATTTATTTTTAAAATTCGAATAATAATTTAATAAAGTTAGTAAATAAAAATATTCTAGAACTTATATAAAACATAATATATATATATATATATATATATAATTCTTTAAATATACTCATATATCGGAGAGGAAATTCGTTTATAAAGATATTAATAGTTGTGATATTACATATTTGTATTTGATTTGTTATGTGAGTTACGAATATTCAGTTTTTTAATTGAAATCGAAATGAATTACGAATAAAATTAAAATTTACATATGTTTTGCCAACCCATCAGTAAGCAAGGCAGAGGTGATAGAGCCAACAAACTGTCGGAGGACTCTGACAAAATGCATGAAACTACAAAAGGGTAAACGAGTAATTACATAAACTCCAGTTGTTTCACGTCGATTTGTTTTGTTGATTCTTTGTCTTCTTCGCCACTGTTCTTGGCTCGTGTTTAAAACCATTCCTCTTCTCTCCTTCCCAAAATAAAAACAGACCAAACGTCTCTAATCCTCCTAACCTTTGTTTTGGAATTAACTTTTGAGAGATCTAGAGAGAGAGAGATGAGAGACCCGTCGGTGGAGAGAGAGAATGGAGCATCGGATTCAACGGCGGCGACAACAACAACAACGACCACGGCAGAGATAACTTCTCCTCCTCCGATGAATTCACCGCGTCAAGCATTGATTGAGAGATTAAAAGATTACGGACAAGAAGATGTTTTCGCTCTTTGGGACGAGCTCTCACCGGACGAACGAGAGTTCCTCGTTAGAGACATCGAGGTGTGTGTGTATCGGATCTTATCCGTTAGATCAAATCTCAGATTGGTATTAACAAAAAGAATGTTTTAGTGTCACTATTTATAACTGGTTCTTCATTTGGCTATTTTCCAGAGTTTGGATCTTCCAAGAATAGATCGGATCATCAGATGCTCACTTCACTCTCGAGGTTTTCATCAGTTCTCAACTCAAACTACATGCATTGTCTTTTTCGATTTTTATATTTTGTCATAAATCTCTGTTTTTTCTATTAGGTTTGCCTGCGGCGGCGATAGAGCCGGTGCCGGAGAATTGGGTCTCGACGGTTGATGGAAGAACAATGGAAGACAGAGAGAAGTGGTGGAAGATGGGATTAAAGACTATCTATGAAGGCAAACTAGGAGTGGTACTTTTGTCTGGTGGACAGGTACATCTTGTCTTAATCTTTTGTGTTACTTTTTATTTAATACAGCATTGATGCTAATTTTAATTAGTTTAGTTAGGTGCTTAAGATTAATGAGAGTGCCTAATGATTCTCTTGTTGATGGGTTTTCGAATAATGCTTACCTACTTGAGATTAAGACGGCTTTGGTGCGGTCTTTACTTTTAAATAATTTATATACTCTGAAACGGAGAAAGTGTTATTTAGGGGTTATTATAGTGGCAATCATATGAATAATTAGAAACATATATCACTGTCGGTGGGTTTTAATTTTTTTTTTATTAGGTAAGTTGAGTAATGGGGATGTCTAGGAGGAACCTTGCTTAATTACTGTAGAAGAATTCAGACGGATCATGAATGATCACGTGATCTGAAAATATGCTTTTTATAGGATTCCGTAACTTCAATATATAATAAGTTTTCCATATTAAGTTCCTCTGTTTCGTGTGATGTAAGGAAGGTCGAAAATTTCTGATTTTAGACATGTGAGTTGCTTGGAGGAGATTACTTCATTTAATAACTTGAGAATATGTTTCCTCTTTATACTCTTTTTTTTGGACAAATTTTTTCCTCTTTATACTTTTTTTTTTAATAGATTCCGGTTATCCTTTTCTGCCACATTGTTGTGTTTTTGTTAGTACATTCTTCAAATTTCAAAAGTTCTGCTATTGGAAATGATTTTACTATGAAACTATATGACAGGGAACAAGACTTGGAATTTCAGACCCAAAAGGATGTTTCAGTGAGTGCTTCTTATTCTTCACAGTAACAATGCTTGTAGAATTCAGAGCAACTGAAACAGTTTCTTAGAATGCACATATTAATATGGTAGTTATTGACTTAAATTCAATCGCAGATATCGGACTTCCATCAGGGAAGTCGCTCTTCCAGATTCAAGCAGAGAGAATCTTGTGTATCCAAAGACTTGCTGCTCAAGTAGTGGGTGAAGGTTAGACTCATGCCTTCTTTTACAGTCAAATGTTTCTTGTACCACTACACCATATTTTAAAACTCTTTTTGCACATATGCCTTCAGGTCCAACTCGTCCGGTTACAATACACTGGTATATTATGACTAGTCCATTTACTGATGAGGCGACTAGAAAATATTTCTCCAGCCACAAATACTTTGGCCTTGAACCAGATCAAGTAAGATATATGCTTCTTAGTTGTATGCATTTTTCCTTTCATACTGTGTCTGACCAAATGTTGATCACTTGACTACAGATAAGTTTTTTCCAGCAAGGTACTTTGCCTTGCATTTCAAAGGATGGAAAGTTTATCATGGAGACACCTTTCAGTGTATGTACATAATAAGTTGTTTTGTCTTCCTGTTATCTTACGGTTAGTATATTAGTCTTTATGAGTTTACATACATATTATCAGCTAGCTAAAGCTCCAGATGGTAACGGGGGAGTCTATGGAGGTATGTTTACTAATTGATTCTTGTCTTTTGCTTTAATACATTTGTTATTTTTGCTAATTATGATCCAAAATTTTACAGCTCTAAAGTCTTCAAGGTTATTAGAGGATATGGCTTCAAGGGGGATAAAATATGTGGATTGCTATGGTGTTGACAATGTCATGGTTAGTTTTCTAGCCCAGTCTTGAGTCTTTATAGTTGCTTAATTTTCCTCAACTCTGTCTCTTGGATATAAAATGACATCTTGGAAGCAGGTTCGAGTAGCTGATCCTACATTTCTAGGGTACTTTATTGATAAAGGTGCTGCTTCGGCTGCAAAAGTTGTGCGGAAGGTATCTAAGATTATACATTTTCTCTGGCTCAGATAGAATTTAAGACAAAATTCCATAATATTTCCTGACTACCCAAATGTTTTTTGTATGATAATAACAGGCATATCCTCAAGAACAGGTTGGAGTATTTGTTAGAAGAGGAAAAGGTGGACCGTTGACTGTAGTTGAATACAGTGAGCTAGATCAGTCAATGGCTTCTGCTATTAATCAACGAACAGGACGTCTTCAATATTGCTGGAGCAATGTAAAAACCCTTTCTCCCTCTAACATCATCATCTTATAAATTTCACAGCTCATACCAAATTGAAAAGCGCTTATAGAACGTTTTTGTTTTACATTTTTGTCATCAGGTGTGCTTGCACATGTTCACTTTAGATTTCATTAATCAAGTCGCCACCGGCCTAGAGAAAGACAGCGTGTAAGCTCTACAAATACATTCTAAATCTCACAATCAAAACGTTATTATGTGCGTATTAAATGTGCTGGTTTTGGCAGCTACCATTTGGCCGAGAAGAAGATACCATCTATGAATGGATACACAATGGGACTGAAACTAGAACAATTCATTTTTGATTCCTTTCTGTATGCTCCTTCAACCGCACTCTTTGAGGTAAACTATGTCGTTCATTTACACAAAACCATAAACTAAAAAAACAAATATTAAAGTTTGGATTGATGAATGTGTAGGTGTTAAGAGAAGAAGAGTTTGCGCCAGTGAAGAATGTAAATGGGTCCAATTTCGATACACCCGAAAGTGCGAGGCTTTCGGTTCTAAGGTTACACACACGTTGGGTTATAGCAGCCGGTGGATTTCTAACGCATTCTGTGCCTTTATATGCAACTGGTAAAACTCCAAAAACATATTCCCATTATAATTTTTGTTCTTTACGTATATATTTTTATATATTTATTATAATCTAATATGCTGCAAAAATATAAATAAATAAGGTGTTGAGGTTTCACCGTTGTGCTCGTATGCTGGAGAAAATCTTGAAGCTATTTGTCGTGGAAGAACCTTTCATGCACCTTGTGAAATCTCCCTCTAATGATTTTATTTTTGTTTGGTATTGAATGTCTTGTTCTTGTTCACATGTTTTTCTTTTCTTTGCTTTCATTTTTTGTTTTTGCTTTCCGGCCGGTTTATATATAAACTTAAATCTTCCCACGAGAGAGGACTTGGTGTTTTGTATCCATTGTAACATATCTAATAAAAATTTATGATGGTTTTTAAAACTTTTATGTATAGACTATATAGAGCTGTTTTTTTGTTTTATCGTAAGTCAATATCTCACATAAGAGTCCTCAACCAATACGATTCGGCTAAATCCAGTAGAAAAAAACTGTAACTAATTTTTTCAATATATGATTTAAGATAAGCAATTAACTACATAGGGCCGAGACTACTGCGAGAGGCTAGACACACGCACACGCACGCACTACTAGGATATTAGAGATATGTCGGGCCGGAAGATGTGTATCTTACGGACCAAGATTGTGAAGCCCGTGAAACCCATGACGACCTTCAAGACTAAAAGAAAAGACTTGAAGAGCAAGTTAACCTCAAGATATTCTTAGCATATTTCCCTTAAGTGTTTAGGAAATTTAACATTATCTGGTGTTAACATTATGTTAATTATGTTAATGTTATCGCTATATATATTGTTCTCATATTAAATACAATACAATAATAAATCTATTCTATTATATTTTACATGGTATCAGACCGGTCAATCCTTGTGGATCAAAATTAAATTAAAAAGAGCCACCCGATGTTGGGCCACTCTGTGGATGGTATTCCCACAGTTGTCCACGCATGTGCGTGAGAGGGAGTGTTGATGAATAAAGTCCCACATCATTAGTTGGAGAAATAATTAAGTAATATATAAAGGGTTAGGGCCAATCCACTAATTGCCAATTGGTTTTAAGTTGGAAGCCCATAATTACTTTACATGGTATCAGAGCAGACGATTCTTTGGGATCGAAATTAAAACTTCCGCTTTAAAGCTTTGATGGTGTTCATCGGTGGTGTTGACGATGAAGACGGTGAAGATGATCCAGATGACGATGTTGATTCACGTGAAGTTGGTTTTTTTAAGTCCACGTGATTTGCTACTTCTTAATACTATTATTAGGTTTTTTTTTGGGTTTAGTACGTTACCTAGCTTTAAGTCAAAGGTTTTTTTTTTATATTGGTTTTGGTCGGCTGAGTGCAAGAATTTTCAAAAGTCTCGATGGGTTTATGGGTTTGTGATTTCACATGAGTTATTTTGTTTTATGAGATTTATTCTATAGTTTAGAATATTTCATAGTTTGAGATTTATTGGTTATAGTTTAACCATTACGGGAGAGTTCTAGTTGAACGCTTAAATTCTTAGGTCAGTTTTTAGTCCGGTTCATGGACTGTCCAGGTTAAGGACGATTATTTCTGGAGCTGCAGTTGCGCCCACGGGATGTATTCCCATTGTCAAGACCAAAGAAGAGCTGAAGTTTTCATCTCCTTGTCTAAAGTTGAAGTCTATTCCCGGAGGAACCTACTGATTTTTTTTCCTCGATATAGTGTTCACGACATACGTGGTTTGCTTTGTGATTGCAGATTTGCGTGTTGCATCCCACGTTTGTCGTGCGGAGGAGTATTAGAGATATGTCGGGCCGGAAGATGTATATCTTACGGACCAAGATTGTGAAGCCCGTGAAACCCGTAAAAGGAAAGATTTGAAGAACAAGTTAACCTCAAGATATTCTTAGCATATTTCCCTTAAGTGTTTAGGAAATTTAACATTATCTAGTGTTAACATTATGTTAATTATGTTAATATTATCGCTATATATATATGTGTCTTGTATTCTCATATTAAATACAACATAATAATAAATCTATTCTATTATACTTTACATATTGTGTGCTTCACAAATTGGGTTCCGAGATCTCCTGTTGACGCCAGCAAAGAAATGGTGGGCGATGGACAAGTCCTCGTCATCCGAGAAACCATTATGAACTACGACCGACGAAAGCATGGGAGTAAAAATATTGGTCAACTCCTCATCAACATGAAACGCCATTGGAATTTAATGGGAAACATCAAAAAAAGAGTACCGGCAACCAAAAAAAAGAAGAAAATAACTCAGGGAAGCAAGAGAAAACATAATGAAAAAGTAAACCACCTGAACAAGTTAAATAAAGAAAAAGGAAAATCCAAAATATGAGGAGCAGAATGATTGCAAACAAAAAACCGATTCACATTTCAAGCAAGAATGTCTCGACCCCCACCCACATCAATCAAATCATAATAAACTCGTTGAAACGGAATCTCAAACCAGGTTTTGAAGTTTGTAAACCATGGGCGATCTCTATTACTTGTTTAAGACGTAGACGCTGTATTGTAGCCAGTACCAAAATAAAGTCACTTGTGCTTGTTCATCTACAAAGTAAAATAAAATAAAGTCGAATAATATCAGATCACTGGAATAATCTGTTCAGAAATCAAACCAAACCGAACGGGTCACTACAACCCAGATCATTTAGACTTGACGCATTAATAAATTTTGTAACCGGAGAAAACCAGACCAAATTACTCAAAAACATTTTTTTAGCACCAAATCTCACGTTTTGTACCTTAGGTCAGCGCTGCACCAAATCTCAACGTGTATCCTCTCTCCCTACCTTTAGGATCATGGATAGAGGAGGAGAAATCTCAGATTCCATCCCGGATGATCTCATCGTCGAGATATTCTCGAGACTGCCTGCAAAGTCAGCTGCGAGGTTTCGTTGCTTGTCGAAGTTATGGTATTCCATGCTTCACCGTTCATATTTCACCGAGCTGTTTCTGACCAGGTCACGCACTCGTCCACGTCTCTTATTTGTCTTCGAACTATCTGGTAAGTTCAGCGTCTACTCATCGCCCCAGCTTCAGAATCCATATAAGAAGTCTTCTCTTGTAGCCCCGGTCGATTTAGATATGATGTCCCTTGACTTTGATGGCTTCACCTCTGGTTTGATCTATTTCTCTAGTATGTATTTCTGGGACAAGAGTGGTCTGGATCTGGAGAGTTCAAGGCCTGTGATATATAACCCTAGTACGAAACACTATGTTAGCTTACCTAAACAACCGAGAAGTAGACACCGCAGATACATGGGAAGCTTTTTAGGGTTTGATCCGATTGACAAGCAATTCAAGGTATTATGGATCAGGACGACTGGTATATCTTCTTATAAAATTCTGACATTAGGAACTGGGAAAATGAGGTGGAGGAATATCCAATCCCCCTTGAACCATGAGGCTTATAAACCATGTCTATGCATCAATGGGGTTTTGTATTACTTAGCTTCAAGCTCGAGTGATTCGTCTTTTACTCCTTTGTTAGTTTGCTTTGATGTTAGGTCTGAGAAATTCAAGTTTATTGACGCTGAGTTCTTTGCTTATATCCGCACTCAATTTATAAACTACAAAGGTAGATTTGGTGTGACTCAATGGAAGAATGATGGTGAGTTGCGTGTGTGGGTCTTAGAGGATGTAGAGAAACAGAAATGGTCCAAAAATGTATACACATTCCCGGCTATTAATGAAATTGTTGGTGTCGCTGGAGCAACATCTACAGGTGATATTGTTTTGTCGATGAGATATCGTACATCTAAACCATTTTATGTTTTCTACTTCAATCTCGAAAGGAACACTCTCCAGAGTGTTGAAATCCAAGGTTTTGGAGAATGCGATGATGAGAATAGTTATAGCGTTAATGTCTTCGTGGACTATGTAGAGGATCTTAATCTTAACGATGCCAAATACCTCAATTCGATCAAAGGTCAAAACCACAAAGAAAACTCTGCAACTACGCTATCTTTGAAGAACAAGCAGCAGACAACCTTCCTGCTGAACAAGTTACGTACAAACTATTAGCAAAGTTGTAGTGAGGACATGTGCTGTGAATTGTTGTTTGACTAATCTGATCTTGGAGGCCAAGTGACATTCATGCATAACAACAAGTGTCTAGCTGTTTTTGGCTGTGATTTCTTATTTACAGATTTGGTGTGAGCTATTTTGTTTTTTTCTGGTTATAATTGTGGTGCTACTAAGGAACTGGGAGCGAAGTAGCAAACTAGTATTTGTTTTATCTTACATTGCGCTTCCTATAACGCGTTTTTCATGTTATTCGTGTTTTTAAGACCTCTATAATATTCTTTTTTTTTACTTTGTTTATATGAATTTACGACAGAAAAATAACCATCGTCCCAGTCTCCTACTTAAACAAATCTCATCAGAATAATTGGATATTTCAAGCTGGAGTGTATTTGTTAGATAACATTTACTAGGTTTTTCTTCACGTGTGGGAACTTGGATAACCAAAATGCTAGAAACTACACCAACATTGGAGCTCCACATCTTAAAGAGCGTGGTACTTAAAAGGGTACAATCCCAAAGTGATATTCTGCACAAAGCTCATAAAAGGATGTTCCAACCTGAGGAACATCCAAAATGCTTTGATTAATGGGATCGTAAGATAGTATTGATGATAGGAAGAGGGTTTCTCCAAAACGTGTTAATACTATGTGTAATAAGATTCATATCAGTGGTTAAATATTCGGTTATGAGAATCTGTTCGAGAGTTTAGTCATGTCAGATATTCAATCAATCAAGTTGACGGTTGATTTCTATCTTATGTTATCGTCAATATAGATCTAAGCATGTTTCTATAACTTATGTGGTTTATTTGAATTTAAGTTCATGTAACTTATTTGTATTTATTTTTAATTCAAGATGACATGGACACAAATTTATAATTGAAGAAGTGCGCACGAAAAGTTAAATCTGTAATAAGTAATTCTCTCCTAGTTGGTGCATCAGAATTGTGTAGATTTGGCTTCCCCCTACTTTTGTTAGCAGGACTAGTTGCCTTCGTTTTCTCACGGTAAGCAGGGTCCCCTGGGGTCTTGGACTGAAAATCGGGTTTCAGTCATCCACAGTACGTTGATAAGAGAGCTTCGCGGCTTTTATTTGTTTGCTTTGGACGATGATTTTTGGTGGTTTAACTGGGTTGTGTTTTGTGAAATTTGTTCATGTGGTCGTTTGTCTTAAGTTTTGTTGTCTGTGAAAGTTCTTGTTAAGACAAAGCGCTACATGCTCCTCTCAGCTTTGTTTCTTTGTGGGGTTTTTGTATCCACTGACTATTGGCTATGGCACTGGATTGTCCTTGGACTAGTGTCGATTATGTAATCGCCATTTCCACTAGGCCAAGAATGAAATCAATAAAACATTAAATGTAAAAATAAGATAAAAAACTATTCCTTCTTCTTCGATTAGACTTTTTTTCCATTAGGTTTGGCTACACCAAACCTTTCACACATGAACAAAATTCAAACTTAGTAACACTATGAAATAAACTAAGGTATCATAAATCTCATATTACCTAAACATAGCATAGGTTGCAAAGGTCAAAAAGCCTACTTATGAAAGCTAGCTTACCAACTAAAACTAGTCCTGGTCATTTTAAGTATCTACAAACCAGTACTTTCCCCCAGGTTTATATACATCCAAGCAAAACCTCCCACAAGGATAAAAGACTTAATTTTCACAAACAATAATGATCAGAAATTCAGAATAACCAAAACTCAAATATCCTTAAAATCATGGATTAACCAAATCAAAACACTAACAAAGAGTGCTGAGTCTGTACATAAACATTACATTACATTACTAATACTTCATTCAGATTCGACATCTCTACTTCTTCTCCTTCCTCGCCAATCTTACATAGCTTATAAAAGAGACGGAAAAGATATGAAGAAACAGTACCAGAATCTCTTATGCTTCAAATGTCTAAATTCTCCAACTGAATGTTGCTCTTAAGAGGCACATAATCACCAAGATAGCCACCAAGATGATCATACAAAGCCGTCTTATCAATCGCCTGATGATGATAACTCTTGCAAACATAATAAAACACACTCTGAACCAACAAACCCACAAGATTCACCACCACAAGAAAACCAACAAGCAAACCACCAACAAGAGTCCTAGTCAAAGTCCCATACTTCCCTCCACCATGAACCACAATCGATCCAAAAGTAACTCCAATCAACCCACAGAGCAAAAGGTAAACAAAGACCAACCCCATAGCCATCTTAACCTTCCCTTTGAGAAGCTCATAAGCTTTTCTCATGGCAGCGAGTCCATAAACAGGCTCAAGAACAGAGATCACGCTACCTAGATGCCACAACGCAGTGAAATAGACATGAACACCGAAGTACAGAACAGCGATCAACAGTCCGGCAATAACCGCTAAGCCTACGCTGTTCATGTCCAGAGCGACGAAGAGGATCACCAGGAAGACAAAGAAGACGGCGTTGTAAGCGAACATCAAGAGAGCAACCCAGAGGAAAGTGATCAAGAGTCGTTTAAAGACTTTGGGGATGGCGGAGATGGTGGAGGAGAAGGAGACTGGCTTCCCGGTGTAGAGAGAAGCGACGGTGAAGACCACGGCGGCGGTTGAGAGGAGAGAGAAGGCGAAGAGGAAGATGAGGTAGCTGAACTGGAAGATGAGGAGCTTGGTCCAGTCGTGACGGGAACGATCCGAGTTAGGAGGGTCGGAGGTGTCGAGCTTGGCGAGAAGAGGCTGGGTGAAGAGGGAGTGAGCGAGGATGGCGAAGGAGAGAGGGAAGATGAGGGATAAGGTGATGAGGTAGAAGGTTCTTGGAGATCGTTTCTTGATTGAGATGGATTCTTGGAGGAGCTGAGGAATCGTCAAGAACTGGAGCTCTTCTGGCTGGAGATCCATGGCGAGTTGTTGGAGATCTGGTGAGAGCTAGAGAGAGAGAGATAAAACAGAGGAGAGATGATTATACACCGACGGGTCAATATCGAAATATTGAGAGGCAGATGAGTAATCAAGAAGATGAAGACTTTTCTTGGAAACTTCTGGGAAACTCTTAAAACACGTTTAATGTTTCTACCACTACTTTTTAACTAATTCTTTTTGTTGTCTTTTTACTTTAATTTTTTATTTAATATAGTTATTATTAGCTTTATTTATGGTAAAATATGTAATAACTGGTCAAGTCTTATTCTATGAGAAGAGTTCTTTTTGCATGATGCTGAGACGCAATCTTGGAAACAGGCTTAAGACTTTCACATTTTAAGTACTTACTTTTTAACATTTAATCCTTATTTTAGGTCTGTTCGTTTGGTTGCCGCTGGTTTCTGCATCGGCGTCAGCGTCGGCGTCGGCGTTGGCGGCTGAGTCAAACTTGTTTATCTGATGTTCGTTTCATAGACGCCGACGCCGACGCAAACGCCGACGCAGATTGTTGTTCGTTTCAAAGACGCAGGAAATTGACGCCGACGCCGACGCATGAAGCAGAATTAAGTGCTGTTCGTTTGATAAAAGCTGCGGCTATTATCATTTTATTCATATTTTATTTTTAAAAATTTGTAATATTGTCTTTTAAATAAATAAAATGTAGTTTAAATATATTTACATCCATAAAAATATTATGTTTACTTGGTAATATTTTTTTGGTCAAATATACAAATATAACAATATTTTGTCATAAAACTAAATCATACATTTAATTTTCGAAATTAGCACTTCAAACAAATAAGGCAAATATGTGTTACAGATAAAAAAAAACATGAAATTAAGTTGGTTGATAAAAAAATATTATTCACTTTATTAAAAACAAATTAAATTTGACTATTAATAATTATATTTCTTTATTTTACAGTTGATTATTTAAAAAAATCATTAATCCCTCTAATAATTAAGTATAGTTGCAATATTAGGATAATATTAAATTTAAATTTAAACATAGATATAATATTCAAATTGTATATTAAAATTCTAAAACAACATTTTATGTAATAAACAAAAAAAAATATGTCAATTTTTTCTATTTGTGAAAGTAAGTAATAATATTTTTTGGATTTTCTTGCCTTGTGCAATCGGACTATATTCTGCACTGCCTCCAAGTGAGAAGTATATAAATCCCTTGGAGTGTGTATTGAAATAAACAAGTTCAAAAAGTTGCAATATAATTAAACTTGATCAACATGTCAAGAAAAACATGTCAAGAAAATTAAATCTGATATAATTATTTTAATTTAATGGTTTAAAGTTCTAATTGTTTGTTTGTTTTTATGTTTCTCTTTTATTTATGTGTAAGGTTGTTCATATAACATATAAAACGATCAAAACTACGAGGATAGAAGTAAAAATGATGTTAAAAATAGAAGTGAAAAGGATAGTAAAAAAAATAGAAGTAAAAAGAAGAAGAAGCATATTGTTGGTTTAATTAACTAAGTCTTATAAAGTATAAAAAATAGAAGCATATTGTTCCTTTATCAAAGTGTTTTCATAGATTGAAAAGAAGGCAACTTAACTAAGTCTTATAAAGTATAAAAAATCTCTTAACAAGTAAATTAAGTTTTTTTTATAGGTTTGTATTATGATTACTAGTCTATCTTCTAGTCTTTTTTTTTTTGATCAAACAGTCTAGTCTATAGGTTTACATTTATAGGAGATTGACTGGTTAGTTTCTTCCACTGGATCGCAGGTGGAGAAATATCTGATGGTCCAATCGTTAAAAGTCGGTATCAACTTTATAATACAAAAGTTGTAGCTTCATGAAAGAAAAGAATTTTTTACATCTAAAAACACTTCTATTTACACCTATTTACAACTTCATAATACTAAAGACACATTTTGATTTTCTATTTACACCTAAAAACACTTCTCATATGTGACACACATATTTTATGTGGTTTGTCTTTTATATCCCTAAACTAAACTAACTATACATAATTATTTTATTGGAATTTTCTCATTTTCATACATATAAAATAAACACAATTGATACAATAAATTATATTTTTTTTCCATATTTTAACATCCACTTTCGTATATGTATTTTATATATTTTAACAATTATATAAAATACTTCAACATAAAAAATATGGATGTGGATGTTAAGATGTAGGCAAACTTTTTTGTTTTGACTAGGCATGGATATTAGGAGATTGTTTGACTAACAAGTAAATACTCACACCACCGGAACAAAACAAAAGGGTACAAATATATATAAACTGTTAAAAGATAAAAGATAAAATAGTGATTATCCATTTACTCAGATATTTTACTTGAAGTAAAAGTATCTTGGAGAAAAAGTAACGTGGAGAGAAAGGACATTATCTCTTTATAATTTTAATGTTTTCCTCTTTGGTTTAGATTTAAGGTTTTTTCTTTTACGTTAGATTTATGATTGATTGCTACTTGGCCTTTATAAGGGGTTTTAATGATAAAAAGGAAATTAAAGTAAAATCAATACTATTAATTCTTCAACATGTCCAATTGATATGGGTTAGGTCCAATTTAAAAAAGTGGCATCCAAATATAACTAACTAAAGTAATCGTATAATAATAATAAGAAAACTGCATAACTTAATATATAGTCAACCTCCATAACCACTAAATTCTATTTTTAAGAGCTACAAATATTGCAACATAAATGTACGAATATATATATTTTTGTTTCATTTTCTTTACTCTTTTACTTCACCTATTAATTATCCTATATCTAATTCCAAAATCATAGTATTTATTTAACAACCAAAAATATTCAGGAATCAAAATATAACTTCCTTCTACATATACGATATGGACTAATATACTGTATTTATGTATTTTTTCCTTACTCCTATTTTATAAAATATAGAAAGTGGATATGTATGTATACATGTAGGTTTTCTATGAAAGACTCATGTGCTTGAACTAAATTTTACAAAATATTAATAACTTTTTCAGTATTTAAATGTCTATTGTAAATAATAAAATTAAATTTTAAATCTAAAATAATCTAAAAGTAAAACATAAAATTATAATTGATAATTGATAACAAAAATAAACTAATACCAAATCATAACAATTAGATTTGTTAATAGATTCATAATCCACAAGATCATATATATATATTTTTTATATAAAAACCAAAAATCTAATTTCCTAATTAGAATACAAACATATTCCAATAATATAATTAAAAATCTAAAAGGTTAATAATTAAAAATTACGTATTGGTTTAACCAGTGGTTCAATTGGTTACCGAGTTTTGAGTTTTAGCGGATTTTCATGGGTTTTACCGGGTTTCCGTGGGTTTTACCGAGTTTCGTGGGTTTTACCAGATTATTAAACAATGATGTTTTTCCTAACTCAAACTGAATTACATACCAGATCCACGGGTTTG
Source organism: Raphanus sativus (assembly GCF_000801105.2). Taxonomy (NCBI): domain Eukaryota; kingdom Viridiplantae; phylum Streptophyta; class Magnoliopsida; order Brassicales; family Brassicaceae; genus Raphanus; species Raphanus sativus. The sequence continues at coordinate 14,052,602 of NC_079511.1, forward strand.
CCGGTTTAATCGCGAATCCGGATCGGTTTCAAAATATTGTGTACAAGTGTATAGTTATATAACATCACAAATTCAATATAATTATCAAAACTTTTAACTAATAATTTTTAAATATAGTAAATATGATTATAAATAAAACACAAATAAAAAATTAAAAACAAAAAATATACCCGCCCTCTGAAGCTTGAGTCAGAATCTAGTAATTCTTAATTTGTAATCTGTGCTTGATGATACAGGAAGCTTACAACCAGGGGAAAAAGGGAATTCAAGCTCATACTGGTATTAATTATATTCATTGATGCATTCTTACTTTCACTTTCACGATTATTATCATAAAACTTCAATCTCAGAAATTTTTACCTGATTAAATCTCTTCAATCGCAGAAATCAATAATCAAAAATCTCAGTCCGATCCTCGTGGAGTGGTCCACCTTAACCAACTTCCTTCGTCAACAGGCAGTTCAGTTCCTGTGCAGGGACTTACAAATCATCCTCAGCATAACCAGATGCAGCGACCACCAAGTTCTTTTTCTATGTATACCAGCTCCGGTAGTTTTCACTCATTCCCGGGTCCAAGCACCAATGTTTCTGGTTCTTCTTTGAGACCACACCTTCATGATTCCCATATGAGACATGTGGCACATAACCAGACTGTGGGATCAACTGGTCCTGGAGCACCTCCCCAGTCTACCACAAACATGATGACTATGCCTAAGTTTGAGAGACCTGCTTCTGTTAATGATCCTAGTAGGGTTCAGGGCGGCGCTTTCCAGAACAGCTCATCGTTGCCTCTAAATTCTGCACCTAGTCAAGGATCATCACTGTCCCATGTGAAGCAGGAAAGTTTTGAACAGAATAAGGCAGCCCCAGGGACTTCGAAGGAGGATTTAGAGAAGGAGTCCTCTAGAATGGTTTTATCCGCACCTAGAAACATGGACCCTAACACAGCAGTAAGAGAGCTTATTTTATATATAGATTTCTGATAAATAAAAGTCCTTTTCAAAGACTCTGTTTGCCTCTTCTTTTGGAGCTTTTGGGGCAACCTTGGGTTCTTTAAAAGCCTTGCATATGTTCCTTGGTATTTTCAACAATCTTGAAATTTTTTTTGTGTCCATCAGATGAATTCTCGTGGTCCGTTGGGTACGTCACAAGCAGGTTTTAATGCTAGGATGCCACCCAAGAAGCAAACTGTCGGTCAGAAGAAACCACTTGAGACATTAGGTTCTTCACCGCCACCACCAAGGTAATTGAGCTGCTGCCTTGATCTATCACTCATGTTTTGAAAGAGGGAATTATTATTAACAGCTTTCTTAAGTCTCTTTTTTACGTTATCCATTCAAAACTATAGTTGGTGTTTCGTTGTGTGGATTTTACAGCTTAAAGAGCTTCTCTTTTTTTTTTTTTTTGGTTCTCAAATATAAAATTATAACCGTAGTTTTTTTGCATGGATCAACTTGCAGCAAGAAGCAAAAAGTGGTACCGAATTCTGTGGATCAAAGTATTGAACAGCTCAATGATGTCACTGCAGTCAGTGGTGTCAATCTCAGGGTGAGCTTTGCGTTTCCTGACAGCTTCAGTTTTCACTTTAAATCTGGTTGTGTAGTACTGAATTTTGCAGTCTGCATTGATTTTAGGAAGAGGAAGAACAATTATTTTCTGGGGGCAAGGAGGATAGTCGTGTTTCTGAAGCATCTCGTAGAGTTGTGCACGAAGAGGAAGAAAGATTTATTTTGCAGAAAAGTCCACTGCAGAAAAAGCTGGCAGAAATTAGTTGGGATACTTCCTTTTTTTCTTATCTCTTACATTCTAGGTTGCTGAATTACTTGGAGAAGAAACTTATATATGTTTTTTTCATATTTGGCAGTGGCGAAAGTTGGGCTAAAGCAGATAGGCGTTGATGTTGAACGGTGCTTGTCTTTGGTACAACTTCGTGTGTATATTGTTTGCTTACTTGTGGTTTTTTTTTTGTACCCTTTTTTTTTGACGCATTTGCGCTCTCAGTGTGTGGAGGAAAGGATGCGAGGACTATTATCTCATATCATTCGGTTGTCAAAGCAGGTCAGTCTAACTCTTTCTTTGGATCTAATCTTTTCTGAAACTAACAGTGTTTCTGCAGCGGGTTGATACTGAGAAATCTAGACACGGGACCTTCATCACGTCAGATATTCGGCTACAAATCAACGAAATTAACCAGAAGGTGAAAGAGGAATGGGAAAAGAAACAGGCTGAAGCAGAAAAACTTAAGAAACCAAGCGAGGTATTTTCTGACCTCATCATTATCTATTTTCTTTGTTTTAATATATTGCATACAAAGTTTTTTTTTTTTTTTTTTTTTTGTCATTGATGCAGAGTGAAGAAGGTGATGGTGGAGTGGATAGTGAGAAGGAGAAAGAAGACAACCGTTCAAAGGGTTTGAAGGTATGGAGAAATTAATAATCACAATTTGTAGCCACATTGTATTTTACCTTTTGCAATGTTCGTTGAAAAGTAGTTTTGAATATGTGAAAGGGAAATAAAGAGGACGACGACAGAATGAGAACGACAGCAGCAAACGTTGCTGCTCGTGCTGCTGTTGGAGGAGATGACACGTTTTTGAAATGGCAATTAATGGCAGAAGCTCGTCAGAAGTCTGTATCTGAAACTGGAAAAGACGGGAATCAGAAAACTACTTCAGGTGGAGGAAGAAACTCCAAGGAGAGACAAGATGGTGGACGTCGGTTTTCTGGACCTGGTGAGTCTTAACTCTACTTTTACCGCTTTTAGTTTAAAAGAGCTTTTCTTTGCCAAAAAACACATTACTCTTTCCCTAAGGTAAAAGCTTTAAGGTTTTGGTCTTATATAATAAGCTCTGGATTCGTATTTCCAGGTGGTCGAAGATTAGGGAAGAACCAAGTTCCATGGCTTCAACCAAAAGTGGTGAGGACAATATCGGCGAAGGATGGGGTTGCTGTCCTGGAAAGAGAGCCTCAGATGTCTAAATCCACTTTAATGTATCGATTAATTCAATAGAAAAGCTTCACTGTCACAGAATCATTATATTTGCTTGTTACATGTGTTTCAATTAGGCATATACATTTTACCCTGTATCCGGTGTTGGACCATGATTTGACCTGAGATCATGTCAAGACCGTAAGATCGACCAACTTTCTAGTGCTGGTTATTATTATTATTTTTTTGTCAACCTCATTGTCTTATTAATTCCCAAGAGTTAAATGAGTACAAATAAGAAAGAAAAATAATTGGGCAGTTTTATATTTTTTATTATATAATAAAGTAGTTTATGCTATCAACATAGTTTTTTCTAGCTTTTTTTTTTTTCCTTCTTTTCCTAAACGAGATAAGTCAGTTTGTAACTAATTTTTTGGTTAACTAAAAATAGTGGGTCCCATGTATCTTTTTTTTTCATTTTTTCTACATGAATTTTTTGTTCTTCTTTTTATAAAATGAATGTTGTTTTTCTAGAATTTTTTTCTGAAAATATGTTTATAATCTATCTTTTGAGATCTGTCAACCTATAGTTTTGAGAGCCGTCGCTAAGGAACATCAAAGCTCGCTCATGTTGTACACATGTACACGCTTGTTCTGTGTACACTCTAGCAAAGTTTTACAAATACACCAAAAAAACTTTAAAAAACCAACATCAAGAAATGAGGTTTATAATCAGAGCATTACACAACCCAATAAAAAATGTCATTAATATCTATGTTTGCAAGTTTTTAACGTGTATAGTTATATTAATTATAATTTTAGTGTACATAGTGATGTGTTCTATTTTTATAGGTTTTAGCTATTTATTTTAATCATTTTGTGTGTAAATGTTGCATTTAGGTACAAATAGAAGTTTCATGTGTACATTAGAAGTTAATCAGTGAAAATTTAGTGAAAATTTAGTTAGGAAACTATACCTTAGAAGTTATATCTTAAAAGTTTTAATGATATACAATATACACAAATGAAAATGTGCACATATAAACATATAAGCATATAAATATGTACACATGTACACATATGTACACATATGTACATGTACATATGTACACATATGTACATGTACATATGTACATGTGTAATAATTATAAGTCTTTACTATAATGTCCATATAATGATTTTTTTATTAAATTAATCTGTAACCGTTTATAATTGAAAATTTTGGCGAATTTGAATTATAAGAGTTTAAATTACTTTATTTTCCGGTTTTGTGGAAAATATGATTTTACGCCAGATTGCTTTAGTGATATACAATGTACACAAATGAAGATGTGCACATGTACACATGTACACATGTACACATGTACACATGTACACATGTACAAATGTACACATGTACACAAGTTTACATGTACACATGTAAACATGTACATATGTATATATTACGAGGATATTTTTGCAATTTGGAAAGTTAAAAATCGAATAGTAAATTTCCAGAAGTTCAAAAACATGTTCGTGTAATCATGGAATGTATGGTCTTTACAATTAAAAAGCAAGGAGTCAATTTGAAAGAGATATATTTGCAAATCGAAAATCATGAGAGCATAAATTAATATATTTAAAAGTTGAGGGATCATATATGAAATAAAACTAAAAGTGGAAAAAAGAATAAAAATGAGATTAAAGAGAGAGAAGAGAGAGAGAAGGAAAAAAAAGAATTAAAATTGTGGAACCCATTTAGTTGCAAGAGTAAATGTAGTTAGTTTATACTTTCCAAAAACTACTCTAAAAGCAATAACCGCCCTATATTGTAATAAAAAACTTAATACTGCCATATGATGAAAATAACTCTAAGAAAGAGCAAACACATATTATACACAGAAGAACACGTGGAAGCTCAACAACAAAAGATAAAAATCGTGTCAAGTTGAAGACATGCATCTTGAGAGGTTCATCTCCGCCGGCTTCGATCTTCATCTCCGGTGACACAATCAATCAGCCGTCGTATTCACTAAACTCAATCTTCGGCCATCAACCCTCTTCTAGTCGGGAACTCATACATCACAAATTGTTAAATTTGCGAACACCGAACACTTAATCGATTTAACGGAGATTCTTTGCCGGACTATCTTCAACAAATACCAACTCTACTGAAACTCTCATGCGTCAATCAAGATAATTCCAATACCTTCATCCTCTTTTTCGTCCGAAAAACTTTACTCCCCACCATAGACAACAATTTTTAAAAGAGAAAATATCTATACTCGTAGAAAACGATTCTGAGAATAATTGGAAAACTAAACATAAAAAGAACAGAACATCTCTGTTTGAGGTCAAAGACCCAACAAAATCGCTGAACGAAGAGAAATCCAATAAACAGAAAAAGAAAATCTCGGAAGAAAAAATTCGATCTAGGATCTAAATATATTACAAACAAAAAAGGTTAACATGATTTCCCCTCCCCTCTCCTACCCCCGAATGATCTGAGTTTGATAAGAGAGGTGGAGAGTGTAAAACCTAGATACGCCGAAAACACAAGACACAAAGTAATTCGAAGAACACATATCTCTTTTATTAGAAATTCTTTACATAATTTTTCACAGACTTGTTTGATCTGAAAAATTACACAACTCGACACTGACCGATTCCTAACTCGTAGCTTGCTTGACTCAACACCTGTTGATCAAATCTTTCAACTCACTCAGCTATGAAAACCCCAAAACATATTTCTCTCTAAGAATTACAACATCAAAAGCTCTAACCCTAATCTAGGAAAATTCAAGATATATATTAAATAATATTTTTCTAATATTTAATATAATATTTCATATATTTTAACATCATCCAATCTTCCTATTTATGATCTAATAATATTTTTTAAATGTTTATTTCGTCGACCAAACATATGAAAATATCCTATATCATTGCATCTTGTAGTTTTCTTTTTATTCTCCAAAGCGTGTGTCACATATAGTTCTCCATGTGTAACACATGTACATGAACCAAAACTCCACCACTGCAGAAACTTCTCAAGCTCCAAGTTCTTCAACTTACAGTTTCTCCCTTTTCCACTGAGTTTTACAACTCAAACTCAGTAACCTCTAAGCATAATATGCATCATACATCCCATTAAAGCAATTTTCAAACTCCCCTAAATTAAGTATCATCTCCCCTGCTTGAGTGAAAATCTATGTGAAAACTTCATGATACTTGTTGGACCATCAAAACTCCCAGTACCTCCCAGACCATCGAACTAGTTCTTCAAGCTCAGTATATTGATCATACATTCGAGTGTATGACACACTGGTATGCTCGTGTGACACACCTTTCGTAAACTTAGGATATAGATTCTTCTTAGTTATCCATACATGTCCATACCTTTTGGGTTCCACGTAACAAATATTCATCCTCTAAGCTCGCTTAATCTGGTTTCTACGAAAATAACATAAAGCAACACTATGTCCGATCTTACCACAAAAATGACAACCACTCCTTCGCTTAGCAACAAATTTTATGTCTTGTATCTTTGTAGTCACAATGTTTGCTTGGGTCTCATCCTTGCATTCAGCTTAAACAACTGGGATTGAGCGCTTTACAAACTTGGTTTCTTCATTCTTCTCAACCGTCTGAGAACTGCTTCCATGATAATAGTGTTTTCCATTGAACAAGAATCAATTCCCACAAGGTGTGCTTTGATTTTCTCTTGTCTCTGTCATTGACCCTGATATTTCTTCAGCTTTTATGAACCTTATCCCTTCAGCTTCGTCATAATTTTGTGAAGTTGACCCTTGATAACCAAAACCCCAACTGATTTTTGGAGACTGTCCGATTGACAAAATATGATCCAGAGTTGCTGATCCAGTGTTCAACATCCTTACTTTCTTGTAGTTCTCAGTAAGTTGTCTTTCTATAAGCTGGCTCTTCTCAAGTTCTTGATTCAGTAGCTGTTTCATCTGATGAAATTTTATTTCAGACTCTTGTTGGATGCGGTTCTGATCTGCAATAACTCTTTTAAGAGACTGAATCTCATCTTCATCACCATTTTCTGTCATCCCACACTTCGAAGCACTCTTCGTATAAGTCTTTTCCATCTGTAGGATGTCGACTTGAGCTTTTAAGATATATTTATCCTTGATGAGCTGTAGGTTTTCGTGACTGAGTTCTGTAAATTGACCAAAGAGTACCTTATACTCAGCTAGAAGATATGCATCTAGATCACTTTCTGTATAACTGTGTGACGCATCTGAACTGGTGTGTGACACACACGACGCACGAAATTCACCTTCAGTGATGTCTTTTTCAGATCCTATAACTCCATGAAGAGACACGAAATTGAGAGCATCTTCTTTTCTTTCTGGCTTTTTATCAGTGCAACTTCTCTTCATCTTTATCTTCTTTGTGTTCACACAATCTGATTTTATGTGCCCATTACAATTACATCCATTACACCTTGATTTATTTTCTCTTGAATGATGGACAATCTGTTTTGACATGTCCAATACCATGACAATTAAAACACACCACTTCCTGTCTTTTCTGTCCTTCTTCTTTTCTAGGCAATCTGTCGTCGGACGTCTTAGACATAAGATCTATGGTTTCTTTAAGTTTCAGAATCATAAGGTGAATATATTCTTCAATTTTTTGAGCTCTTTTTGGATGTCTTCACCAACTGTTTCTCTAGAGTCTTAAGCAGGCTTTGAGAATTTAGATTACAGTTTCATCTCCTCAGCCTTTCATATCCCTATTACCTCAGCAAACTTGAGTTCATCAGTGTTCATCGTCAAAGTTATCACCGCTTTGTGTGCTGTAAACTTAGCAGGTAAACATCTCAAAAGTTTCTTTGATCACCAATTTTGCATCTTCATATTTTTTTACCTAAAGCTTGTGCTTCATTGTCTATGGAGCTGAGCTTGGCACTGAAGTCTCATCATCGGCCATCCTTATGTTTTCCTCATCATTAGCTGAGCTGATTGTCTATTTTTTTTGTTTTTTTTTTGGTTTATCAAAATCAACCCCATTCGAATTATTTGAAAGTTTGATTCGGAACCAGTTTGGGTTCTATCAGGTTCGGGTCGGAGTTAGTAAATCTTCAAAGAGCCGATATAACCCAATGTACTTTCGGGTTTGGGTCCCAATCGGTTTTTCAGTTTAAAATACCTGATTCATACTTACTTTATAACCAAAACATAAGTAAATTCGGTTCTTCAGGTTTAAAATACCTGTTTTGAACCTTTTGTAACAAAAACATATGTAAAATTAATTCAAAAATAATAAAAGAACATCAACCGTGATCATTCAAAATCAAACGAAATGGAACAAATTTATTAAAAAAACAAAATCTAAAACGAAAACCAAGTTCTCATGACATAAAAAACATTGTTTAGTGAAAACATAATCAAAATATAAATATTTTAAGATTCAACAGTCACCTTAAACCATCAACCTTCATGTAATAGAACCACCAACCTTCATGTAATATATACGTAATTAAATGTTCAATGTATCTTAATATATTTTGAATACTATTATTAGAAGTTGAGATCATATTTTGTACAAGATTTTTTTGGGGTTTGAATGTTTCAGATTCTATCAGATATCCATTTAGATTGGAGTTCGATTCAGATAATACTCATAATCCGAAATGCCATAAAACAAGATCCATTCGGTATTTATGTCGGGTTCGGATTGGTTCAGATTCATTTATATCGGATCGGATTCGGTTTATTTGTCCACCCCTAGTTTTGACACCACAAAACGTGGATATGGATTCGGATAACCAAAACCCTCACAAAAAATATTTTGAGCATAGATTCATGTTAACAAGATTTTGAGAATAATTGCTAAATTAGGAAAGTGATGATCTTTGTGGCAGAAATTCTGTCAAGCATCCACACATCACCATCCACGCATTACCAATCCATGTATCACTCTTCTGCACATCACTCATCCAAGAATCACTAATTCACGAATCTCAGTTGGACAAATACGACTACTCCAAACGAGTTTTTTGATATTTGATGGTAAAGCTTCAATCTAATCAATTTTGACATACATTATACTCTCAAATTAGCTTCTATCTATATAGATTTTCTTGTTCATATGCGTTGTTTCACCCACCTAGAACAAAAGCATTGAACTCTACGTCTTTGTCTATCTCACCAACTAATAAAGTTTTAATCTCAGTCTTAAAATTTACAGCATGAAATTTTTAGAATCTTTGTATTTATCCCCGTCCACACGTCATCCGTCCACACGTCATCTATCCATATATGCGTTAAGGGCAAAATTGTAAATAATATATTGCTGGCCCACAATAAAGTATGTCAAATCTAGGAAGTGACACTGACTGAGTGTAATTAAAAGTTACAACTGTCATACGCAAATTCCGAAACGAACCGTTGAAGCAAAAGAAAAAAAAATTGTCCACTTCATTTCATTAAAACCCAATGGGCAAACAAGATTACAGATGGATTTATATAAAGTCCGATTACAAACAAACTCATCCCAAAACCAATTCAGATAAGCTCAAAACACGTGACCTAATCCTTCATCAAGCATGTTCTTCCACGTGTCACTCGGTGCTTATGACGGAAGAGTCGTCGATTGGTTTTCCAGAGGATTCGCCGATCTTCTTCACCGACAAGAAACATAAGCTAATTTCCGACCTCGGCAAGGTTTTCTCCGGTTAATCCGGTTACAACTGTCATCTTGAACTATAAAATAAATCAAATGTTTTTTTTTGATAGATCAAATGTTGGTTATAAGAACGATCTCACAAACACACATATATAGGACACTAGGGCCGGCCCGCCCTACGAAGAGGATATAGATTTTAAAATTATATAAATTGTTAGAGATAATGTATGATAAAAGGTTTATTCTTTAGTAATATAAATATTTATTTTTTGTTATAAAAATAAAGAAACCAAGCGATTTTGTTTTTTTTTTTAATTTCAAGACTTAAATGAATTTAAATAAAGTCGTAAAGAAACTATCGAACTTGTAATTGTAGATTAGTTTAATATATATGAAATAACTTTATTCTTACTATGGTTAATTATTAGTGCTATTAACCGAGAACTTGAGGTAAAATCTAAAGTCTTCCACATCACTTTCATCTATGGAATGCCCCAACAGGAACTTCGATCCTCTTTTTGGAACAAGATCTCCCAGTTAGGTGAACATAGAGAGACTGCCTGGTTATTGTCAGGAGATTTTAATGACATACTGGAAAATAGTGAAAAAGTTGGTGGTCCTGAAAGATGTGAAGGCTCGTTCATCCCATTTCGTAGCTTTGTCTCTCAAAATGGGCTGTGGGATGTTAAACACGCTGGAAACTCACTTTCATGGAGAGGTCAGCGCAGCAAGCATTATGTCCGTTCAAGACTTGATCGCTCCCTTGCAAACTGTGCATGGACGGACATGTTCCCCTCGAGTCGCTGTGACTACCTCCGGTTCGAAGGCTCTGACCACCGCCCAATTGTTACTTTTCTTGACACGTCGAGGGCCAAAAGAAGGCGCTTGTTTAGATACAACAGAGGGATAAAGGACGATCCGGAAGCAAGGAAAGTGATAGAGGAGGCGTGGCAAAAAGATATCCCTGAGGAAGTTGACTGCAAGATAAAACGCTGTCGTTTGGAACTGATCAAATGGTCGAAAACAAAAAAGGAAAACAGTGCAAAAGCAATTCTGGAGCTCCAAACAAGATTGGAAGCTAATCTGTCCTCTGATAACCCCTCTCCAGATTTAATCCAAGAAATCTCTATTGCTCTGGTCAAAGCTTATAAGGAGGAGGAATTATTCTGGCGCCAAAGAAGCAGGATCATGTGGCTTCAAGGAGGAGATCAGAACAGTGCTTATTTTCATGCAGTCACAAAATGCAGAAGATCTTTCAATCGCCTTACTACTATCCAGAATGAAGAGGGACAAGTCTTCCATGAAGAGGCAGCAATAGGAAGAGTCTTTGCGGAGTACTACTCTAAGTTATTTACCTCTAATGGAGCCCATGATCTACAGGCTGTAGAGGAAGCTATCACCCCAAAGATAACCCCTGAGATAAATCAAGCTCTTATTGCCATTCCGGATGACCTTGAGATCCACACTGCAGTAAGGAGCATCCATGTGGACAAGGCACCGGGTCCTGACGGTTTTTCTGCGGGCTTCTATCACTCCTTTTGGGGGGTAGTTGGAGAAGACATTTGCCGGGATGTCCGGAATTTTTTTGTGTCAGGGAAGATGGATACAAGCATCAATGAAACTCATATCTGTCTCATTCCCAAAATCTCAGGGCCAAAAAGTCCTTCGGAGTTCCGGCCAATAGCCCTCTGCAGTGTCAGATACAAAGTCATCGCGAAGATCCTTACCCTCCGCCTCCAACGTTTTCTTGACACCATAGTTTCAAAGTACCAATCAGCTTTTATCCCGGGCCGAGCAATAGAGGACAACATTCTAATAACTCATGAGACTCTTCACTACTTGAAAGTCTCAGAGGCGACAACGCGATGCTCAATGGTGGTGAAAACCGACATGAGTAAAGCGTATGATCGAATAGAATGGGCTTTCCTTGAAAAGGTGATGCAGCGACTAGGCTTTGATCATATCTGTATAAATTGGATTATGGAGTGTGTCACCACTGTCTCTTACTCCTACCTCATCAATGGAGCACCCCACGGACGAGTAGACCCTAACAGAGGCTTGCGCCAAGGCGACCCCCTCTCCCCATATTTGTTCATTCTCTGCACTGAAGTGCTTACGGGTCTGTGTCTGATGGAGCAGAAGAGGAGACATTTTCAGGGACTGCGTGTAGCACGTAAAAGCCCATGGGTGAACCACTTATTGTTTGCAGATGACACTGTTTTCTTTAGCAATACCAGCGTAAAGAACTGTACCTCACTGGTGAGGATTTTAAAGAGATACGAAGCCTGCTCAGGACAGTGTATAAACCTGGCTAAATCAACGGTCACTTTCTCCTCTAGGACTCCGGAAATAATCAAGACTAGAGTGCAAGCTGCCATTGGTATAGACACAACAGGAGGAATGGGAAAATATCTCGGTCTGCCCGAGACCTTTGGTCGTAAGAAAACTGATGTCTTTACAGGGCTAGTGGACAAGATCAGACAACGATCCCACTCTTGGCCGACAAAGTTCCTATCAGGCGCGGGGAAGCATGTCCTCCTGCAATCTGTCCTCTCGGCTATCCCAAATTACACCATGTCTAGCTTTAAAATCCCTATCTCCCTATGCAAGCGAATCCAATCTATCCTTACCCGATTCTGGTGGGACAGTTCCCCGGATAAGAGGAAAATGGCATGGGTCTCTTGGGATAGGATGGCAACACCAAAATGTGTGGGAGGTCTTGGTTTCAAAGACATCGCTTCTTTTAATGATGCTCTCCTTGCAAAGCTAGGATGGAAGATCCTAAATAAGCCAGATGCTCTGCTTTCCCAAGTACTTAAAGGCAAATACTTCTGGGATTGTTCCTTTATGGAGAGTGAACCGAAAAAAGCTTCTTCTCATGGCTGGGTGGGGATTATGGCAGGCAAACAAGTTCTGGAAGCAGGTCTCGGGTATCTAGTGGGCAATGGAGAGAGCATTAATGTATGGTCAGACCCCTGGCTCTCTACCTCCCAACCATTATCACCCTTTGGACCTCCAACTCTTGCAAATCAAAATCTGAGAGTAAAAGACCTTCTCCTTCCTAATACAAATGATTGGAATCTACCCATGGTGCGGCTTCACTTACCTCAGTATGAGGATACCATAAGACAGTTAATTCCCAGCTCTTTAAAGCCCCCTGATAAATTGGTTTGGCTCGGTGAGAGAAATGGAGTATACTCTACCAAATCTGGTTATAAGATGATGAATATCCATATGCCAGTCCAATATCCCCATGGCTTTGAGTGGATGAAGCATGTCTGGAAGCTAGACTGCCCAGCTAAGCTTCAGCACTTCCTGTGGAGAGCTCTAAACAGCGCACTCCCTGTTGCAGAGCTCTTAATCCATAGAGGGATGCCAGTAGAGCCAGCTTGCAAAATTTGCGGGGATTTGGAAACAATAAGCCATGTCCTCTTTTTTTGCCCTTTTGCTTTGGCAACTTGGGAGCTAGCCCCTATTCACTGTGATATTCCTTTTAGTCTACCTCCAATCTCGCTCCAACTCTTGCTGACACAGCTCCCAAACGTCATCAACCTCCCCCCTTCGGGTCTCACCTGTTCCCCCCTGTCCCCATGGATTCTCTGGAATCTTTGGACAGCAAGGAACAAAAGGATGTTTGATGACAAGATTTATACAGCTGAGGAAACTTTATCCAAAGCTGTCAAAGATGCTAAAGAGTGGGAAGCTGCCAAGATTAAATCTGAAGACATAACAATTCCAAAAAAGAGCTGTTTAAGCTCTACTGACCCTTCTCTACCAGTGTGTATGGTTGATGGTGCTTGGAATGCTGAGTCTAAATGTGCAGGTTTTGGTTGGTTGATACAGGATAAACAAGCAAAGTTGGAGATAAAAGGCGCTGCTTCTCGACCTTATGTTGGCTCAGCTCTAGCAGCGGAAGCTCTGGCCATCCGTGAAGCTCTCCAAGTCGCCACCAATGCGGGTCTCTCACGCCTCAAAGTATCATCGGACTCCAGTGTCCTAATTTCTGCCCTGCGATCAGGGATGGTTCTGAACGAGATAGCGGGACTCCTCCATGAGATCAGTCACCTCATTCCTCTCTTCTCTACCTTATCTTTAATGTTATGTCAAGGTCTGTGAACCTTACTGCTGATAGGCTTGCTAAAGAAGCTCTCTCTATTTTAATGTCTCAAAACAATGTATGATTTCTGAAGTTATAAATTCAAGCCTTTGACCAAAAAAAAAAAAATCAATTTTGACATACATTATACTCTCAAATTAGCTTCTATCTATATAGATTTTCTTGTTCATATGCGTTGTTTCACCCACCTAGAACAAAAGCATTGAACTCTACGTCTTTGTCTATCTCACCAACTAATAAAGTTTTAATCTCAGTCTTAAAATTTACAGCATGAAATTTTAGAATCTTTGTATTTATCCCCGTCCACACGTCATCCGTCCACACGTCATCTATCCATATATGCGTTAAGGGCAAAATTGTAAATAATATATTGCTGGCCCACAATAAAGTATGTCAAATCTAGGAAGTGACACTGACTGAGTGTAATTAAAAGTTACAACTGTCATACGCAAATTCCGAAACGAACCGTTGAAGCAAAAGAAAAAAAAATTGTCCACTTCATTTCATTAAAACCCAATGGGCAAACAAGATTACAGATGGATTTATATAAAGTCCGATTACAAACAAACTCATCCCAAAACCAATTCAGATAAGCTCAAAACACGTGACCTAATCCTTCATCAAGCATGTTCTTCCACGTGTCACTCGGTGCTTATGACGGAAGAGTCGTCGATTGGTTTTCCAGAGGATTCGCCGATCTTCTTCACCGACAAGAAACATAAGCTAATTTCCGACCTCGGCAAGGTTTTCTCCGGTTAATCCGGTTACAACTGTCATCTTGAACTATAAAATAAATCAAATGTTTTTTTTTGATAGATCAAATGTTGGTTATAAGAACGATCTCACAAACACACATATATAGGACACTAGGGCCGGCCCGCCCTACGAAGAGGATATAGATTTTAAAATTATATAAATTGTTAGAGATAATGTATGATAAAAGGTTTATTCTTTAGTAATATAAATATTTATTTTTTGTTATAAAAATAAAGAAACCAAGCGATTTTGTTTTTTTTTTTAATTTCAAGACTTAAATGAATTTAAATAAAGTCGTAAAGAAACTATCGAACTTGTAATTGTAGATTAGTTTAATATATATGAAATAACTTTATTCTTACTATGGTTAATTATTAGTGCTATTAACCGAGAACAATGATACGGAATTGTATTTGGTTTGGATTTTAAGACACTACACATATATATATATATATATATATATATATATATATATATATATATATATATATATATAAATAATTATTAAATATGGAATTTAATAGTTTCATTATAATGTTAATAACAATTCCGCATTACTCAAAATATTATACTATTTGAATGTTTATTAAAAAGTACTGGTTTTAATATAAAATGCGAATGATTATTTGTAGATCTTTGTAAAGGAACATGAACCCAATTTTCTAGGCGAGAAACAAAAAAACAAGAGCTGATTTATAGAATCAGAGAAGTGGTAGGCTAATACATGTATTTTACAAAATAGAAACAATATAGAGAAGAATATAATAGAAGGAGATGAAGAAGGCCCATCGGAGGCAATCGACTGACGCGGATGACATTGAAGAACATAATCTTAGCTTTAAAGATAAGAAAACACGACTGTTTTGAGCTTTCGACCACGGAACAAAAAGTGCTGTGACAAAAATAGGATCTACAAAATATAGTTGGGAGTATTGACCCACCAAACATGAGACCCATCGAAGCTTTTACGACCCAACCAAAACTGGAACATTATTGGTGAAAAAATGGCTCGGAGGAAAAAAAATGTATTTCTCTGAATAGCATATACTTGCCTAAACCAAGTCTTTTTATTTTATCATTCCTTGGGAAGTTACAGCTTTGGCCGAGAGTTCAAACAATATCTGGGATAATAGAATAAAGAGCATTGGTCCAAAACGAAAATGATGACATCTCTAGGCTAAAATTAAGTAAATCTGACTTGTGACCACTATTTCTGCTAATGGTTCCATCTTTGCTTGCAGGTATCAGCTCAGCAACTCTTAAGAAGTAAGTTTAACATCATTGACTGAACGATATCACTCCTTAGAACTTCACTTCAGCACCCTTGCCTATAACTGCAGCGAAATATTATGTAAAGTAAGCCATTCATTCCAACATCATTTTACACGTCTTGCTAGGAATCAAAATTATAGATATCAAAAACAACCCTAATTTAAAGGTTTCAACTCTTTAGCTCTCACACTGATAGTTTATTTACTAAACTCTTTGAGTATATGAGACTTACATTGACATCACTTTGCAGGAAAAATACATGTTGAGTGCCTAGACCCATGGCCTCGTAACTCCTGCGGTTTGCTTGAGGAAGCTTTGGTAAAGAAGCTTCTAAGAGTATCACTTCTGGAATAAATGGTTCTGGAATGTATTCCTAATCAGCGAGCTCTTTTTTCCTCATTGTTATTGTTTTCTGATCATCTATACCCAAGCTACAGATATAATAGATATTGCAATATGAATATCAGATAAATCAAATCAGAATCTAACAGATCCCTAAACACACTATTGGATAATCAAATATAATCTGAACAAAAACGAACAGCGCAAAAGAGAAGTAAATACCTCAGAGCAGATCCAAGAGGCTTAACCACCAATGTGATTTGTGTAGACTTGTGTAGACGCTTTTAAGAATATTTGTGATCAGTTTTACGGAACCCGAATTATACTACAAAACCAAAGTATCAAGATCAGACCAACAGAAACAATAACAGAACTCATAAACAGAGAAAACAGAGACGAAGAAAAGGATCACGATCATGTTCATGTTCAAGGATTATATCGCCGCCGGAGAGTTACAGAGGAAGCGAAGGGGAAAAAGTGAAGAGGGATTAGGGTTCGATGCAAGAATATCTGGGCCCATCTGAAGTGACAAACAAAAGAAAAAGCTCAGTACGCAACGTTTCATTAATCCGACGTGGCGGATGCAGAGAGCATGAGTTTCCAGCGTGTCATCTGATGTGGCGCAAGGAGGAGAGAAAGAAGTCTATTTTATATAAATAGATTCTTATACATTCGCTATACTTTCAGTTTTGCAAAGAGAAGTCTAATAAATGGACAAGGTCGGTCATTCATTATACTTTCAACATGTATCTATATATTGTAATGTGCACATTTATATAATAATAAATAATGATTATTATATATTATAAAACTAAACATTCGAAACTAAAATAAATACTGAAAATATAATGTGATTTATCAAAGAATATTGAAGATTACAGTCATTTTAATTCTAAACAAAATTATTTATTATTACAATCTCATAATTCTTTCATTATTTGTTTGTTTATAGTATTTTTTTAATTTATAGTAATTTTAAATACTTCATAAATTAATATAAAATAACTTTGATTATAACTTTCCGTCCATAGGGTTGTCCGACCCTAATTAGTAATGTGTACATGTTTCACCAAAGATTGATGAACTAGCCAAGATAAGTTACGTCCAACAAATTATTGGATAAAAATTAAGATATTTTTAATATATTCGAATTAGTTATCATTTAAATAAAAATATCATTTAATCAAAAATAATCAGATCAAAATTAGGTGATTATTTTTTATAGCTTAATACTTAGGGGATGGGTAGAAAACTTATTAATCTCTATATATGTTTTATAAATTATTTATAAATATTTATAAATAATTAACTAATAATCAGAAAACGAGCACACAAACAAACAAAAAAAAAACTATTTTTGCAAATGTTTCTGAATACAGCGAAGTGAAAGTTTTCCAAGATGTAACTTGATAGAAGCCGAACTAAAATCTAGATAGCTTTGAACTATCCCTCCGTTTCATATTAAGAGTATCTCCAATTCATCCTTATATTTGGTTTTATATGTTATAATAGAGTAAAATCTACTTCATTATACCTATATTGTTTTCCCTAAAATAGAGATTATTATTTCTCTTATATATTTAGGTGAAGAAATAACTATCTTTTATAATAGAGGCATATTTTTTTATTTACACAATAATCTTTTAACTTTTTGTAATTATAACTGAAATACATGTTTATAAAGAAATACACTTTTTAGATATAAAACACATTTTTGTTTACATAATAATTCTTAATTTTTACAGTTATAAATACAATAAAAAGTAATATTATAATTATTTTATTTAGTATTCTAACGTTTTATTTAACAAATGATATTTAAAATTTATATTTAAAACTTGAAACAACTTAATAATCTGGTAAATTGTTTCCGGAGACACAAAGATCGTGTGAATATTTTCCAAACGAAGGGGATGGAGAGGAACTTGTTGATTTGGTTGCATATTGTCCAAAAGAAGTGGATTGAGGAGGAGCTTGTTGATTTGGTTGTTGGTCACTTCAAATACCAGATAATCTTATATAATAAAGTTGAGTTTTTTTTCTCCTTAGGGGGAAAAATGCCATGTAGCATTCTCCTTTTAGTAATTAAAATATTTTCTAACATTTATTTAATGTGTTTTGGTATTAATTGTTATTAAGTGTTAGTTTATTTTTGTTACTGACAATTTATTACAACGATGTTTTAATTTTGGATTGAAAGTTTAATTTATTATGAATTTTATGTCTTGATTATCTTTAGATTTCATAACTCTTATGCTACATATTTTTTTAAAAAAAATACTTTTAAACTATTTCTTGGTATTAATTGTTATTAGGTGTTAGTTTATTTTTGTTATTGACAATTTATTACAACGATGTTTTAATTTTGGATTGAAAGTTTAATTTATTATGAATTTTATGTCTTGATTTTCTTTAGATTTCATAACTCTTATGCTACATATTTTTTTTTAAAAAAATACTTTTAAACTATTTCTTAATATTTTATATGTCAAATAAAAATACAAAAATAGAAATTAAAGTTAATTATTTTCAAAAAAAAAATACCATGTGGCATTCTCCTTTTAGTAATTAAAATATTTTCTAAACTTTATTTAATGTGTTTTGGTATTAATTGTTATTAGGTGTTAGTTTATTTTTGTTATTGACAATTTATTACAATGATGTTTTAATTTTGGATTGAAAGTTTGATTTATTATGAATTTTATGTCTTGATTTTCTTTAGATTTCATAACTCTTATGCTACATATTTTAAAAAAAAATACTTTTAAACTATTTCTTAATATTTTGTATGTCAAATAAAAATACAAAAATGGAAATTAAAGTTAATTATTTTCAAAAAAATTTAAACATAAAATAGATACATATCCAAACTATTACTTTATGTTTGAAAACATTTAAAATATTATCTTTAGTTTTTATATATTTATTTTCATAGCTAATATATTATTTATAATAAAACTAAATCATTTACTAAATCGTGGTTCACCCACGGTTGATCCAATGATCCATAGACCCGGTAAATCGTCTGGTTCAGTGTTCGGATCGGGTGTCAAAATATTGGTTTATAGGAATTCTTTATATTTGATGTTGACGATGGAAAATGGAGCCTCTAAGATTCTCATTCTTTTAACGCAATCGACGTAACCGTCATATAATCAATCTAGAAATTCCAGTCATCCCACTCTAATAATGTTTAGTAACTGATGGCGATTCAAGTCCAAAAGACTAACATTTGGTCTATTGGTATTCGCACATAAACTTTATGGTATCTTCCCATGTTACACTATCTAAGGAAACAAATAACTTCCCTGATGTATGCTATCCGTGTTCACATTTTAAAAAACCGTGAACATGATTAATATCCTCTCAAAACTAAACTAAACAAAAAAGAATCATTACTTCCAATCTGAGAGAAATTTAAAAACGTTGCCTGGTTGCGAAAGTTATTTAAAATTGATGTAAACCACACACCACCCTCACCATTAATCATTCGCACCACACTAACCATTTATTGTCAAAACCATCCCCTTCTTATTATTTGAGGAGACCATTTATAAATAAACCTTTTAATCATGTGTGATTAACAAGTTTGCCATTATTTACTTGGCATCACCACAATCCACCTCACAACCT
Organism: Raphanus sativus; assembly: GCF_000801105.2. Lineage (NCBI taxonomy): Eukaryota > Viridiplantae > Streptophyta > Magnoliopsida > Brassicales > Brassicaceae > Raphanus > Raphanus sativus. The sequence continues at coordinate 14,072,286 of NC_079511.1, forward strand.
TTTTTCAAAAACCCTTTCTTAACTAGACTTATTACAGTCATGTCATTGCCTAAAACATATAGTATATCCTTCATTTTATACATCTATGTACCATTATGTCTTTACAATTAATTGTGGAGAAAATCGTATTAATTGTATGACTGTTTCGGAAATCTATAAATGGAATATTCATAAAGGCAACATTGATTATTTGACTTAATCACAAGTCTATATTATTGTTTTCATAGTACATCATAAAAAGTTGACTCGAGCATGGTCATGTTAATTGGTCACGATTTTGTGATGTATCTTAACATAATGTTTTGGTCATGTTAATTGGTTACGTGTGTTGATATGAACGATAATATCAAATCCGGTAGGGTTTTTATAATGTTATACAAAATTAGTAGGATACTATGATATCAATAGTCACAATTGATAGGGTTCTGACTATATATAAACGATTCATATTTTTCTGATATTAAATTTCTTTATGATTCTTAATTATACATGCCATTTTAAGGACTGAAAAATATAAATGATTCATAATTATGTTATATTATAAAACTTTAGTACATGAAATTTATTTTGATGAATATTTTTTGTATTTTATGGAATATGTGACATTTATTTTGGGATAGACAATATACATTATTTTATATTGTAATATCAAAATATCGTATATAAAACATTTTGAGCAATCTTGAAATTTGTAAAATACATTCAAAAAATAATTCTATATTAAATTTATTGCAATCCCTAAAATTTTGTAAAAATACATTTTGATTACAAAATTATCATAAATGGTGACAAACATTAAACTTGGAAATTTCTATAATTTTTTCTGATTAATTTTAAGGCGAATATCATTTTTAATATTGACTTCCTTAATTTCTGCCATATGCATATAATACTTTCTATAATTATCTAAAAATCTACGATTATAATCCTATACAAAATTAATAGGTTAGTCTGATATATATAGTCACAACTGATAGAGTTTTGACTATATATACAATTCATATGTTTATAATATTAAATTTCTTTATGATTCATAAATGATACATGATATTTTTAGGGAGTAGAAAATATAAAAGATTCATAATTATGTTCTTCTACAAAACTTTAGTAGGTAACATTTATTTTAAATATTTTTATATTTTATGGGATACATGACATTTATTTTTGGGACTGAACAATACAAAATGTTCTATATTGTAAAATAAATATCGTATATAAAAATTATGAGCAATCTTGAAAAATTGTAAAATCCATTCAAAAAAAAAATCCATATTAATTTTCTTGCAATCCCTTAAATTTTGCAACAATACTTTTGATTACAAAATTATCATAAATGGTGAAAGATATTAAATTTGAAAATTTATATAATTATTTCCGATTAAATTTAGAGAACTAACCATTTTTAATGTGAACTTCCTTAATTTTCGCCATATGTGTATAATAATTTCTATAATTATCTTGAAATCTACAATTATAATCCTATACGAAATTAATAGGATAGTCTTATATATAGTCAAAATTGATAGGGTTTATGATTCATATTTTATAATATTTAATTTCTTTAGATTCATAAATAATACATGCCATTTTTAGGGACTCGAAAATATGATTATAAAACTTTGGTATATGACTTTTATTTTTATTAATATTTTTTATGGGAAATGATAACAAAGCGGGGGTTAATATAAACTGTTTTATATTGTAAAATCAAAATGTCGTAAATAAAAATTTATGAGCAATCTTGAAACGTTATAAAATACATTCAAAAAGGAATTCTCTATTAAATTTCTTGCAGTCTATTAATTTTTGCAACAAAAAAAATTATTAGAAATTTTTTATAAATGGTGACATACATTAAATTTGGAAATTCATATAATTATTTCCGATTAAATTTAAGGATAACGTCATTTTTAATGTGGATTTCTTTAATTTTCGCCCTATACATATAATACTTTATATAATTGTCTGGAAATCTAATAACAATTAGGGATTTGCAACATTACTTTGTGGCAACATCTAGATATATCAGGTGATGAGAAAAGAGATCGAATCCAACAATCAAACTGTAGCCCCTGGTCTCGTGTTTCCTCGAAACTTTTTAGTAAAAACACTTTTTTATAAATAAAAGATAAATTAGAAGAGGCTCATATGTATTTTGAATTATAATGAATATTAAGGTTCGATAAAGTGTCTATTTTAAAATTTTGAGTCTTAATAAGTCCACTAAATTTGAAAATTCATATTAGTTTCTTCTTTTTTCTATTGTACTTAATATTATTTACTTCAATATATTTATTTTCTTTTACAATTTTTATGTACTTCAAAACCATTATAATTTTAATGAAATATAACGATTTAACTTCAATAATAAGACAATTACTGTTTATCAACCATAATAAGGTTATCTTTATCCGGATACTTCGGTAAGCGTTTTTGTTATTTGAAAAATTCAGTAAATATCTCATTCCAAATTAGTTTTCCTTACATTAATCTGGATATCAATGTTACTTATGCTAATCTATTCTATGTATAATATGTCATTTTCCGTGTTTTCAATATCTATAGATTAAATTTGTAATTTCTTTTATTCCTTTCATCCCGCGCAAGGCGCGGGTAATCACCTAGTTACTAAATACAACAAGTCAGCAAGCCCGAATGTCACATATAGTTAGAAATTGTCTTTATCATGATCGTTATAGATGCTAACATCTCATTTACTAATTAACAAATTGATTTTTTACTAAGAAGATTCGATGAAATTGTTCCATTCCGGTTAAAATAGAAGTTGTCTATCAAATAGAGGAGTTTAGGAACCATTTATAGTTTTTAGCTAAAAACATATTTAGAGTCATATTAAGATTCGTTGATATTTCTAAATAAGGGTGGACAAACAAGAATTTTGTTATGAACACACACAAAATCTTCCATTATAACAAAACTAATATAGAAAATAATTTTATGTTTTGTTATTTTAAGATGCATATTTTTGAGAGACCTTGAAACTAAAGTAACACATACAACTGGCATTCAATATTTTAAAAGTCAATATGGTAAGTTTAAAAATATATATTAGATACTCACCAATTATTTTATCAAAAATTGACACCTCACCCTTATTTTTATAAAATTTATAAAATTTGAAACGTATTACATCTTTCTATTATTTGAACTAAATATATTAGTAAAAGTTTTATAGTTCATATATAGTTATTTTAATAATTAATAATAAAAGTATGTTCTCTATATAAAACATCAACTTTGTTTATGACTATTGGCTTTTTATTCTATTTTTATTAAATCGATTAGTAATAACCACTTATCCTATTCCACTTTGAACTAAACAAATTCAAACAAAATAATGCACTATGGTCACTAACCACTATAAAAAAAGATAAAAATATCATTTTTTCTCATATTTCACATATTTTATTTTTAAGACCATATAATAATATATAAATTTATGTAAAAGTATAACATAAGAACCCGGCGCGTAGCGCCAGAATATCACTAGTAACGAAGATAACTGGTTCCAAAAGTTTATAAGTAGATTCAAAAAAATTAAAGATAAAAGAAGCTCATTCTCATTTCATAATGCATTAATTGATCATTTATTTTAAAATATAGTAATAATGCTGGTTAGGTCATGCTTATTTGTTTTATTATTATTTTTAAAAAAATCTGTAATAAATGTTTAATTTGAATAATATTTTTACTGTTATGAAAAAATCCAAAATTTATGATGAATAGGGTAATCTTCAAGATTTATAAGTTAAAGATATTAATTGTAAAATTAAAAAAAACTTTTAGGAATATTATTTTTATAGGAGAAAATAGAGAAATACATTGGAAAAATCCACTTCTGTTATAGAAGAAAAATTAGAGGAATATATTGGAGATGAGCTAAGAGTCGTTTGAGCTTTTAAATTTGTTCTACTATAAGTTTACATTTATTCTGCATATTTTAAACAAATTTTCTAATTTTTGCTCTTACTTTCAATTCATTAATTAGTAAAATCAAACAAAATTTTATACTAAAGAGGAGTAAAAACAGAAAATTTAACAATTTTCTACTAGAACGATTTTATAGATTCTATTTTCAAATGTAAACACCTTTTATGTCAATTTGAAATTTATATTTGACAAATTTTTTTTATTCGTGTGTAAAAACTTTAAAGTACCTTTATATTAAAACGAAAGGAGTATTAATAATTTATTTAGGGATAAAACCTCGGACACCTCTATTCGTTTGATTTAAAGTTTTTTTTTTTGGTAAAAATGTTTAAGATAAATTTCTGTCTCCTTTAAAAATCAAGGATACAGAGATACAAGCCTATATAACAGAACCTGAAGGTCGTAGTTTGACTTTTTATCTTAATATAGTCTCATTTGTAATTTTAAAAATATTCCATTGATTGCGTTTGTTTCTATATACCAAATTTTATATAATAATTTAATATAAATCTAGAATGTGTAATTGCGAGGTGGTAGATGCCGATTGAAGGACACGAATAATCACGTCGTTTATTGATTTGGTTTTTTTTTTTTTTTTGTAAACTAAAAGACAAAGCAGCCGGAAAAAAGTTTATTGATTTGGTTTGCTTAACGAATCTTATTGAGAAACTACTTGTCAACCAAAAAAGACGAGTGAAGATTTGGTTTCCTCACACTTAATATATATCTAATTATCTCTTCTGATTTCAATCACGGGAGACATTAAAACATAATCACGTTTCTATGGACCCAATTATTAAATTATTTACGTCAAAGAAAAACAACAAAAACAAGGCAAATACCATTAATGGAGTTATCATAAACTCGGAGCATTATACTTGTTTATTTGTATATTTACGAAGGTACTGTTGATGTAGTATCACTTTGTACTGTTGATGTAGTTATTACTTTTCAGGTTTTGTTTGTAAGAAAATTGCATGCGTCTTGTAAATTGGGAAATAAAAATGATCTTACGTACAACTTGAAATGTTCATTTCATATGCAAAACACAACACCGGAGATGACAAATGACAACACATTGGCTCAAGACAAGTCCATCTTCCAACCAATCTTGTCACACCAACATCGATATATTACTACTTTTTAGCGAATCCAATAAATACACTTGTCATCTATCTTATTAAAACAGAAACATTCTGTTGGACCTAACATTTTTTTGTAAGTTTTTAAATTAAATACACTTTTATACTTTATAGTTAAACATACATTTAATCACTAATGTTCATTTCTTTATACTACTATCCATGTTTCCAAACAATATACTTATTTCTTTATACTACTATCAGTGTTTCCAAACAATATACTTATTTCTATATACTACTATCAATGTTTTCAAACAATATATTTTTATACTACCATCAATGTTTCCAAATAATACAATAATTAATCTTAGTTATTTTATATCTATCATTTTCTCTTTAAAATTTTGTAGAAACGTCATAATTTCATAAATTACAAAATAGTGAACTTTAAAATTTCGATTATAAGATTATAAATTATGAAACTATTACAATTTAAATCCAATTAGATTACATATCGGTCATCCATCAGTTCAATCGGTTAGTCTCGGGTTTTAGTGATTTTTAATATGAATATTTTAAAAACATAAATTTAATTGTCAGATCTCCGGATTAACCGGTATAATCACAATCGGGTTGAATTTAAAAATACTGATTTAAATGAAAAAAAAATATTTTAAATACACACTCTTTAAAAATTACCAAAATATTTGTTAAATTATTAGTGAAATTTTTCATCGTAAAATATTCCGCGCTTCAAAAGCGCGGGTCAAAATCTAGTTATTAATTATTACTACAAATATGTTGTAGCCGTAACATGGTCAGTTTTGTGATTAATCATGATAGTCAAAATCGACCGTTATGTTTTGCTTAGAAAATGTGATTAACTACAGTAGTCAATTAATATATAAATTTATTTTAAAGATAATATATTAACTCTAATACAAATTTTATCGAAAAAAACTCGAATACAGTTTCGATCTGGACACATGGATGAATATCTTAGGCAAAAAACATGCATGTTTATCTCGATAATCTTTTTCTTTGAAAGCCATATCTATATAATCTAGATGAAAATGATTTCCCGCTAACTATATTTTTTTAAAAAAACTTTTTTTAATCTAGTTGAATCCAGAAAAATCGTAAACCCGTGGATGGATTTTTTCTCTCGAACATTCAAATAAATTTTAAAGTATAGACTAATATCTGCATTAGGTGAATATAACAATGTTGCTTAATTTTTCATAACAAGAGGATCGAATTTGAAACTTGTTTGTGTTCTATACCGGTCCAATACCACTCAAACACAAAGCCTATTCTCCACTAAGTATAGTTTGTGATTTTTTTTGACATCGAACTAACTTTAGTTTATTATGTTAAAGAAAACTCTAGTTTTTATCAAAAAAAAACTATAGTTTTTCACTCACAATGACCACTACGATGTTGCATATATATATATATATATATATATATATATATATTCTATTTTTGAATGTTTAAATATGAGTGTTTAAATATGAGTTTTAGTGCGAGGAATAATTTATACATATATATATATATATATATATATATATAGGATGCAAGTTGTTTATGTATGTGTGAACATGGTGGATGGATGGTGAGGGCTAAAGACAAAGAAAGAGGAGATGCAATAGGACAGAATACGCATGCAACGGAGATTTCGGATTCGGTCGTATCCTTTTCATTTGTCTCAGCCATTAATTTCCGAAACCCTATCTTCTCTTCCTCATCCATGATCCATCCTTATGTTTGTATCTTCTAATATTATTATATATTAGATAAAATTTAATGATTTTAATGTATACTTCATATATGATACATTATTCAACTAACATTTTCGATATCTAAATGATTCTTTGATCGAAATCCAAAATGTGTATTTATTTTGTCTGAATGGGTTCTTTCCGTTTAAAATGTTGATGAATTAGATTAGAAAAAGTGCAACTATTACAAATCTAGTCATATTTTACAACGCTATTACAAATCTAGTCATAGATTGAAATTAAGTTTTGACATTAAATTATTGTATAAGTCAACTCATGCAGACATATTTTGCAATGTCAAGGTGTTAAAGGTTTCATTATTTATGCCACTTGTCCACATGGTAGTTAATAAAGAATAACCCATTTAGACAAAATAAATACACATTTGTGGTCCTTTTCTTTTGTTGGTAATAATCATATGTGGTCCATTTATCCAAAACAAGCATCTGTCTAATGTGTATTACTATTTAAATAATATATATGTGTATATAAATGTGTGTGTGGGTGTGAAGATGCTCGATTACGATTACAAGTAGAGACACTTGTCCTCTCTTTTTTTTGCCTTTTAATGTTTTGCTCTCTCCTCCTCCTCAAAACCCAACTTCTGATAACTAAAATTTTCACAGGATAGCAATTCATATTCTCTGTATCTTCCCTAATTAAGTTTCGATTATCTAGCTAGGGTTGATGTGAGATTTGTATATCTAGATGGATCTATTTATATGTTGGTTTTGAGAGGCTGAAGCTGCCAGCATGATCTGGTAATCGCTATATACGACATATATACATACATATGCTAATCTACTTCCACATATATCAATGTATCTCTCAAGTTAATATAATCTTAGTGTTCAAAAATGTGTTTTCTAAATCTTTTAGCAAAAAAAAAAAATGTGTGTTTCTCCTCTTTTTCAAAATGAGTGATGTTTCTGTTTTAACTAAAAAAAAAATATTTCTCATATATATATTCATGGATGCATGCATGTATGTGTGTGTGTGTAAGTGTATAGAGATAGTGGTACCAGATCATCCTGCGGCCTCATTCACTCAAATCACCAACAATGAACTTAAGCTTCATGAGAAAACGATTCCAGTTGACTTTTACGACTTCCCTCTGTTATCATTGGAGGTAACAATACATTTGCTTATCTATTTCTACTTCCTTGTAAATCCAGCAATTCATTCTTTTTTTTTTCTGACGAACGTTTTCAATCATTCATGCTTATTGTATTACATCTTGATTCTGGAAATTATACGGATATATGTATCTAATTTTATATGATATATATAAGTATATATATATACGCACATAGTCATATACGATTTAGGTACTGTTTATATATATGATCATGTCCACGAGCTCATGTTTGTTTGGTAGGAACGCGTTAACATGTGACTATGTGTTTCCTTTGCCAAGACTTATGTCAAGCTCTATAATTTTATATTCATATAATAAATCTAGTAATAATAAAGAAGAAGGTGTATTAGTTTGGTGACAAGACTCATCTTATTAATAATTTATATGATTCCGGACTCAGAAAAATACGAATGGCAAATTTTTTATTTTTTAAGAAGTAAAAAACAAAAAGTTGTTTTGATTCTACTTAACAATGTTTAAAACACTGGCAATTAAGTGTGTATTGTTCATTCAATATACGTATGATGCTTCTCACTCTTATCATATCTAATTATTCAACACGTTACTACAATAATTCAAACAATAGGAAAGTTTGCTACAATATTTTGATTTAAGCATTGTGTTTGCTATGCAATGAGAACTAATAGAGCAAACTTGCTTGGACGTATTAATCTGGAGCTTATTTTGAAATAGAGTTTTGGGTCTTATAGTCCCCTACATCTAATAAGATAGAAATGATCATTATACTTGGTTCCAGAAACACCTAAGAACAATCTTGCACACTATTACTATTTTCTTTATTCTTTCTTCTTTGGCACTTGGTTGATCTTTGTATATTGGACCAACGGAAATCAAGTCTACAATATCATGTACCATTGACTTCGGATCAAGCCTTCTATCATATAGGTTGTCACATACGTAACCGATGGTTGGTATAGGTTCTCTGCGTTGATCAGCACGAGAACAGCTCGCCAACTCCAGCTTTTGTTTCCAAGATCTTTCATTTGGAGCTGGAGAACACATGATTGATGGATTGTATTAAGATCATGCATATTATTTTTCCTTAATTATAGATGCATCCTTTATATCTTTTGTTCATTCGTAAGGAATAGTGGTCTGTAGAGACAATAAGTACTACGCCCTTCCGCTTCCTTTATAGTATGTTTTATAACTTTTTCTAAATTATCTATGCAAACTGAACTCATTTTTAATGAATCTTTGTAGTATGCAGCAGTCTTTTCTATTGATTGTATTATTTTTTAGTTATTAATTCACTGCATAAAGTTTAATACGTATGGCTTCATAATTTCAACCCTTTTAACCAAAAAGTCTTAATAAAAACATATGCAGTTGTTTAATAGAAGAACACTATTTTAATCGAAAAAAAAGAAGAACACTATAAGAACATTGTAATTTGTAACAATAGTAGACGGACACTACTTGCAGTTTATGGAAAATGATGTTGGTTTGAGCTACATTTTGGACTTTTTGGACTTTTAATACCAAGATTTCTAACGGAAGAATTTTTTTGTTGTATCTTATTAAATATTAATTAACAATTACAGAAGTAAGAGAAGTGAAAACTACTATATTCAACAAAGTCATCCACGACAAACAATAATTTTTCGACGAATTAATGGCAAGAAATGTGAGTGTATTACTTTTTCCTTTGGAACGCGTGAGTGTATTACATAGAATATAATTAATTAGTTAATCAAACAAATAAAATCATAACGTGATCAGTCACTTAGTAAAACTTTGTTGCTCTAAAGCAATGGTAAGTAAGTAGTCACATCGGTTAAAGGTAACCACTTTTCTTATAGAACCTTGGAAAAATAACCTTTTGCACACTTTATATGTTGATTAAGCTGCCTAACCACCACATGTAATTGCCTTCAAATAATAATTAAAAATAGTGATGGAAATCAAAGTGATATACTATTATGGACAACTCTCCTAGATAAATCTTTTCAAGTTTTTATCACAAAAATGATTCTTAAGAAAGAAAATGACAAAAATATTTCATTTAATAGTTAAAAGATCTTTATATCTTAGATATATAAATCTAAATAAAAAAAATCAGAAAATTTCTTTTTATAGTTTCGAATTATATGTTTTTAAATTAATTTTTTATAATTTTCTTTTTTTCAAAAAAATTCTCTTCAAATTTTTGGTTTTGAAATTCAAAAATGTTTTTTGAAACTATTTATAAAATTTTATTTTCATATTTTAATATTTATTTTATATTTTATAAAATTTTAAACCTCAATTCCAAAATTCCATCCTTTAACTCTAAACCTTAAGATCTAGATTAATTAATCTTAAAGATATAAATGTATATTTATTTCTTTAATGACATATTTTGATCTTTATAGGTTATATTTGTGATAAAAATATATTTTTAAGAGTATCCTATGGTATTTCTCTACTATTATTTTAGAGATTTTCCGAACAATTATTTTGCTTTTCTACTAATATTAAAACAAACCATTATTTTGTTAACATGATCAATTGTGCTTATTTAGCTTATAGAAGATAATACTACATCGCATTAATTTACAAATTTGTTAGATGGATTGGATTCAACTCTTTGCTTGTAGAGTTACTAAGGGCTCACTCATCTTACCTATCTCATAAACGGATGGGTTTAATGTGGCATAATGAATGAGATGTAGGTTTTAGATTATAGAATGTAAACTTGTGGATTCGGCTCCAACAGATCAAATTTTGGTTAGTTAGTTTTCTAAAATTCTGTCGAATTTAACCAATTTTTTTGGTTTCGCTAAATTTTGTTTAGTTTGGTTACGAATTTGTATAGTTTTGAATTAGTTTGGTCAAATTCAGTTAGTTAGATCCCTTTCAGTTTCAGTGCAGAGTTTTAGTTTGGGTTTAATTATTATTTTAAATCAAAATGAATCAGCCGACTGCTGGACTTAACTAGAAGTGTCAAAATAAGTTAGTTCGTTCAACTTATCTCAGCTCATAGTGAACTCAGATCTTTCATGAGTTAGCTCAGCTCAGCTCATTTATCATATGAGCTTCAATATATAAACTCGAACTCATATCATCAATGAGCTAACTCGTGATCTGATATAAAATAATAATAAAAAATAAAAAATGACAAAATAACTTCTATAATTAAATTAAAAACATAAATATTAAATACTAAATAAAAACCAACACATGACAAAAAAAAATCCAACACCTAAAATAAATTAAATTAAAGTAAACCAATGGTCCAAATCCCTATTCTTTGTGATAGTCTTCATCTTAGATATCTTCTTTAGTTTAAGAAGATAAATATGATTAATATATAAATTATTTCTTAAGAAGATTTGGTTTAACATTTTAATTTTAGAAGATGAATATGATAAATATAGAAATTATCCATTTTTACATAAGAAAAATAGAAGTTATCAAAAATAATATATATATATATATATATAGTTGTAAGTATAAAAATGAACAAGCTCATGTTCATTAAACATCGTTCATATAACTCGTGATCTAATTTAGGCTCGATCAATAAGCTCATTTATTAAATGAGCCTAAAATATAGGGATCATACTCACGGAAATTTAAGCTGAGCTGAGCTAGCTCATGAGATATAACTCATTTTGACACCTCTAGTCTGAACCAAAATAATAATCAAAATGTTACTAAAACCAGACTTATATACCAAAATCAATTTTTTTTTATTTGGGTCAAAATCAAAGGTGTAAAATCATCTCCAATAGTTTATTTTTTTTCTTCAAATTAGAATAATTCTATATTAGAGTTTGATTCTATTTCAATGGTATTTTCAGAGTGATGTTTTAAAATATATAATATTTAAGATCAGTGGCATGAAATGGTAATTATTGAAGAAAACTTAGGACTAAATACAAGATGTACTTCTATTTTAATAGATTAGATAATATTTAAGATCAGTGACATGAAATGGTAATTATTGAAGAAAACTTAGGACTAAATACAAGATGTATTTCTATTTTAATAGATTAGATAATATTTAAGATCAGTGGCATGAGATGGTAATTATTGAAGAAAACTTATGACTAAATACAAGATATACTTCTGTTTTAATAGATTAGATTTGAAAAAAAAAAACTAAAACTAAAATTTGATGAATCCCCTAATACAATAAGCGCCACTTTGCGTTGACTGAGCACAAAATGGATGCTAATAAGTGGGCTTGATTCTAATAATAAAGAAATATGGGCTCACAAAACAAAAGCCCAAACCGAACTAATGACATGAAAATAAAAATGAGTTGGGAGAGAGAGCAATGAGACGGAAGATTGAAAAAGCAGAAATGAGATGAGATCTTCTTGCGATCGGTTGCAGGAAGCATTGTTGCAGTGCCATCGCCGGATGCCGGAAGGACCAGCGCGGAGGTCCGGTTGCAGACATCTGAACAAAGCGTTGGCGGAGTGCGTAGTGGGGGAGGCTTGTCCTGAGGAATACGAGGCGGTGAGGTCGTTTTGCTCGAGCGGGGGAACCAGCCTGAAGCGGAAACAGTGCGAGGAGGCTCAGTTCTCCCTTTCTCTCTGTCTTTCTCGCCATCAGCGAGACTTTGAGCAGCAGCGTTGAAGAGACTTGGCATTGTTGCTGCTCTCCTCGAAAGCTTCGTGTAATTTGCGAATTAGGGTTTGTGATTTTGAATTCTGGTTCTTGCATGATCGTTAGATAATTGATCAAGTAATGGTGCTGAGAGAAGCTTTTGCCATATCCAAAAGGTAGAATTTTGGAATTAGACGAAGAGAGGATTTGGATCAAGGTTGAATTGGGTTGATGTAATCTGCAACCCTGAATCACAGTATTCAGTTGTGTAATTGGATGTTGCTTCTGATGAATTTGTATTAATTATAATTTGAGGACATTGCTGCTTCTGTTTTGTGTAAAGACGTTAGAATCAAACGATCTCAACAGGTCTATTGTTTACTGTAATACTTAATGTTCTCCATTGTTGTGAGAGGATGAAGGAGAAACATCACAGTATCCTTATGTTTTAGTATTTTGATTCCTCATGTCGTATTTTAGATTTTACACTACAAATTTTCAATCTTTTGTAATTGTTTCAGATAAACATTATTTTTTGCTCTTTGTATCAGCTTTTTTGTTTACACTTTTTTTTTTATCGACTGGCCAACTTCATTAAATCAAGTGGTCGTTAGACGAGTCGGTTTTCCGACTGATCTATGTGGGTAAAAATATAGTTTCTACTTCTTGCCTCCTTAGCTAAAGCGTCTGTCCGTTGACACTTATCTCTATGTCCATCCACTCAGTCGGCCACGTTGATACAATACAAATAAAGCTAAAAAAGCCACAAAATAGAATTCGATTTTCGAGTGACGAGAAGCAAAAGAGAGAAATGGGAAGGTCACTAATTTTCTCGGGAAGCATGTCGATGAGAATCACTCCCTTGCCCAGATCATCATCTCTCCCTCTGACCAACCCATTTTCATTCCGGACACTAGTAACAAGAAATTTCGGACATGGGTTGTGTTCGAGGATTTCGTCGTCTAACATCTTCAAGTCAACCACCACGACGACGACTCTCCGGACAAAAGCTGTTGTGTCTAATGAAGTTTCTGATCAGAAGCATTATCCTAGAATCGGCGCTAAAACCACCGGACCTATATCGCCGGCGCATCTCCTCCAAGTCGTCGAAGCCGCCGCTAAAACCGGCGCAGAGGTTCAAATTTCATCTCTTTTACACTAAAATTATCCTAATTTATTGTTTTATTGGAGGATTGATTTTGAAAAATTAAACCTTTAATAAAGAGAGTTAAAAAAAATACAAACTTTACTTATTTTGTTTGGCAGGTGGTAATGGAAGCTGTAAACAAGCCAAGGAATATCACTTATAAAGGCCTTAGTGACTTGGTAACTGAGTAAGTACTAGTTTACAATAAAGCGTATAATCTGTGCTTGTTTGAGGTTCTATCTTATGTTTTATCTGAAGCATTGAAAGTGTTTAGTAGTATCTCCTGTTTTTTTTTTTTTGACAGTACTGATAAAGCAAGCGAGGCTGCTATTTTGGAGGTAGTTAAAAAGAATTTCAGTGATCATCTTATCCTTGGTGAGGAAGGAGGTATTATCGGCGATTCTTCTTCTGATTACCTCTGGTGCATCGATCCTCTAGGTTTTTTCTCTCATTGCTTTCTCTTCATGTTATGCGTTTTGATTTAAAGTGAGAATTGAGTAAGGATCTCTCTTCCTTTTATATGCAATAAATAGATGGAACAACCAATTTTGCTCATGGATATCCCAGTTTTGCTGTCTCTGTTGGTGTTCTCTATCGTGGCAATCCCGCTGCTGCTTCTGTGGTAAATCTCAATACATTTGCACAAACTAACTCTCTGTTGATGCTTTGGTTTTAAGTCAAAACAAACAAGTCTTCATGATGGATGTAGGTTGAGTTTGTTGGTGGTCCAATGTGCTGGAACACTCGAACTTTTACTGCTACTGCAGGTACATTGTGACAACTTCTTCTTTTATGTTTCTTATCTTCATTACCTTCTTTATTTAAGATTTGTCTTAACTTTTTTTAGGCGGTGGAGCTTTGTGTAACGGGCAGAAAATCCATGTCAGTAACACCGATGCTGTAAGTAACCCTAATCCGAAAACCAGTTTAGTTTCGGAGGTTGTTGGTGTTTTCTTACTTGTTGGCTGGTTTTGAGTGTAGGTGGAGAGAGCACTTCTTATCACAGGGTTTGGATACGAACATGATGATGCGTGGAGTACTAACATGGAGCTGTTCAAAGAGTTCACCGATGTGAGCCGAGGAGTGCGAAGGCTCGGTGCTGCGGCAGTTGACATGTGTCACGTCGCTCTCGGGATTGCCGAATCTTACTGGGAGTACCGTTTAAAGCCATGGGACATGGCTGCTGGTGTTCTTGTAATATATCCTTCTTCTTCCCAAACCTTACTACTAATGTTGTTAAAGCTTGTTGAATCTATCCATGTCTGAAATTTTTGAAACACAGATAGTTGAGGAAGCTGGAGGAGCTGTGACTCGTATGGACGGAGGGAAGTTTACCGTGTTCGATAGGTCTGTTTTGGTGTCCAACGGCCTTCTTCATTCCAAGGTCTTAAAATGTTTTTTTTTTCAATCTGTAATATGCTTTAGAGAGATTTAAGTCTTAAAACATGTTTTCTGGTTTTATAGCTTCTTGATAGAATCGCACCAGCTACTGAGAATTTGAAGACGAAAGGAATCGATTTCTCCTTATGGTTTAAGCCTCAAGATTATCATACAGAACTTTAAGTCTTTTTTGTCTTTTGAACTGTTTTGTTCAAGAAAGGTATATCATGTTATTGTTTTATGGCTTTACCTCTTTGAGTTACATTATTGTTATATGATAATCGGTGGAATTTGAGTTACAATAGGATTTGTATGATCATGTCCTCTTACACTTCTTGAACAAAGGCTTCATGGATCAACAAACCGGTCTTCCATCTTCCTGTCCACACCTCATAGAGACCAAACTGAAGCTTGGTGTCTTGGTTATCCGCTGTAGGACTAACCGAGATTTCGAACCGGCCATCAGTTTCGTCAGGTATATTGACCGGTTCGGACCCGCGTTTGTTCTGGTTAACAGATTTGATTTTTTTCCACACCGTCTTGCCTTTCCATCCGATTTTAGCAGACATGACGAGTGGGGCTCTGTCCCAACCGGTAGCATCCGGTTTAAACGAGATTTTGAAACCGATTTTGTATGTTTTCCCGGGTTCAGTCCTCTCGAATGAACCGGTTACTTCTAACCAACTCACCATCTTCAGCTCAGCAGGCACCCTAAAACCAACAATCAAATGAATCAGTTATTAAGACTTTTGGTATTAGTTAGTAACCCACAAAGTTGGTTTATCGGTTTAGTCGGTATGAACTGGAAGGTACCCTGGTTCGTTAGGGATAACCCAATATCTTGAGTCACCTCCCCAAACGAAGTTAAGACCACTCGGTTGTAAAATCCATGCTTTTCTATTGGTCTTCACAATTTTAACCACAAAAATATAATATCAAAAACAAGATAAGCATACTTAATCAGAAGTTAGTTTATTTATAGTCTTACATCAAGTTCCATCTTGGAGTCTGCCTTGTAATGCGAACGCTTTTGTGAGGACATTGCTTTGAGAAAGAAAAAAACATACGTCTCGAAATGAGATTTATATACTAGGAAAAAGGAGAAATTAATAATGTACGCAAAATCTTTTAAGTTTCTTCAGTTGGAGGAGGGACAAAGTAAAATAAAAATGCTTGAACAACAGCAAATGAAAGGCAAAGCATATATCCACAGCTTGCTGCACCAGTTAATCTCAAATGCGAATCTGAGAATCAAACAATGTACTTTTCTGAAACCACCTGACACTGTTATTGGTTCTTTAATATATTTAAAGCTCAATTCACTTTGAAAGGTGATGAGTACACTCATTGTTTTTGGTCATCTAGTAGATTGCTTATGTTCATACCATCGTCTATTGTAAAACCGAACCAAAAGTCGTTTATATGAGTTTTCAAGAAGCGTCCCACTGTTTGACAAAAGTACTTTCAGTAAGAAAGTTTGGTTAATCTGAATAAACTGATCTTTGAGCTCCCAAGTAGAAGAATAACAGAAGCTACTCAAGTTTCATTTGTTCAATACACACACAAAAAAAAAAAAGATAAGCAGGCACATAGACAAAGCTTCATTGGCGTTTAATATTTTCTGCCAATCATCAAACACTTGGGTCTCTTCCGGTTTGTTTACGAGCAGCTTTGGAACTACTTATCCTTTCCATCTGAACTAGAGGCTCCAACGAAACAGCTTTTCTTGGGGGAGTCTTCTGTCACTTAACTGACATCAAATTCATTCATCACACCAATTGTGTTTATTATTTGTTTTACTTAAAAGGAATACGAATATTCTAAAAAGATAAGCCAAAATTAAAAAGTTCATCGGATGATTTGTATTTTCTCTTTTACTGAAAATACATTTACACATTCCTTTAGAAATAAAAAGTTTCCAAACGGTCAATAACCACACTATTACAGAACACAGACTTTTAGATAGTGCTAGAATCCGACCGTTGTCTCAGTTTCAATTAACGGTAACATTATCAGCCAATTATTACTTATATATATAAGTCATCTTAAACGCAAGTTCTTTATCCTAAACCCAACTGTCTCTCACTCTTATCTCTCTTTCGAAAATGGAGTCTCAACAATCGAATCTCGAAACACCTCTCAAAACTCAACCCGACCACCATGAAGTCACCGTTTCGAACTCTGAATCGCCGCTTCGACCGCTCGCTGAAACAGTCAAAAATCAAGAATCTCCTCCACGAGCCTCCATTAACGATTCTATGAAGAAAATCGTGACACCGGATCGTCTCAGAGTCCCTGTAGCTTTCAAGCACCCAGAGAGGTAATCTTGATCAAGTGAAAGAACCGGTCTGGACCAATTCAAAACCAGACCGATTAGTACAGTGATCTAAATTTTGTTATTTTCTTTAATTTCTCAGGTACAGAAGTCCAACAGACGCAATGATGTCTCCAGTTACTCAAGGCCTTCTCGCAAGAAGCAGAAAGCCATCCGGTTCTCTTATTCCACCCAGCTTCAACCTATCCAAGGCTTAATTTTTCAATCATATACCAAATTGAAAACCGGTTTTAGCCGGTTGCTGAAGACATTGTGAATTTGTAGCTTGAAGGTTTTGTTGGTTGATGTACGTTTTGCGTTACTGTATTTTTTATTCTCGTGCTCTTTTAATAAGAGAAATTAATACAAATTATCTGATAAGCACTAATGGGCCTAGGGTTATGGTTATTGGGCTTCTGAAGTTATCAAGTCTTTTTACAGTATTTTGTATTTTGTATTGTACGAGAAACATCAATCGAACTACGAAAACTACGATCAGTCAAATATCAGGATGTTTATCCTTCTTCTTCCTCTCTAACTTCTTTTCTAACTCTGATCTTCTCCCCTTTCTATTACAAATCACGATGAACCCTTATCCGTGTTGATCAAAATCCTTTCTCACCGCTGATCCTTGTTGAGGGGTTTCGACTTCGTCAATTTTAACAAGCACTGAGCGCCGTTTTTATGTAAGCTAAACGGCACGCAACTGGTTAGAATTATAACGAGACAGCCGGTGTTCTATAATATTCCCTTTTTCTAAAGACTTAAATAAGACCAGTCTCTCTCTGAGACTTGTTCCGACAAAAAGAACCTCACGCGAACGGCCGAACTTCAGTGTCTTTCGCAATGGCATCACGAGTTTTGTTCTCAAGCCAACTCACCTTCCCGGCGAACCTGCAGCGAGAAACCTCGATTTATTCTCCGTTAACGCCTTCCCGGAACGTTCTCTCTTTCTCCTACCGAAGTCCCGTAGACCGATTCGCGTTGCGGATTCGACCGCTTGTAAAAGCTGCTTCCTTTGCTCCAACCGTAGCAGAGGCTGATGGTTCAGCAGGAAGGAGGAAGAAGCTTGCTGTGTTTGTGTCGGGAGGTGGTTCTAATTTCAAAAAGATTCATGAGGGATGCATTGGTGGTTCAGTTAAAGGGGATGTTGTCTTATTAGTCACTAACAAAAAAGGTATCGCCTTTCTTCTTCCTCTCACACTGATTTGAAGTTTTGATTTGTGAAATTTTGGTTTACTTCAATACCAGATTGTGGAGGTGCTGAGTATGCAAGAAGCAATGGGATTCCTGTCTTAATATTCCCAAAACCGCAACGAGAATCATCTGACGGACTCTCTCCTACAGAGCTTGTCCATGTTCTTAGGTCTGTGATTTCTCTCTCCATGTTTAATTGTATCTTTGTCTTTGATTTGTCTAAACTCAAACAAACATTCGATTTAATGAACAGGGAGTATGGTGTGGACTTTGTGCTGCTAGCTGGTTATTTGAAACTTATACCGGTGGAGCTGGTCAAAGCTTTTCCTAAACGGATTCTGAATATCCATCCTTCTTTACTTCCAGCTTTTGGAGGTAAAGGGCTTTATGGTATGAGAGTTCATAAAGCTGTTCTAGCATCTGGAGCTAGGTAACTGTCCCAAACTCATACTATGTTACGGTCTGTGTATTTCTTTTTCTTTTTTTTTGTTTCTTATCGTTTTTAATTTTGGTAGGTATTCAGGTCCGACCATTCACTTTGTGGATGAGGAGTACGACACAGGGAGGATACTTGCTCAAAGTGCAGTACGTGTGATTGCTAATGATACACCTGAGGACTTGGCTAAAAGGGTTCTTGATGAGGTACAACTACTAGATAATACATTTTGAGCGTTAAGTTTCACAATCCAGAAGATTTAATTTGCTTCTTGTTCCATTTTTGGGGTTAGGAACATAAACTGTATGTCGAGGTGGTTGCTGCCATTTGCGAAGAGCGGATTAAATGGAGAGAGGATGGTGTACCTCTCATTCAACGCAAAGACAACCCTGATGAGTACTATTAGATCCTCCACAAAGTGATCTTTTTTTTGGTTAAACTGAATTGGGTCTCAGATTGGTTTCGAAACAGTGCTTCGCTTCAACCTAGTTTAATAGTCTTCAGGCAGTAGAACAAGTTTTTGTCCAAAGTTTCAGATTGAGAAATGTTTCTGAAGCTAAATTTTTGTTTCGGTTGGGTTGAAATCATACGGAATGAGTGTTTTTGTTGTACAAAACCATCTTTTTACATCTTATTCCAGCCAAATAAGCTCCTATTCATTTTCCCCTAAAAATGTATGTTTTGACGCCTAGGCTCCGTGGCAAAATGGTTAGACCCTTGCGCCATGACGCACTGAAGAGCACCTTACAGTTTCAAACGTTGTCATCATGATCATTGTAACTGAACAAGTCAAACAGGGCCAGAAAGATCTTAAAGCTTCAGTACACTCTCAAGAAATGGCAAAAAGTAGCTAACGCATCAAAGCCAACAACAACAACAATGGCATTAAAAAAGACAACAACAACCTCAACAGATCTAGAGGTGGAAATAAGAGCAAGTTTCTGAAGAGGACATTATCCTCCACAAAATGTAACAAGTGTTCCTAGAAGGCTACTTAGCTGTCAGGTGAGGAAGGAGGACAAGAGATACAAGATACCAAACAGACTACTGACTACCCACCAAGAAACTATAAAGCATGGCCTTGTTGGGCTTATTGCGCTTCCAACTTCAGTCAAAAGTGTACCATGGGCAAACGCTTTATTGATGTCGCCCTGTCATAGAGGCATAAGGTGTTTTGCTCATAGCCATAACTGCCCATGGCGCAAAGTGTGCTTTTAAAACCAAGTAAGGATGTTTTTATTCCATGAAGTTTGATTTCTTCTATAAGAATCAAATTCTGAAACGCAGATAACAGATGCTAGCTTACAAGAAACATTGTTTGATCATTAGATTTGTTCCTAAAAAAGAAACAAAGTGTGACTTAAGATGGAGCGCCAAGATAGAACGCAAGGCGGAGAATGTCACTGAAGATCCCACCGGCTGTGACTTGAGCACCAGCACCAGGTCCACGAACAATCAGAGGCTGCTCTTTGTACCGCTTGGTTGTGAAAGCGATGATGTTATCAGCACCCGAGAGCTGAGCAAACGGATGATCTTTCTTGTACCGTTTCAACTCTACTGTACCCTTTTTCGCTACCGCATCAACAACTCCGACGTACCTCAACACCTACAAACACACATCACATTCGGGAATGAGTTCTTTTCGACACGGTGCATTTGGTATTCCAAATGAGTTTCGATAAGATGGACTACTTACTTCTCCTGCTGCTTCAGCTTCTTGTCTTTGTTTGGACAGTTCTTCGTCAAACTGAGGTAGCTTCTGCATGAACTCTTCCGCTGATGCACAAGCCTGTGATCGAACAATGGAATATAGATTACGTTGAAAGGATTGTCCTTATTGGTTTATTGTTATCATACAGAGACTTACTTGTAGAGGCTTTGGCACAAGACTCTGGACTGGAAGGCCGTCAAGATCCAGTTTTAATCCTGATTCTCTGGCAAGAATCGTCACCTGAAAAAGTATCATATACAAGAAAATTCCGTATTATTTAATTGGTCCAACATAGGTGCATTGACTTGATTTGAGAACAAGAAACCCTACTTTTCTGGCGACATCTGTTCCAGATAGATCATCTCGTGGATCTGGCTCTGTGAAACCTGCCTGCTTTGCTTCTGCTACAACGTCACTGAAGCTTCTCGTGCCCACAAAATTGTTGAAAAGGTAACTTAAAGTCCCACTGCAGCAAGGCATCATCAAAGTAAGACTTAGTATGCAGCTGAGGAAAAACGCCAAAGCTAGCACATTCTTGTGTTGGTATCTAAACAACAGTGTCAAGACAAACAGAAGATACCTGAAAATTCCCTCAATCCTCAGTATTTTATCCCCTGTTTCGAGAAGGCCACGTAAAGTGCTGATAATTGGAAGGCCAGCTCCAACGGTTGCTTCATAGAAGTAATGTGTGTACGATTTTCTTTGAAGATCTCTGACCTTTAGATACTGCATTCACAGGGTTGCGTATTACCAACTAGTATCTCTGATCATCGAACCATGCTACATCAATAGTAGCTTCCTATTGAACAGTGTTTTATGCAAATATTTAACATTACCTGATCAAGTGGTCCTGAGTTAGCCTTTTTGTTTGGGGTGACCACATGAATTCCTCGCAGCAACCAGTCGTAGTAACAACTCGCAATATCAGCTTCAGCCGTACAATCAACCATAACAGAGTTTGGAATGAAATGATTTCCCTTCACATACTGGGTGAATTTCTCTATATTAGCTGATTCTCCCTCTTCTTTCATAAGCTCTCTCCATCTTGATAAGTCGATTCCCCTAGAAGATTATAATTGTGTAAAGAAAAAGCAGTAAAGAAATTTACCTACAAATCACTCTAACAAGTTCATTGACTTACGATTCACTCAGCAACATTTTACTTGAGCCAGTAATCCCTATAACACGCAAGTCAATCTTAAACTCTTCCTTTAGCACTGCAGCCTGTGAAAAAAAAATGGAAGATGAGGTAGTTAGAACCTTGATAAGTATGTCACTAAGATCTCATACATCTACCCACCTGATCTCTAATCTGATCAAGTAAGGTTCCACCGATTAAACCTGGTCCTATGATCCCCATAGCCAATGTGGTTCTCGAAAGGTAAAATCTTGAGTGCACTGCTCTTAATGCCCTAATGCAATCTTCACGTTTGACGACTACTGTAATGTTGAACTCGGAGCAACCTTGAGCTATAGCACGGATGTTGATATTAGCCTGCAGGTATTTAGGGCAAGCAATGTATCAACAAAGCTTCTTAGCAGAGAAATTGGATATGAAATGAATGTTCTAAAAACACTATACTTAATTTACCTTGGCCAATGCATTGAAAAATGTGGCAGAAACACCAGGGGTGCTCGCCATTTTCTGGCCAACTGCTGCTAAGATGCTACAATTAGGGATAATTTCAATCTGAAAAGAAAAGCCATAGTTTGAGAAAGTTAGGTGATGCATAAAAAAGATCCTTCTGCTTTCTATAGGGCCCTGAACATGCGATCATCTAGAACGAAAGTTGAAGGAATAGAAGTTGCTATCTTTTGAAAACACAAAGAGATTGAGGGCACCTGGGAAAGGCGTCCACCAGCTAAAGCTTGACGAAATCGTGAGTTCAATGCTTCAGAAACGGCTCTAACTTCCTTCTCAGGTACAGCAAAGCACACAGAATGCTCGCTACTAGCCTGCAATTATGTAATCTACTAAGAAACAACAACTGACAAGGGAACACAAAAACCGATAAATGTACCAGAAAGCTGAATTAGATTATCCACAGACCTGTGAAATCATAATCACGTTGGCTCCAACTTCCTTGACAGCAGAAAAGATAGCACTTGCAGTACCAGGAACACCAGCCATTCCAGTTCTGCAAAGAGAACAGCAAAGGTTGTATAAGAAACATAATAAGCACCGAGTGTGTAACACAATATCCACAATCAGCTCACCCTTCTACATTCACAAGAGCCAAATTGTCAATCGTCGCAAACCCTTTGACAGGAGCGTCTAGTTTATATCCATCTTCATCTTCAATCTGCCGACATATCATTGTCCCAGGGGCAGAGAGGTTGAAGATATTCCTTATTACAATTGGAATGTCATATTTCATAACTGGAATGATGGTCCGAGGATGTAAAACGTTAGCCCCAAAATAAGACTGCACAGGCACATGAACAAGAAAGTTAGGGTGTAGAACAATGATTATGGAAACGTAGGTAATAGGTATCAAAAACAAGTGTACAAGGTTGCAAATTTACCATTTCCCAGGCCTCTTGATAAGAAAGAGTCTTCAGTATAACAGCGTCACTAACTGCATATAACCATATTTGTTAGCATAATAGTAGAAAAAGAATCTGAGGTGCACCAAACACACCCCTGCCATGGCCCAAGAACTAGTCCATTTCTTGTAAATTGCAACGGTTCCACATACCTTTTCTTGGATCTGCACTGTACACACCATCAACATCTGTCCAGATTGTGAGTTGGTGAGATCTAAAGAGAGCACCCATTATAGCTGCAGAGAAGTCACTCCCATCTCTCTTGAGAGTCGTTGGAATGTTCTCCGGTGTACTGGCTATGAATCCAGTTGCGATAATAACCTTTGACGAGGAGTTGAGAGAAAACCATTTCTCCAGTCTCTTTTCTGATTCCGCAAAGTCAGGATCCACTTGACTAGAGCTATTAGGAACAACAACGAGGACATCCCTTGCATCCATCCATGTGCAGTCCAATCCTCTCTATGAGCAAAACAAAACACAAGCATTTGAGAAGATAAATAGAACTTCATCCCTCTTAGGAGTTACAAGCTACATATCATATATGACTCTTATTACCTTTCTCACAACAGCAGCTAACATCTGAGCAGACCACAACTCCCCATGACCCACGACGAAGTCCGAGAAAGATTCTGTTGCATGACCAGCTGGAGAGATACAAGAGGAAACATCATTTCAGAAGAAGACACACAAAAAAACAAAGTCAGTTACTTTATACACAGAAGAACAACATCCATCCGTACCTATGTAAATGGCACGAAGCATAGCTTTGAGATTGTTAATATCATTATGCAACCGAGCCGAGAAACTAGCGAGTTCATCTCCATCAAGCAACTCAAGGGCCGTAGCTCGGTGCTTCTCAAGAACAGCATCCAAAGCAGAGAGGTAAGAATCATCACGAGACTGTGCTCTGTGAATGAGATCATACATCATATCCGTAACCTTCGCCATTGCTGAGACAACCACCAGCTTCCTCGAGGAAGGATCGCTGACCACGACATCAGCAACGTCTTTGATCCTCTCAGAGTTCCCAACGCAAGTCCCTCCGAACTTGTGTACAGCCCACGAATCTCCCTTGGGAAGGTGACCGTTCTCCACGGATTGATCCAACGATAAATCTAAAAGAAAAAAAAACGCAAATCAAAATCGACGAAACAATGAACAATCAAGAGAATCAATTCAAAAAACCTGTGACGGAGCCAAGGACACGGGGACTCTGCAATTCGCTTCTCACGCGATGACTTACAGAGCTCCGACGCCTCGAGTTTCCGAAGGAGACGCGATTCGACGAGACGAGACGTTTCCCGTAAATGCAAGGAACGCGAACGGTGAAATCTCCAGCCGTCACGGCCGGAGAAGCAGCAATCTTAGCGAGAGAAACCACCGGCATGTTGTGTTTAAGAGTAATGAGCTCTGTGAATACTCACTATCGGAGGTTTCGGATGAGGATTTCCGCCGGAGAAAATTGACACCACCGAGATTCGGCGACTCGGAAACAGTGGCAGTTCAGTAAATGTTGACAAGGAAGTCGACTTGTTTTTTGTTATATATGACTCAACAAAAGCACGATGGCCGAGTGGAGCGCCACGCGTACGTCCTGTGTTGCTTCACTTATGCATCAACGGTTGATATTAGTTTTGATTCTCTAAAGAGAAAAAGACTGCGAAAATGTGTCCATCCATGCCTCACTAGAGTCGCCAAGTAGCTTAAAGAGAAAAACACATGATATTTCTGTTTTTTTTTATATATCTAAGTTTTCGATCCATCAACCTATGGGTTATTATAGAATGTTTTCTCTGCAATAGATAAAAATAAAACAAATAATTACACGGTTTGATGGACAACATAGTAAGAACTTGGAACATCAGATTAGCCACAATTACCAGTAACAAAACTACCTAACCATTATTTTAAGGGAGAATTGGAAAAAAAGAGACACTTTGAATTTTTATTTGTCCATTTAGGATTTTTCATACTTTTGACAATTTTTGACATGTTTTGCCCTTCGTTCATGAAAAAAATAGTAAACATAATTTTTAAAATGTTAAAAAAATATGAAAAGAATAGGAAACATAGGTATGATAATTTATATGTTTAAATTTATTTTTTAAAAAATAGGGAATCATATTTTATTTTCTCTTCTAACCAAAATATAATATACATTCTGTTAGTCTACTTAATCGAGAAAACAAATACTAAGTTTAATACATAGATATATCTAGGGTATATATCGTAAACTAAAGTTTCTTCTACCTTATATCTGAGCTAGAATTAGTTATGTCACAATCTATCAATATGTCTTCAGTGTACCAACAGATATATAAAGACATATAGCGTGAACTCTATGATGTACCTTACTTAGATATTGTGTCATAGACTCTTCTGTCTTTTACATTATGTGACGCCTAAAGAAGAATAGGTGTTACACATGTTGTACTGTATTATGGGTTAGGTATATTACGTATTCTAGTCAAATCCGAAAAATATGGAAACTTCCATTTTCGTTTATAGAATGTTTCTTAAATCTTATACCAAATCTTCCTTAAATCTCGCACTATTTTCTCTCTCATGTTTTTTCTCTCCCACAATCTTTGAATTAATTAAAATTCGAACAACAGTGAAAAAGGGATACACTGTGGTTCGAACCCACCACCTATGACAATTTTACAAGGGCTTTAACCGATATGACACAAAGACTTTTGTTATTTTTGATCCAGAATTTAAATATAGTAATTCACTAAAATATGTTTGGGTTATCTTGTGCTCATTCTCCATCATCCAAATCACCACCTATGATCAGATAGGTTTGATGTTATCCGTAAGGAGCTGAAACAGATAAAGGCTGAACGGGATCAATGGCGGGTCAAGTTCTTAATCGTAAACATTATATGTATTGGGAGAGATTCCTTGAAACTCATAGCTAGATTTGTTGAATCAAGGAGTAGTCAACTAGTGATCATCTTCTTTCTCCCCATTAGATTGATAAGTATGAGTGTTTATGGTGCTATATTCCACCATTCACACGCACATTTTTTTTGTTTCTCTAAGTAACACTTAGGCATTACTCTTCTGTAATAGCATTCACACATCTATTTCAGAGAAAAAGAAAACATCTAGTTTAAAAAAAAAGATATCATTATGACAAACTGTTTCACCTTCTGGTATAATAATCTTACAAAGCAAAAGATTTTATTCATGAAGGAAGGGCATAAAAGCTCAGAACTTTGTGACAAGAAACTTAGAGATTCATC
Source organism: Raphanus sativus (assembly GCF_000801105.2). Lineage (NCBI taxonomy): Eukaryota > Viridiplantae > Streptophyta > Magnoliopsida > Brassicales > Brassicaceae > Raphanus > Raphanus sativus. Next base: position 14,098,778 of record NC_079511.1, read on the forward strand.
TTTCCAGCAAGGTACCAAGAATGCATGGCAAGGCTTCCAAAAGAGAAGATGTTAGCATGAGAGCCGTGGTTGGTCCTTATTCTTGGACCAACCAACTTACCAACTCCATCTCCAATGTTGTTTTGTCTCTCTACTTTGTGCCTTTGCTTCATCATCTACACACCAAAAAGTAAAAGTAGAGTATTGGTTTACATAGGAACCTTGTATGCATTGTTGAAGATGGTTCACTTACATCGATGGTCATGGGAGTGAAGACGAGCAGATTGGTGAGATTGAAAGCAAAAGTCGAGACAAGGAACCCTAGCTGATATTTCTCCACAGTAGAAGATGATTTCTCCATACTGGATGCAAATTCCCAAACGCAGAGAGTGAAATAGCACAGCAAGAACCAATAAAAGTGAAATAAGCTGGAAACATCTTGTTTTAAAGGTTACCGAACTGATGCCTCGGCAAGTTCCTAATCAATCAAAACACAATCGAATCACACATAAACCCCGAATTTGACACGTCCGATGAAGAGGAAGAACACTTGGATCGAAGAGGAAGATGATGTTTAAGAGATTAGAGACTATGGCCAGATGAAACACCAACGAAGAACTAGGCTGCTCTCCGTTGAGCTTTAAATTGCCATGGAAGAGGACTACGGCGCAGAAGAAAAAAAGACGATGAAGTTAGGGTATCGGCCCCTTTTATCCTTTTTGTATACTTTTAATTATTTTAACTTTTTACTATTTTCAATTAAGTTAAATCATTTTTTAACTTTTTACTATTTCAAATTAAAAATCAATTTCGAAAATTAGAAATTATAATAATAATTTAACATAATTGGTAAATTAAGGGTAGTATGGTATTTAAAAAAATCAAAATCCTATTTTCCAAAAATATCTTCTAAAAATCCTAAAGTAACAAATCCAAGATGAAAGTGTCTCTTATTTCCAATTTTCTCTTATTTTAATCACCTGTTAAGAAAACTAGTGATATATAACATGTTGATCAGCTAGTATATCCATCAAATTTGATTTGGTGTATAGAGTTAGCATCTCTTAAATTTTTGTTTGGCCAAATTTAACATTGGCTAAGGTTTAAAAAGGTCAAGTAAAAAGCTCAATCCAATTCTGTGAGTGAGGTTCAATGTTTGTTTCCTCTGTTTTGTAGATATACAAAATACACAATTCTATCACTTATGGTTTTGAAATTTTATATCAAATAACCTCACAAAAGGGAATCAAATCATTTATACTAATAGGTTTATAAAATCAGAAATAGGAGTACTGAAACAATCAGAGGTGCAGCTCAAGTGGTACAAACCAATGATCTTTTGCACCAATAGGTCGCGGGTTCGAATCCAGCTTACGCCTCCGGTTCTGATTTTTTTCTTTCCTGTAGATGATGATGGATGCTACATATTCCACTCGCCGGCATCAATATCGGCACAGTCGATGTATTCTTCTTCTTCTCCAATTCTCTTCTTAACCTCAAATTTATCACGCCACCGTTCCAATCTCGTATCACTTTTACCTCCTCCGCCATTGCTCCAATCTCGTTCCACCTTAAATCTCACACTCGCTCTCCTCATAGGTAAACGACCGCCGCTTCTACCTCTACAACTCTCAAATCCGGAAGTCTCCTCCACAAAAGTCCCATGGCCAATAACAGAATCAGACTTCTCCCACAGATGACCGGATCTCTCCTCCGCGTATCGTTCGCGGTAGAGGCTAGAGTCCTCCGGGAAAGGCGGAAGCCAAGCTGGGATCGATTTCATCTCATCCCTCGATCGAGCCGCACGTGTCGAATCTCCTCCGTACGATCCGCTGATTTCCAGCCTCGGTAACGGCTTCGCGAAAGGGATCTCGAAAGCGGATGCGACGAAATCGGAGAGGTTACGGAGAACGGCTGATCTGATCAGGCAGTGCGATTCGGTGCTGTGCAGCGTGGATCCGCCGGGGAAACAGTCGGAAGTTGCTAGGGCGGCGTCTTGGAGACCGTTGACGATGTCGAAGAGGTTAGCCTCCGTGCGATTAGCTGAGTTTGAGAACGACGCGGCGAGCTCGGCGATTGATTGCAGGAACTTGGTGGTGATTAGGGTTAGAGTGTTGAGGGTGGAGGAGGTATCGGTTGACGTGTATCCAACGGAGAGGCAGATTTGGCTGACGGCGACTTTGGTGAGGGTGAAGGAGAACTCCGCCGCTGATTGGTCGTCGGGTGGTGCTTCAGAGTTTACTCTGGCTTTACGCCGTCTCTTCATTGGAGGTGGATTTTTAGAGGATCGAGACTCGAGACTCGAGAGAGAGGCGAATTGAAATTGTTTAAAGAGTTGATTATAAAAGAACCCTAAATTCACAAGTTTCGAACCACCGCCCCTTAGGTTAATAGTTTAAAATCTAGCATGAACGAACCACGAAACTATTATAAGCTACTCTATTATTTCGTAGAAAGAAAAGGTAAGTGAATGGGATAAATGAGAAATACCATGTCCGACATTAGCCCCAAGTATTCGGTTTTGGTTTGGTTATTTGGTTTATTGGTTATACTAGATTTTGACCCGCCCTTAAAAAGACGGGTATATATTTTGTTTTAAATTCAATTTTTGATACTTTGTTTTCTTTATGATTATATTTGTATTTTTAATCATGTTTGTATATAAATTTTAATCAAAATATATTTTATTAAATAATAGCAATTTAAAAATTGATCCGATATACGCACGGTTAAGGCTAGATTGCGAGTCGAACTCGCCCCACTGACCCGCCAACCCGTGGGTTTTCAGTTTTATTTTGGTAAAAAAATCTGATCCGCACAACCCGAAAACAAATAATTTTGTATCCGCACCTGCTCTGCTTAATTTTGTGGTTATCTGCGGGTTATATATATATTTTAAAAATCATTATTTAATTTAACTATTATTAAAATATATTTAAAATAAAAAATTTATACATGATTTAAATTTTAAATTATTATTTTTAAACTCCTGTACTTTTAAAAAAAAATATTTACTTTTTTAATTTTTTTACTTTTTAAATACTTTGCGGGTCGACGGGTAACCGCGATCCAAAATTCACCAACCCACACTCACTCCGCATAAAATACTCATAACTCGCACCCGTAAATCGATTTTTCAAATAGTTTGACCAAACTTATGATCCGCTCTTAAAAGAACGGATATATTTTTTGTTTTACTATTGTCTATTAAGTGATATAATTTTCATTTTAAATAAAAATTTAGTTACTGTAATCTATGTTATAATATCCATTGTGTGGATGGACCATAACCAAGTACTTAACCAAGTACTAGACAAGTTCAACAAGTACAAGAGGAAGTTTACATCCGGTTTACTTCCGGTTTATATCGGTCCGTCTACATTCCGGTTCGAGATGAGAAGACTCAGTCAACCTTGTTATCATCACCTTGACCAAGTCTTCATGTATGACATCAATGTAGTCAAGAGTAGTAATGTGTAGATTTACTTCCTTGTAAAGCATTTGTAAATCCTTGTACAAACCACTATATAATGTGGTGTTGGCTAATGAGAAATATACACAACATTCCTCACAATTCACTCTCCACATTTCACACAGATTACAACACGTTATCAGCACGAAAGTGCTCTCCACCTGAGAAGTCTCTCTCCACCTGAGCTCTCTTTTCCGGCCATCTTTTCCGGCCACAAAATCCTAATTCCGGGCGCAACTTTAAACCGCTGTATCTCTCAAACCCTGTGGATCCAGACGACGATCCACCTATCAATCTGAAGGCCAAGACAAGACGAATCCATTGCCGAAGACAGCTTGTCGATCCGATCTCTGACGCGTCTTCAATCGCATAAACAATCCGCGCTGCCGACTCATGGTTTTCCGACCAGCTCCTCCACCTCTCTCTCAACCAGCTCATCCGTGGATCAGCTCTTTCTCATGGTGGTCCTTTCAGATTCATTTGGTGAAAAGGTAAACAAGATCAAAACTTTAAAAATCTAAGGATCTATATGAATCCATAATATTAATCTTGTTTCTATGATCCATTGATCCATAAGAAACTTGATTCTGAATTATTTTGAATCCATAAAAGTTATAATTCTCTAAAGGTTCTAAGTATCTCAAAACAGATTAAAATACCTAAAGATCTATATGAATCTTGTTTATAAAAACCTATGAACCATAAAATTTTGTGAGATAGCTTAAACTATGGATGCTTTGGCCAATTTACCAGATGTGATAAATATGAATGTATAATCTGGCCAAAACAAAAATCCATGAATCCTTTTCTGTGCCACTTTCGGCCAGATCTCCCAAATTCAGTCAACACATCCATAAAATCGAAATTAAAATCATTCATTGCATATCCTTGACCAATAATATTTATTTTGTATCTGTCAAAGGTTTTAAAACTTTTCTAAATGCAAAATCAGATTTTATAGACTGAAAATCGATTTTATAAATGCTTGCTTGATTTTATTAATTGCATATCTTTGACTGAAAATGTTTATAAAAGTTTTATACCATATAGTCTTGATTTTCAATTGATATTTCATAAGATAGAATAAATATGCATGAAATCATTTGATCATATAGGTTGATAATTGAACCAACCTTGAATAGATTTCATATCATATTGAATATTGATCACATAAGTTGATAGTTAATCTTGATCTTTTACCATGCTTGAAATTGATGATTAAATTATATAGTGATCTTGTTGCATACTTGATTGCATCTGTTCATCTTTAATCATCTTGAACCAACTTTGAATGCAATTGTCATATTGCTAAGACTTATTTTATGTTTGCATATCATTGTCAATCCTGATAATAGTTCATATAAATTAAAATGGTTCATATTGCTTGCATCTAAATGATTCTCACTGCTTGCATATAATTAGACCAAATCGGTTTTCATTTAAACTTAGCATGTTTGCTTTGATTGAAATTATAATCCTGTTTAAACCGATCAAACATGGATTAGTAAATTGTTAGATCATTCACATATCATGAACTGATCATTTCCATGCATCTTCTTGTCATATAGTTTTATTAAGAACTAAGCATGCTTGTCTTTATTAAAATATAAGCAGCTTTGAAACCAATTGATTGAAAATCTAATTGAATTTGGTTTAGACATTTTCTGAAAATTATAAATTTTATTGTCTTGGTTTACCCTGTAAAGGGGGGAAGGGATCGGTTATTATTATCCTCTTGCTTTAAGAATCACATTTATATTATTGGTCCAATGCTTAGGACAGAACATACATTTGATTAGTTCTTGATCCATGCATTTATCATTTGACCATTGTGATTAATTTCATCAATCTTGCTTGATCCCATTTAATAAAATGATGATTGATCCTTATTCAAATCTTAAAGGGCTTGGAAACCCTATACGAAATTATATACATATATATATAATCAATCCAGATTTGAATTATGATTAAAAGGATCACTAGATGCAATAATCAATTGATCATTGTCATACTAGATTTTCTTAAAGAAATTATCTTATATGATTTGGGAGAAGCCTTATTAAATCATTATTAAATCATATAAATTAAATCATATAAATTATGGCTTGATGCTTGAAAGCAATGTTAAATATTCAGATGTTGAAAATCATCTTGAAATCTAAATCTTGGTGATTGTATCTAAATTTCTCACTTTTGAGATAGATACAAGGCGATTTTCTTAATCGTACGCCATCACCTTACTGAAAGTCTCATAGATCAATATCTCACTTTTGAGAATCCTCTGGACCTTTGGATAGAACTGAAATCCATATATGATCACCATAGTACGGTGCTATTACCAAAGGCCCTATATGATTTGAGGGACCTAAAGATCCAAGACTATAAGTCTGTGGATGAATGTAACTCGGCTCTATTCATGATAGTCTCAAAGTTGAAACTGTGTGGAGAGAATATCACATATGCTGACATGTTAGAGAAGAAATTCTCTACATTCCACAAGCAATGTTTTGCTTCAGCAAAAATACCGAGAAAAGGGTTCCTCCACATATGCAAATTTAATCTCTTGTTTGTTGCTTGCTAAACAAAACAATGAGTTACTCATGACGAATAGTGAGATGAGGCCTCCTGGATTTTAAGGCATTGCCTAAGGCATATACGGCCACAGAGCCATTTGAAAGAGTCAAACCATGGCCATGTGAAAGGCCATGGAAGATGGCAAGGGTGTGCGTGGATATCACCCACAGTCACTCCATAGTCGAGGCCGAGGCCAAGGTTATCAACCTAGCCGTGGGTATAAGTCCGATTTTAATACCCGTGCCTCGACCAAATCTGCTTGCCATTGGTGTGGGATGAATAATCATTGGGCCAACCGATGTAGAACTCCCAAACACTTTATTGAACTCTACTAGGAGAGCATAAAGGGATAGAACCCTATGGCCCATTGGGTCCATCTAGATGGTGCGAATAATTTCGACCATGAGAATGATGATCAGCTTGAATACGAGACTTCATATTGCCTTAAAGAGGCCAATTAGATTTCGACATCATTTTACTTTGTCTTTGTTCTCTATAGTGGACCAAACTACATTACATTAAGAGACAAAAAATATTTTATTCAAGGTCATGGCTAGTCCAACCTCATGATGCCTAAAGGCATGCATCTTAAAATCTCTAATGCATTACATTCTCCATAAATCAAAGTAAAATTTATCAAAGTTTCAAAGACATTCATATGAATGGTCTATATATATTGAAACTATGGGCAAAGAAAAGAAAGGATTCCTTATGATTTATGAAAATGCCCAAGGCCAAAGGAAAGTTCTAGAGACTATATCTACTATGTCTATAGGCCTTCATTAAGCCAAGATAAATATGATTGTGGGTTAAGTACCCCAAATCACTTTCCAAAGAGTTCAGAGAAGCCTTTAACATATGGCACGACATGCTCGGCCATCCAGGCTCTATTATGATGCATAAAATACTCTTGAACTCATTTGGACATTCCTTGAAAGAAAGGAAAAGAAGTCCGACGAGGGTATTGCCTAAAAGACATTATATTCACCCTATAAGTCCCATTGAATTAAGAAGAAAATATGGTTTCCAACAATGGGCAAAAAGAAATAAGAGTACCTAAATTAAAATCGCCTAAGTGGTCGAGACTACATTCTCTATTGATCTAGAGATCAATATGATATTAGGCAAATAGCCAGGGTAATCATGTTTGATTGACCCACGAAACTTATCACTTAGATGGCATTACCATACTTAGCCATCTGGATTATGATGCAAAGATTTAAAAGAGCACAAAAGCTATCCCATAAGATCTCACGTTTGTGCAATATATATCTATGCACAAGGGAATTTATTGTCCCAAGCACCACGAATTAGACTATGTTCATGAGGAGGAGTGAGGACAAATCCCATGATACATGACCATACTAAAATCCGTGAAACATGGTCCACAACCATATTACATGTTGAATTTATGATATTATAACCATTACCTATAAGGTTCAAAATTCAAAAGTCCATATGCTTGGGGACACCATGAGTTATAAAAGATTAACTTGCATCAGGCCATAGATATTATATCAGGCCATATAAGTGATAATAAATATTCCCACCTCAGACTAATACGGGTCATGAGTCCAGACATATATCATATTAAGATATTATGAATTAAGATATTATGAATAAATCCACCACAAATATATGTGCCATCTAAGATCAAATGATCTTAGAATATCATAAGGAGGATTGGGAATATATGTTGGATATATATTATGAATATATTTTCTCCATAACATTAAAGAAACCTTGAGCCAAAATGGGTGATTTAATCATAGGCCAAGGAACAAGAATTACATAAAGTTTATGAATCCCAATATCCAACATTGAAAGGAGAAAAGTAATAAGCTGGTAAAGAATGGTATCAACCATCATTGTCTTGGCAAAGATCCTCGGACTAGAAAAAGATTTATAGACGTCCATATGCTAAAAATGATAGCAAAATAAAATGCCAGACACATTGACCCGAAAAAGAATGACTATGTCATCCCAGCTTAGCACCACACGGCTTTGCTGTCTTAAAGACACAACCAAGTTGCTACAGAGTCTAATATAAGACCGAATATATGTTCCAAAAGGAACCTCGGAAATTAAAGAAAGATGCAAAAGAAACCGAGGTCATAGATTGTCCAGACAAGGCCGGAATGGCTATGCCTAAGGTACCTACTAATGGGGTTCGGGACACTGAACCTCTTGGTACTGAAAACATAGACATTGATATTGAGATCTCAATTAATTATTTGATGTCTGGAAATGGAAGGAACCATATATATAAATGTGTCGACACATACATGAATAGAAAAAGCGCGAATATGTAGCACATGAATAATGAATCGAGGATCATGAACCCACGCAAGAGTACTCATAATAATGAATAAAGAAAGAAACGTGGGGTTTCTAAAGTGACAAATAAAAGGCGTATTGAATTGGCCATGAATATGTAAACGCCATATGATGCCCAGTGAATAGATAAATCCTGAAAGAAGGATAAAATCGTGAGACAGACCAAGGGAGGTCTATATAATCCAAAGTGGTGGATACTACTACATATGTCACTACATATAATGTCTGGAAGAAATTCAAAAGATGTAGTATGCTATATATGACTCACTGGATGATGATAATATTATTGGTACCTAAAAGGTTACCAAAATGTATTGAGCTCAGAATCATAAGATGAGAAAAGAAGTTCTCATGAACATCATTTTCCTAAAGCTGTCCCGGGATTGAATTAAATTGCTACATATAAGCAAATGAAGAGTTCTATAAGAACAGTTCAAATCAGTCTATAGAGGAATTTTGAATTCCTTATGTTATACTAACCAGCCTAAGATAGGTTAAATGGTTATTCATGAAACCTTAGAAATGTTATAGACCATCACCACAAATTAACCAAATTTGGTAATATTTATGGTTGGTCAAAATTCTCAGCATGAACCAACCAAGCTGTGTTATGAATAAATAAGCTATCAAATAGATAAGCTATAAGATCAAAGTTCATCTTTGAACGAAAAAGGTGTAGGCCGGCATTATGCGTCCATATGCGACCAAACGGGTCCGACCGTATTATAAGATTTGGTCCATGATAAAGCTGTAGATCATGGATGTCATTAGACATAAATTTGAAGATCAATTAAATCAATTCTATGTCATGACCATGTCCGGCCTAGATCAGTCCCATCGTCCATATATATATATGTGTACGAATTGCCGGCACACTAAGACTGCAAAATGTCTTAGATCGATCATAGATTAACTATGGATATAAGGATCATGATCTAACCAACATGACATATGTATAAATTTGTCTATGGAAAATAATATTATACTCATGAAGCTAAGGCATGTCCATAAGTCCTAAAGAGCTAAGTAGCTCATACTTGATATAATGATGATCCATATTATATAAAAGATCTAAAGTACTAGCCGACCAATATTATGGAAAGGCATATAAAAGTGATTTGGTCAAGGACCATAATCAAACGACCAGAGTATAAAATAGTACATTTTATCTAAAGTACTAAAATGGTCGATATCAAAGTGGTACATTTTCTAAAGTACCATCAGGATTCTAAGAGACATGATATGTCCGAACAATACAAGATTGTTCAAGTAAGAATCCATAAACATCTATTCAGCAAGTGATGTTCAAATCAGGGGGAGTAGTATGTGTTGTACTCTTTTTCCTTAACTATGGTTTTATCCCAATGGGTTTTCCTAGTAAGGTTTTAATGAGGCAACATTAAGCATATTATGAACTCATATGGTTATGGCATCCAAGGGGGAGTGTTATAATATCCATTGTGTGGATGGACCATAACCAAGTACTTAACCAAGTACTAGACAAGTTCAACAAGTACAAGAGGAAGTTTACATCCGGTTTACATCCGGTTTATATCGGTCCGTCTACATTCCGGTTCGAGATGAGAAGACTCAGTCAACCTCGTTATCATCACCTTGACCAAGTCTTCATGTATGACATCAATGTAGTCAAGAGTAGTAATGTGTAGATTTACTTCCTTGTAAAGCATTTGTAAATCCTTGTACAAACCACTATATAATGTGGTGTTGGCTAATGAGAAATATACACAACATTCCTCACAATTCACTCTCCACATTTCACACAGATTACAACAATCTATGTTTTGTTAAAAATTGTTAAGAATTCTTATACAGGGAGGTGTTGTTAATCATCCCTTATATATTAAAGGAGAAAACATTTAAAAATTTATAGCATGTAGTTTGTACTAATTAAAAAGTGTTATGCTCAGTTGTCACGTAATTAGAATACTAATTTTGCTTACTTGACGGTTTGAGAATCAATTTTTAATTTTGTTAATTCAAAACTAAATTGTTAGGAAATGTTATATTATATATTATGTCCATTATAAATCATTCATTTATAAAATTGAAATTTATCATCTATTCTTTCTTTAAATAAAACATACGGAATTACCTAACGTGATTAAAATATTTATATGTCAATTAATGATTTTAAAAAATAAAGATTTACTATTAATCTGTATATTTTCTATCATTTTGTTTAAATTTTTTATTATTAAAATAATTACACAATTACAATATTCATATAATAAAAATTTAAATTTTTTGTATATGTTGTATTTTCGATTTTTCAAAACAAGTATAAATTACTAAAATGTTAAAAGTCTCACATAAGTTTTTGTGATCAAGGTTCAAAATTTTTATGTAATAAGATACAATGATTATCAGTTACAAAAAAAAAGAGACAATGATTATAAAACCATATGAATAAATAATTTTATTTTAATAGGTTTTATGTTAGCAAATATATATATTTTATATCATTCATATTAAACTATACATCACATGAAAATACATACTTATATTTTGATATATGCATTGAACAAATATTGAAAAGTTAATATTTTAATTTTTAAATCTTCATTGTTTTTTTTTAAATGATTATAAACTAGTGAAACCATTGAACATCCCACATTAAAAAACAATTCGTTGATGTGAACTTTTCTTACACATATATGCAAATAATTATAAAATCATATGAGTAGAAACTTCTTTTAATAAATATTCATATGAAAAGTATATTATATATCTATGTTAATATCATTTAAATTTAATTATACATCATATACATAGATAAGATTGATTTTTTTTTATATTTACCCTAAAATGATTGCGAATAAACAAGAGTGATCGTTTACTTTATATGCGCATGCAAATTTATTACATAATAGTAACTGATTTCTTAGTTATGTAATATATAATTAGTATTTTATTATTACATAATATGCAGAAAAACATAAAATAAGTAATAAATATAAAATATTTATTCTGCACAAGACGCATATCTTATCTTAAGTATGTATCTCTTTAATAATTTTAAATCTTAAATATTTCTAAATCTCAGGCCAAAAAAGAACAAAATGAGAACAAACTCCAAAATAAATATTTATATCGAGCATTAACCAAAGTGAAAAAGTGACATAAGAAAGAGAAAAAAAATTGAAGATAAATAAGATTGTCATGTGTACGTAAACTTCTTATAACCATAATTAACTTTTAAATTTCTAAATCATGATATAAAACCGAGTTGACATAGTTTCATTGTAACTAAATAGTTGGCCTCGGATTCTTCGGCCTAAACGTTAGGTTCTTATGCTATAAGTGATTTTTAACCTAAAATATTTTTAAAAATAGGATCCGATCATCAGTAAACAAATTATGTAATTAACAAAATTAAAAAAAAATATATGGGCTAAAAATATTAATTCGATCAAGAATATATTTTTTTATTTTTCATACAATATTTCTTAAATAATTTTCATATGAATTCACCATGCTCAAGACGCAGATCTTATCCTATTCTAGTATTATGATAAAACAGAATGGAATTATTTATATATATGATTTCGCATCAGTCAATATTTAACAATTTTTGATCAACTGATCACATAACTTGGATAGTATGATGATTTGGTTACATTAAATATGTATGCTAAGTGTCCACAAATGATGTAGATCAAGCCCACTTAGACATGACGGCCATGCCACCGGCACCAAGCAAAACAGCGGCATAAGACTTTAATTGAAGCTTGATGCTCCGTTGCATCTTCTGTCCCATAAAATCGGCAGCGAGAAGGTCGACTAGAGCCATGTAGATGAGTAGTCCAGCTGAAGAAGCGTTGAGAAGTCCAACAGTAATGAGCGAGTCAGGGCTATTCTCTTTGTAAGTTTTAGATAATGCCATACCAAGAGCCACTCCAAAAGGCGTTGTCACCGCAAAAAAGAAAGCCATCACTCCTTTTTTCAACCACCCGTATTCTGCCTGCGCGTGTTTACAAGTTCTCATCAAATGATTTAGCAGGTTTTGAAGAGACTTAGTTTAGAGAACCATATACTGGACATGATCATGACTAAACCAGACCTAAATAGTTACATGGAAGGGATGAATTCACCTGGAGGATGCAGCCACCAAGACCCATGCCTTCGAACATTTGGTGGAAACAAAGAGCAGCGACGAGGCCTTTGATCGTGCAAGTATTGTTAGTGGCTCCTACAGAGAGTCCTATCACTATCGAGTGCACCACTATTCCTAGCTCCAGTACCTGTTCCATTTTTGTTCATTTCAATTAGTCACTTGTCACAATGTTCAATTGCTCTGTTTTGCTAGTTTTTTTTTCAAGGTATCAAATTTTTAGGCTCTACTCTGAAATAATATTTCCCATTTGGAAAAAATAAAATTTACTAAATATAAATCATAATTAGTAGCTATGTATTGTAGAGCTTTGAATATAGAATGATGGATTGAAACTTTTCTAATGACCAAATTAAATTTACTATTAAAACTAATTGATAAAAAGACTGATAGATGTATGAGTGTTCCAACTTTCCATACCCTTCAACTATATTTTCTAAAACCATTAATTTAGGCAGTTAAACTGTCTAATATTACTTCTAAATTGTGTCATTTAAATTAAAAAATCTCAATCCAGTGCAACCTACTTGTGCTAAACCAAAACCATAAAGAAAGGCTGGTCTGAAAATTGAATCAAACAAAATTAAGCTACTGAAATTAAAAGAAAACAACTATGTTTTTTGTAAAAATAATGTGAAACGATAAGTTTCTTTTGCTAAAAAGAGATTAATTAAATTCAAACTGAAATAGCAAAATCAAAATCATATTATCAAACATACTTGTGTCTATAATCCATAAATAAAGTAAATAAACGAAGTCAAACCCGAGAACCGGGAAAAATGGACATATTAAAGCCATATTATGTGAATATTAATCAATCTAATTCATTTATTATCGGATGTAGATCTAAAATCATTGACTATTTTTAGTAGTTTACTTTAAAAAAAAAAATCCAACACAAATGTTCTCAAGTGTTGGATTAAAAATGGATCAAGATCAAGTTAAGAGGTGTACTTTTGAACTTAAAGAAAAAAAAAGATTGAAGAAATACTAACAATGGCAATAACTCTATACCGCAGGAGCTGTAAGGAAGAACCAAGCTCCTTATCATTATCTCCATGAACGTCATGATGAAGACCATGACCATGACCGTGGCCATGATGGGGTGAGTGAACCTGCACGCGCCCTATCTCTTGGTCAGGAGTCTCAGCTGATGTCACCTCAGGTCGCAAGTCCTTCCTGCCCGACTTGGTGAAAACACTGGTGGTGATAGAGTCAACCATGAGTGTGAATATGGCGGAGATCATAGCGACGAAGCCAGTGAAAGGAAACTTGTGCCAGGGGTTATCGCCAAGACAAGGAGAAGAGAGCATATCAAAAGAATCAGGCAAAACGTGCATAAAACCAGTGGAGAGGATGATTCCAGAGGCGAATGATTTGACGATGAGGAAGTGAGATTTCTCGGGCTGAAAAGCGGGAACGGACCGGGCGAAGAAGGGAAGGCAAACGCCGATAAGGCTAGTGATGAGGATGCTGAAGATTGCTATAAGTTTGAGATCTAATGCTTTGTTTTTGTCGATACATGTGTTGTTGGATACAGGTTTGCAATCATTTTGGGATTGAGATAGAGCTCCGGGAAGTGGCAGATGGAGAAGAGGAGGAAGATGGCGATGGTGACAGAGAAAATGAAAGGACTTTGAGTCTGTCTCATTTTGCGTTCTTGAATGTGATAGAATATTTCTTGTTATCCTTATATAAGGGAAACTTGAAGCATATCTAATCTATTAATTTAGGGTTCTATTTTTATCTACTATTAACAAGTCATAGTAGGACCACTTAAAGAATTAGTCAATATGACATATTTGATTATTTGTATTAACAATAAACCAACTATAAATATATTAACAATAAACCAACTATAAATTTGATTTTTTTTAATTATAATAAAATCTGTTGAGAAAGAATCTAACAAAATCTTAGTTTAAAATTTAAATATTTTTTTATAAATAACACATAAATATATTTCGAAATTAGTAATATAATATTATTATAAGTAAATTTAACTAAAACTTATTATAAAAAAGAAAATAAAAAATTCTTTATACTAACTTTTTATAGATTCTATGATATATTCCGTATTATATAAAAATAGAAGTGCTATATGAATTAAATATTAAAAATATATTAAATAGGTAAATTAACAAAAAAAAATTATTTTATTTTTAACTTAAATAAATTATTGATCATCATTATAATGGATTAAACTTCGAAAACTATATAATACTTTTACATTAAAATAAATGTATTAACATAAGTTAAGATTTTATATTTACAGCCATACATTATCTTTTTTTTTATTTTGAAACTATTAGCAATATATTGCTTAAAATGTTTATATACAAAAATATAATAGTATATAATAACCTTTAGTTCATATACTATTTAAAAATATGAAATTAGTAAAATAAACCTTTAGTTCATATACTAATGAAATTTCAGTAATTCATTTAAAATATTAGTGACAAAAATCAAATTTTAATTATAAATTTTATTTTATTTTAATTGTAACAAAATTTGTTGATAAAAGAATTAAAAATATCACCAAAATTCAAATATTTAATAAAATAATACAGTAATGTAGTACCAAAACAAATTCAAAATTCATGTATTATTCCGAACTCAAATAGTTGTGTAATTTTCCAAAGTTGTCTCGAAAAAATATATTATTTTGAAAATAAATATTCAAACTCAAAATGATAATATTTCAAATTTTACAAAAGACAAAATCATGGATAATAAAGATTAACTTTTTGAAATGTACCTGAAAAAAACTAACTATATATGTTGTAAAAATTTAAAGTAACCTAATGTTTGACGTCTTAATTTAAAAAAAAAAAATAGAACTTAATATCATAACATCCAAAACAAATATCCTATATAATAAATTTAATAAAATAGTATGATAGATACTACTATGTATAAAGTTTACTAAAACAATAGGATTATATTATTTAAAATAAATAAATCCCGTAAAATACTAAAATGAGATATGTTAAAGTATCTAATCTATTAATTTAGGGATTATCTACTATTTGAAGTTCTCATTTAAATTTTGGACTCTTTCATAGTTGTTGATAGAATATATCATGCTTCCTATACAATGCAACCTACCAACTTAAATTAAACCAAATCTTAACCAACATAGATTAGTTAAACCTAACCAGTAACACTTTTATAATATTTTTGGTTAATCTCTTAATATAATTAGATCATATAAAACTGAATCACTCTTAAATCAACGAGTTCCATATCATTCCAGACATAAGAGAAAAAATATCCGACTCATTTACAACGTAAGCATACAAAGACCGTGTATGCTTATGCTCATTGATCTTCCAAAAACCAAATAATTGTGGCATAGACCAACATAGACTCATGATCGTATCACTAACTTTACTTTCATATATTTACTCTTCACCTACATCATATCACAACATACACAGTTATGCAAGAACATGATTTTTTTTGTTCAAACAACCAAATAATGGTGGCATATGGTCAGTAGATTTTTTAAATATGTTTTTTATATATTATATTTTACGAAACCATGTGTATAAATTTTTTTTTTGAAAAAGAGCATAACTATATGTATAAGTTAAAAGGTAAAAGGTGTGACAAAGCAAATTATTATACTAAAAATAAAGAAGATTAAATACAAACTAATAACAAGTACAACACAAATTATAACACTATTAAATTCTATATATATTTAATAAAATATTATACATATGTCTAATATGTATATATATAAATGTTGCACAAAATATATATAATATTATATACACATATTATATATACCATATATTATTAATTGAAATTTGACAAATCAATTTCCGCCCTTTAGGGCGGGTCCTAATCTAGTATCTCAATAAAAGAGAATGTCGACACTAGTGACATGGCTATTTAATTAATTTCAACATGTTTTGTTTAGAAAATATCGAATTGCTAGCTAAAAGCAGCAAGGCATGTTCTCGACTGACGCATATCATCAACTATTTGAATTAGCCCTCCCTTAAAAATATCATAATCAAGAACTTTAAGACGAATTAAGAGAGAACTAGAGTTTGATCCACGCACTCGTACGTATATTTTTTTATTTTTTAAAAATATATTTATCTTGTATAAAAGTAATATATATATACATATATATATATATATATATATATATTAATTTTTATCTGTATTAAAAATTTAATGATATTTTCAAACATAATAATTTTATAATTCATAATGAATAATTTTTTGTTGTTGGACCTTTAATTATATTGTCTATATTTTTAGAACATGACCCATATGTCAGCATAAATGTGTTTATATTTCTTATGGATCAAAGTTTTAATATACAATATTTTTATCTATGGTTATATTTTATTTATACGATCAAATAATTAAATATATTATTTACAGTTTTGTGTTTTATATTATGTAACTTTCGAAAATTTTCTTATATATTTTTGGACCTAATTAATATATGAAAGTCAAAATATCCAACCTGTAATAATGGAAACTTTATCACATTTTTGCATTGATTAAGTAAAATTTATTGGTTAGTTAGATTATATGAAGTATTTTGGATCTCTAATATATTGAAACATTAGATTTAACTAAAATTATTGATTTTCTAATAAATAGCGAATATTATTAAATACTCCAAACTGACCCTATTATTATGGTTTTAAATAAATACTAGATTTTGATCCGCGCTTAAGAAGCGCATATATTTTTTGTTGACCGTAAAGCCAAATATTAAATGAATTTATGTCTATTATTAGATATCTATAATATTTAAAGATGTTCAATTATTATTATTTCAGTCTGGTACAATATTTTCATTGAGTTTTCATATCCGAATCAGACTTGTGGTCGAACCGAGAGATACAGTTACTCATATGTAGTGGAAGTAAGATATAATAAAACGAATATGGTAAAAATATCTTAAAATAAAAAGACCGCTATTAATCCAATGAGAAGAATATACTTTTTTTTTCGTTTTATAGTTTTTGATATATCAATATATATTTGAGTTGTATAAAAATATTTTTTAACAAATGTTATTAAGTTTCTTTATAATTACATTAACTATCGAACCTTTAACTTAAAGTTAAAGATATATAAGTAGCAAACCTTTAAATTTTGATAATAAATTTAAATTTGTTATATGTAGTTAATAGTAAGTTGTTCTAACTTTTTTTTTTTTTTGTCAACTTGTAAGTTGTTCTAACTACTTGATGGTATCGATACAATAGGAATGAAACTTATCGGTGGTTAGGTATCAAACCGGAGCTTGGTATTTTCTGTGGTAGTTGAAAAGTCCTTTTTTTGGAGACCTGAAACATATAAGAAAACAATAATAAGAGATCTGAATATATAATCAAAGTAGACAATCCTAAAAATTTGTAAAAGCCACGTACATGAACACATAATCCATAGTCCAACCATGTTAAAATGTAATACCTTATCATGAGTTGGCGATGAGCATTGACTTAAAAAAACAGGATATGAACCACTTTCGCATTGTTTGGTTTCCTTGTCTCTGAGCCACGGGTTTTATTGTCATGATATTGGTGAGACATGCGATGTTCGTGAGATTGGTGGGACATGAGCTTATATAAGATGTGATCGCGAGTTGATATTAAGGTTGCTGAAATAAATAAACTTTTAGAGGAAGTAATTTAGATTTTTGGTAAGATAATAGTCGCATTTATTAAAAATAAAATTGTAAGGAGATATCAACTTAGCATATTATCAATATATTCTTTATGCAAGATGTGTTTGCTAAGAATTTTATTTTTAAAAAGGTGGTTACAAAGGTTGATATCAGCAACATTGTGAAAATGGTGTATGTATATGAAGTTAATTGTATATATCGTATAACAATATTTGTGATGAACAATGCTGCTATGATCGTGTATATAATGTTTCTTTAGGTTTTAAATAAGTGATTTAGGTACTGAGTTATAGTTTTTTTGGTTTCAGGAAAAGAAGACATGTCAAGTATCGAGTTTGTATCGTATAAGCTATGGTGTCTAAAGTTGATATCTTCATTTACTTGAAACAGAAGTAATACTATGGCAAGGTTAGAAGATCTAAAACAATGGCAGGTTATGCTGTAAGTTAAGCACACTTATATCTTACAAAATGTTGTGTATTAGATGATAGATAGGCGACATGATTGAAAGAGAATGTGAGTTTAAATAATTGATATAGTTGTGCTTTCTTAGATGTTTAGATAGGCGAGATGTTTTGAAAGTCAAAGTGTCAAATGCTGCTAGGGAAAATAATTTATGACATGCGCATGGAATCAATATTCGCTATAGTTTTGTAATAAAATATAGGAGAGAATGCAAATATAATAAAAGGAAAGGGTCACATGCTGTTATAATATATAGAGAAAGACCAAAAATAATAAAATGAAAGGGTCCAAACAACCTTTTTAAGTAGATTTATTAAAACTCTTTCCCTTTTAATAGTATTGAAGTATTGATAGTATCCTATTTATAACAATAGAATCTTTAGTTATGATTTCAAGGAAGGAGTAGAGGGGTGTTTTTACTAAATAGAATTGTTGTATGTGATTAGGAGACTGTCACAATGTTTGTATAGAATATGTAGTGCTTAATGCATTAAAACATATATAAAGAATAATAAGTTAAACTTTCAGTTTTCATAGTGCAGGTATGATATATTTGGTGAAGAAGAAGAGATTAAGAAGAATTATCTGAAGGAGGTCAGCAAATAATCATATGGAAATTTAAACGTATGAATGGGTGTATTATACAGATGGAAGTTCATCTTAATTAAGTAGTAATGATCGAGATAAATTGCATATTAAGTTATTAACAAACGTATTGTAGTGTTTACAAAAAAAAACTAAAACATATTGTCGATGGATCTGTACCTTAAGAGAACAATTTTTATTCATGTTTTGATTGTCACATATAATTTAAAATTTTTAATTGGTGCTATACGATAATTATTGCAACCAACTAAATTTGTTGTGCTTTAATTTAGGAAATAATTTATTAAATTAGACAAAGAATGTTTAAAATTAAACTCATTAATTACTTCAATAGCATTGGAGTGTAAATAACTTGCAAAATTAAGGGGTATTTTATATTTGTACTTTCCTTATAATATATATATATATATATATATATATATATATATATATATATATATATATATATTTGCCTTAAGAGTTTTCTTTAATATTAGTTTAAGAAAAAAAAGGAAGAAATTTCTTTATTAAACTTGTGAATAATATTTCAAACCTTTTAGATTCTTTCGTCTAATCAAAACAAAACCTAAAATGAAATTTCCTTTCCTCAATAGGAACATATTAAAAAAATATTTCATCCTATGCCAATTCTTGTGAAATTCCTTTGAAATCATTTAAGGAGGGTGTATTCAACTAGGAGTTTGAAGTTATTTGTATTAAAATGACAAATTCACTGTTATTCAAACATAGATTTTTAAAAACACTATAAATCTAGTGTTATTGAACTTGACATTTTATAAAACGCTTTGAAATCCACTATTATTGAAAAAAAATTAAGTTAGAGATTTTAGAGTATTTTATGTTTCTAGAGTGTTTGAAGGAAGTTCTTTAGTTATAAGTATACAAAATCAATCACGGTTCAAGAAATGGTTCAAGTTTTGATATTTGATTCAATTAGCGAACTTTTAGACCCAAAAATTGAAGATTCAGTTTAAGTTTTTATTAAATGATCTACAACATCATAGATATTACTTCTTTACACAAAAAAACATCATAGATATTACTGTCAACTAAATATTTTATTTATTCTAAAAAACTACTTCAATAGCAGCCGTACATATTAAAAAAACTACTTCAATAGTTTTTATTAATATTTAGTATAATATTAAATTTTGGAAAAAGTTATATGTGTGCGCCTAATTAACGATTAACATATATGTACGTATACATCAATAGCAGCCGTACATATTGTTATTTCGTCAACGCTTACACAAATCAATAATATGTACTTCGTCAACGCTTACACAAATCAATATTTAGGCAAAAGAAGACAAAGACGTTCCAGCATCAAAGATAATTTAACTCTTTTAATTAAGATTGGTACAAACAAGGACTTAAGACTTATAAGTCTGTTAATAGGGGAGAGAATCAAGATATAGATAAACATAACTAAATGCAAATGGAATACTTAAAAAAAAAGGAAATGGAATACTTCCGGTTAACCAAACTATCAGAATAATTTTGATCCAATTGCTAAGGTGGACACAAATCGAATATCTGAATTTTTAGAGATATTCTTTATCCGATCTGTTTTGTACAAATAATCAATTTCCGATTTGATTAGCCTTTCGAATATTCGGTGTCCGAAAATCGAGAAATTTTAAAATTTTAATAGGATGTTTGATTAGATCCGTACAAATAAAAATAAAAAAGATTTATATACTAATATTTTATTATAAAAAAATATTTACTTTTTAAATTATATTAACTAATATAATAACTTTAATGAATAAAAATATTTTAAACTTATATAATTATAATATTTATATAAGTTATATATATAATTTTTAAAATATATGCATGTAACAGATCAGATCGGATATTCATTCTTAAAAATACTAGTATTTGTTATGTGCTTTGTTTCTTCCAGATATTGCATATTAGACAAAACTAAACAATAAATCAATAATTTCGGAAATATTTTGTAAATTTTTTGCTTCATACAATTATGGATATTCAAAATTTTTGGTTTCAATAGAAAAGAATATGAATCGAATCAAAATTTATGAATATTTTGTCGAGTCCTACCAATTGATATACGTTAATGACTTGTGCATTTAAAAGAGCACTAGATTTATACCCGCGCTTTAAAAAGTGCAGGCATTTGTTTTGTTGACGGTTTCGAGAGAAAAAATTATATGAATTTAAAACTTTTTAATTGGAAAAGTTATAATTTAATTTTTTTCTAATATAATGTTTGAGTTTAAAGTAGTGTTTTTATATTTTAATTTGACCCGTAGTTGAACGGATAGATTTGGCGATCCGTATATAATTAGATTTGTATTTTATGAAAAAAATCTTTAATTTAAAAATCAATAAGCTCAGTAAAAAAACTTGCTACAAAGCCATGATATGATAACAAATGATCCGATAAAAACTCAGAAAATCTGATCATATTTTTAAAGAATTGATTTAAATTATTCATATATTTATTAATACTGTATGAAATTGAATAAATGTGTGATTCTTAAAACTTTGTTGAATTTTTTTATAATGTAGTTTGAAAAATGAATAAATGGTATTAAAAACATAATCTCTTTTTAATTTCATGTATATATTCATGTTTGATAACAAGATTACTAAATAATATCATGCATGAAAATAATATTGAAAAAATAATAATGATATTATCTTGTGAATATGATGAAAACCCAAGGGCAGAATCTAAATTTTTAAAATAGGATTCTGCTTTAATAGTATATATATATATATATATATATATATATATATATATGTCTTGAATAAGCTACGACTTGCCATAATCAATAATTGGAAATCTTTTTATTGGGTCTTAGATCACTGCATTGGTAAAAGTTTTCAAAATGGGTTCTAGACTATATAATATAAGATTTTAATTAAATGTATTCCTCTTTTTTATTATTTGGGGATTATTTTTAATAATTAACCTGACTCAAATGTATGATTAACAGAAATGTCATTATGACAGCTTTATAAGGCTTCTCAGTCTTTTTATTAAAATAGATATAATTTTCTAAAATATTTACAATATAATGTCACTGGATATATTTGTTACATCATGAACTATTACACCTGAACAAAAGAATTGGCCTTTAATAACTGGTTGCCTTGAGTGGACCAAGCATAATTTAAATATAAATCCGACAGTTACATTTTTTGGAAAAAAATATTTTTAGGCCAAAAAATAATAATTATGTTCCATTAAACTAATATCATATATTTTATGTCCGATTACACAAATTATTTTCAAAATAGCAATAACACCCTTAAAATTTTTAATTTTTAATTTTTAATTCGTAATTACAATTAATAAATCATTATAATGCATTTAGAAATATTTAATATTATAATAAAATATTTAGTATAACTAAAATAACTAATAACATAAAAAATCTATTTAAATTGGGGAAATTTTACTTATTTACTAAATTTAGTACCACTTTGCAAATTTACCATTAAATTGTGCATTTTTCAAATTTACCTTGAAAAGCTTAATGACAAAAACCTAAACTATCCTTGTTTTATCTTCTCCCCGATTTTCTTTGGCTCGTGACTCTGAGCTTTTCTTCTCCACCGACTCCAAGCTTCATCTTCATCTTCGACTATGGAGCTTCTTCTTCATCTTCGAATTTCGAGTATGTTCCTCCTTCATCTTCATGTTTCGATTCTTCTAGTTTTATTGTGTGAAGTTTAAAAACCTAGATCTAGATTCATAACCCGAAAATGTCTGCTTTTTCACGACTGGTATGATTCTAATTTGTGATTTATGTTTTTTAATAAAGATTACAGTGATTCTAGGTTATGTTTCTTTATGTCGTATAGAGATAGTGATTTATGAGTTTAGGAATTTACAGTGATATTGATTTAATATAATGATTGAGGATACTGGTTTACGAGTTTCGATCTAAGAGGGAACAATATTCAATAGTTAACTTACATTCAAAAGAAATTTATAACCACTTATAAATTTGGGTTTTATGATATTGTGATAATATATCAAAACACTTTATAAGCTTTATAAAGTAGTATATTTGAACAAGATATATCTATAAAAAGGTTTATAAAACATAAAAGAGTATCTTCACTTGGACATTTAAGGTTTATAAAGGTAAAAGAAAGATCTTATATTAGGTTTTGTAAAAAGGCTGCTAGTTGTATTACATCAATATTTTGTTTAGTTCAAGGTTTTCAAATTGTATAACTCTTCTAGCTAATTTTTTGATATGGTTTCTCTAGTCATTGATACTAAGTTCAAAATCAGTGTCTTATAAAGTATTATAAATTCGTCAACTCAAGACCTTTTATTCTGCTATGTTTTTGGGTAAGATAGATCTTGTTGTAGAATGTCTTCAAAATATAGTGCTTGATAAACGCATTACTATATTATAGGCAGAGTATTAGAAGTCAACTTTCTTATTTTGTTTATAATGATTTATAGGAAGTTTATGTTGATACTACCAAATTCAAAAAGTAGAAGAAAAAAATTGAGAAAGATTTAACATATGATGTGATTGGTAATGTATTGGAAGATCTGAAAATTGGGGATGAAGGAGAAAATTTGAAGAAACGAAGCTCTTTTAGTCTTAATTAATAACAATGGTTCTTCTTTTAGTTTAGTTGATAAAATGTTTTATTTTGTTGTTATTTTTGATAAAAACATCTTTGGTTTTTACTTTGATATTTGATAAGGAAACAACTTTGTTTATTATTCATATTTGTAAAAATAGATTATCCACTATATAAAACTGGTAATTTATAAATCTAATAAAACAATTTTTAAAGGTTTATAAACCATGATAAATTAAATAGTTTATGGGTTTATAACAGTTAATATAGGTTTAGAAATAAATTAAAAGGTTTCTAAATCATTTATAAGAGTATATAACCATTTATAAAGGCTTATAAACATTGTATAAAGGATCTGTCCTCCCTCGTTCCTCCTGTGTATTATGCTGACATGGTCGCATACAGAGGAAGGATGTACCACGAGGCGAGTTCAAGGGAGAAGAACATTAGGCAGCAGCCACGTGGAGCGTCTTCCTCCCTTGCTTCTTCGTTCTCTTCTCTGACTATGGAGGACAAAGCGGTTTTCAAGCTGCACAAAGAGCTGGAGAACGTCATGTTCTTCGTGTGAACAATAAGGTTTGGGGTTATATTTGTGTTTTGGGTCCCTAAGCTGAACTTTAAAATGCTATTATTGAATATCGGAGCAGTCCCAATAACGCAGTTTTACTCCTTTTTCCAAGGAGTTTGTGCGTGAATCTACTTGGGTTTTTTTTTCCCGTTGTTTGGTCGTTGTGTTGAAAATTGAAAGCACTTTGTGTTTGGTATTGTATTGCTCTTTGGAGCGGAGAATACTTATGTCATGGTATTTTATTATAATCAAAAATCTGAGTTTTGTAATTAAGTTCATATTATGCTATCATCTTTGCATTTCTGTTTATGAGTTTTGTTAAAGCTTTAGAATCTTTAGAGATGGAGGAATTATGAGTATGAGGCTTTAACATGTTTGTTTGTGTCTGAATTTGCCTCAGTTATTGGCTTTCTGCATTTTCTAAATTTTAACTTTTGCTAGAGAAACAATATTTGTTTGGTTATGTATGGTAATGACAAAAAAAAAATGGTTGTTGACAAAAAAGAAAAATGGCTTTCTGCATGTGTTACAAAAAAAAAAAAATGTATGGTAATGACCTACAGTTTGATCATGCAATGCCTATCACATTGAGGATTAGTCTACGAGAGACGTGCATACAAAATAACATAATTGAGACTCTTGTTTGCTTTGGATTTTATTCAATTACGGCATGGGCTCTTTTTTTTTCCCGATATTCCATGGGACCATGAACCATGATATATGTTGACTTCATATATATGGTTGTTGATGGTTTTGGACAAATTTTCAAAAGTTTTATTACTGAAAATTAGGATGGGGCTAAAAGGAATCTCATTGATTGGTTGGTTTGTTGCTTTGCGCAAATGTCATATACTACAATCCAAATCTCATCATCAATGTACATTAACTTTTTCTTCTTCTTAACCTGCTATATTTTCAGTAAGATTTTGTCATATGCTTTTTGTGTAAAAAGTGTCGCATGCCGTTTTCACTTGCTGTATACTTCCTCTCTATCTTAAAACATTTTTTTGTTGTACAAAAACTATTATAATTTCAATGCAAAATCAATCTTGCGCTCAAAATTTTGGACATTGGGACGGACATATAGAAAAAAGACTTTTTGATTGAATTTGAAACCTTTGCACCCGCTTACATCCAAAGAATCCTACTACTAAAACCTTGTTTGCTGCAAGATGACTCTATGATATGGGTTATAAAAGGAATGGAGCATACTCAACCAAAAGTAATTACAAACTCTGGAAACTTTACTCGAGGTCCAACAACCACAAACAAGGTCTATGCCGCCAATCGAAAAGCAATTCTGGAAAGACATGAAAGTAAAGGCATCACCAAAAATTAAACACTTTTTGTGGAGGTTCCTTTCTGGAGCCCTTGCTGTTAAAGAAAGATTGCAGACTCGCGGTATTCAGCTGAACAGTACGTGTACACAATGGAAGAAGTGCAAAAAGTATATGTCATGTTCTTTTCCTTTGTGAAAAGGCTCAAGTAGTATGCAAATTATCAAACGTACCATTACCTACATCTGGTTTCTCTGGAACATCAGTTTTCCTCAATCTCTTGCATTTAATGTATGTGGCTTACAACTTGGCTTTAAAAGAAAGTCTCAGAAGTGTGTTTCCATAGGTTATGTGGTTACAACTTGGCTTTAGAAGAAAGTCTCAGAAGTGTGTTTCCATAGGTTATGTGGTCAGGCACAGATCCAGAAATTTACTTAGATCGTGGCTCACACACAATTTAATTATAATTAATAAAATATATTTCTTTTTTTTTGAAACTGAAAAATATATTTCATAGGTATTTAAAATTTATTTTCTTTGCTTTATAATAACATTCTTTCCGTTTTTCATATATGACGTTTTACACTTTTCACACGAAACAAAAAACGTCGCACAATTCCTTTAGCGTCTTCATAAAAAGTAGATGAGTTGTATTTGTTAACTAAAAATAATAATAAAGGGTAAATAAAGTCATTATTACTATATTTTACCTAGTTTTTTTTGGAAAACGTCAGATATATTGAAACAAAAGAACAATTCTAAAGCGTCATTTAAATCCGAACGGATGGAATAATATTTTTATATTAATATTTAGTTTCTTGAAAAATGTGTGACTTATTTGTTTTACAAGTTTTTTCATAATTAGTTGAATTAGTTTTAGTTTATATCTTTAATGTTATTTTTATGCAAAAGATCATCTATTTTAGAATAAAAGAAAATAATTGTAACATCTAGATTTTTTGTATATCAAAAAAACTTAAGAGAATTGATTTGAATGTCTATGTTACTAAAGTGCACTTGTCTTTTTCGGTACATATCTGTATAGAACTTCAGGCGTGTTTGAGTTGGAGTAATAGAAAGATGTGTAACCTATCAGAAACTGATTCGTGATACCGTGCAAGTCAGGCTAAAGCACGGGAAACGATCGTGTGGTGATTGTAAGATCAGTAAGCATGACTTTCAAACTTTCGAAAAATTAATGAAATATTTGTCAGACGGGATGAAATCCACGGACCGAGAAAACAGCATGGAAGAACTATTAGCCTTAGACGGTCGGTATGTTACAATATTAGTAAAAATAAACAATGAGGTTGTTTATTGTGAACAATAAACAATAAACAATATAATAGATAATGATTTTGGCATCAAATTATGTTAGATTATTGTGAAAAAGTCAGTAAAAAGGTTTTTTGCAAATTTTTCTTTTTTTTTTGAAAAGAAATGCATGTAATATTTTTCGACAAAAAAGACGTACGAAACATTCTTTTTTTTTCAACCTGATTATTATTATATTAAAACCATTTGATTACATAGTTCTGCTTAGTTTTTCTAGCATATTTAGCTAAGTGATCCACATACATAAGTTGATTCCTAGGTACATGATGAAAACTAAAATCTTGAGACCTTGACATCTCATGGAAACTTATCCACCGGTGCCAGACAGATATGGTTACTCGGGATGAGAATTAGATACACATATAACCTAACCATACAAACTGATAAATCTGAATTTGATAGGTTTTAAATCTGGGGTACTTAGCACCTTTCCAATCCCGCTATACCACTTGATCACGCTTGTATAGCTTTTTCTTTACATTTGGAGTTATTTTTATATTGAATTCTATGGACCTATTCCTTTCAACTATTAGAGAACATTAACGCACATGCTTACTGGTTCCTGTGATCGCCTCACCTTCATACTCTTGAGGCTGGCCCTGCAAGTCACGATATACTCTATCTGGTGTGAGCGCAACGAGAGAAAGCATGGTACCAGAAACAAATCAGTAGACCAGCTGGCAAGGCTAATAGACAAGACCATAAGGAACCGCATCACTTCCCTCAAGTACGCCCTCAACCCGCGACTACAAGGACTGATGATTCGCTGGTTCGAAGCGCATGACAGTGTAGTTTAATATCTGAGTTTTTGACTTGGCTTTTGTTTCTATTCTTTTATTCTTTAGACAAACTCTATAGCTGTACAGTTTCTCTCTTGAAGTGATCAATAAATTTAACATTTCATCAAAAAAACTATTAGAGAACATTGTTATTTTCAGTTTTATAAAAGTAAAAAATATTAATACAAATTATATTTATTTTTAATTTAAATTAAGGTAAACTGCATTAATGTTATAAATAATTTTATTTATGTCAAATAATATTTGATCAAATATGTGTACTTAATTTAATGAAAACATAATCAATTTATTATCTAATAACTGACCATCTTCTTCTTTATCTGTTTTGTTAGACTTCATATCTTCGTATACTACAAAGAAAAAAAAAAAATTTGATCAACTACAAAGAAAAATATGAAAATCTTTTAAGAGAGATACCAAAAAATAACGAAGAAGACATGGTAGTCGAAGTGATTCACAGGAATCGAATAATATAATCTATAATCTGATTTTATCTTCGTTCGGTTCGTTAGTGTCTGGTTCATGTCCTTTTACAAATTTCTTTTTCTTTTTCTTTTACAAATTACATACACTATATTTTCATAAATTTAACAAAAGGAAAACGTATATTCACTGCCATTTTTGTTTTTTTTTTCTTTTCTCATCCATTGTTTGAAAACTGTAAAACAAAAATAACAAAATTAAAAAAAAAATAGCCTTTTAAATTATTTTCTTTATTTAATTATATCGCTTTTGTTGTTTCTTATGTTATCGTGCAACAGCTGTAGAATCTTTTACATACTTATAATTTTTGTTGTTGAGAAGGAGGATTATGTAGTGTTTCGTTTCGTGTGTTGTTGTTGTTCTCTTCTTCTCCTCCTTCCCCCTTTCACAATCACAATCACGTTGATTAAAGCTAAAGCCTTCGTTGATGCTACTTCCCATTTACCCTTTCTCTCACTCACTCTCTGGCTTTTCTCGCCGTTTCTAAACAACACCTTCCCTTCCTTTGAGACTTTTCTCTAAAAGAGAGAGAGGTATACTTGGCGATTCGGATTTGACTTGGATTGAATCCGAGTTTCGTTGATTTTTTTAATCATTCATTATTATTTTAGGATCTTCCCCGTCTAGGTTTTCGAATCTGCATTTTGTTTAGCTTGAAGATTTGAGATTAGGGTTGGTTCTCAGATTGCAAGCAAATAAGCGTTTTTTTTCGTAAATGGGTTTATGAATCAATTAAAAATAATATTCAAAGATAATTTGTCTCTTCTCTTTAATGCAGAGTTGTTGATTCTCTTTCTTGGTGGCCAAACTTGAAGAGAGTCTCCCCCATCTGTGACATATATAATATCTCTGCAATGCAGACGATTGGTGCCATCAAGTCTTATCATCACCAAGCTCAGCATTTGGTTAACAACTATCTCTTAGCTGATCCCTTTATTCCTTACACCTCTGTTCTCACCGGCATTTTCCTTTGCAAAGTGGTAAAGCTTCCTCCTTTTTTTTTCTCTCTAGATTTAAAGGATAAAGGTAGATCCTTTTTATGATTGTTTGATTAGTTATTCGTATGTGTGTGTTTCTTGTTCTGTTTCAGGTCTATGATCTTTGTCACTTTGTCAGCAACTCACATTCCAAGACATATATCATCCTTACCAAAATTCAGAGAATCGAATGGAACAACCGGTTGGTTTGTTTGTGCTGTTGATGGATTTGTTAACTCTTTTCAATTTGTTGTTGTCGGTTATTGATGTTGTTTCCTTTGTGTGTTTGGCAGTGGTATCTCAACAGTTCATGCTCTTTTTATCTCTGCTCTCTCTCTCTACTTTGTCTTCTGGTCCGATCTCTTTTCCGACAGGTGGCATAACGATCTTGTTGTGTTCCGGAGCTCACGTCTTTCCTCTCTTGGTTTAGGAGTAAGCATCGTTTTTCTAGTCCTAATGTTGACCCTTTTTGAGATGACATTGACACATGTTTAAATGATATATTTGCAGTTATCCATTGGTTACTTCATTGCTGATCTTGGGATGATCTTCTGGAAGTATCCTGCTTTGGGTGGACTTGAGTATGTAAGTATATTGTTCCTAACCAAATCACTGTATTGTGACTGAGTCTATAAAACTAAGATTAGAGTATTTGTAATTTGATTTCAGATTGTGCATCACTCGCTATCAGGGGTAGCTGTTGCCTACTCCTTGTTTTCTGGGGAAGGGCAGTTGTATACCTACATGGTCCTCATTTCTGAGATTACAACCCCAGAGATCAACTTGAGATGGTACTTCCCCCTTTTTTTTGTACCATACAAGATTTACCACCTTATCAATCTTTCTTCTGACCAAAAAGCGGGGGTCTTATGAAGGTACCTGGACACAGCTGGTATGAAGAAGTCAATGGCATATGTTGTCAATGGCGTTTTCATCTTCTTGGCTTGGCTGGTACTTAAGAAATAATCAACACTCTGCTCGTTTTAAATGCACAACATTTAGTGTCTACTTATCACTCTTTTTAACACTTTCTTGTCAGGTTGCTAGGATTCTACTATTCATATACATGTTTTATCATGTCTATCTCCACTACAACCAGGTAAACCTCATAATCCCCATTCTCGGCAGTCTCTTCACTACCTGACTGTTTGATGAGACCTGATTGCATCAAAAACTTTCCTCACTAAATTTAACACACATTACAACGCTGTCAAATTTCCAGGTTTGTTTTGTTTGTTTATGTGATTGGATTCACTTTGTTTTGAATATAGGTTATGAGGATGCACATCTTCGGATACGCTCTGGTATTTGGTGTACCAGCTGCACTAGGTATCATGAACTTGGTATGGTTCGGTAAGATTGTGAGAGGGGTGAAGAAAACGTTAGCAAAGAGATGTGAATGCTGAGATTGGTGAGAGTCCACCTCGCAATGTTGTACCATCAGACCAAATCATCATTTTCTTCTACTTCTGACATATGTCTCTTCTCTCTAGTGTAAGTAGTCTTTTTGTATGATGGAGAAAAACAAAAAAATGAAACGATCCTCTGACGTCTTTGTAAATGATCTCTTTACGTTTTTTATTATACGATGTAACTCTGTTTTCGTTCTAATATCTTTATCCCTAGGGTTTAATGTCTCATACATGAGTAGTTTAATCAGAAAATCGATACAGTAGTGCCAAGATGATTGAACAATTTTGGTTTACGTTTGGAGTGCTGATAACTAGAAGAAAATCATTTGGAAACCGGTTACTATTTTCTTTGGCTCAATCAATAGCATTAACTATGAGATATCCCATTATATTCCATAGGCATGAATACATCTTGATTCCTTATACACATACTACAATCTCTATAACGAGAAATAAACGTAGTTCGCTGGAATATTAGGGGTATTTACACGCGGTTAGTGAGGCCCATCGTGAAATAGATGTGGTGATTGGCTCATAGGCCTATCATGTGACTAAAAGTAGTGTCGCATGGGGCAGTGTCTACAGAATGTGGTAGCAGCCACTTCCTCCATTCGATTGGGGGTGAACTGCGCCTCAGGATGAACTCCGGTGTTGAGAATTCGATTGAAAACTCTCTCAACTAGGCCTCGGGATGAACTTTGAAGTTGAGTCCCGAAGACTGGAAATTCAACCTAATAACAAAAAAAATTTCTAACTAGTCGAGTTACTACATTCCTTGGTTGACTTCAGATCGAAAGAAATCCAGTGAGTAGAAGAGATATTGCAGATAGGCGAATGAATGACTAGCGCCGGAAATGGGCCAAAAAAACATGAGCGCCCCTACAATCTTTCTAAAGAAACAAGCGAGAAACTTAACTTTATAACTCCCAAAAGCTTGCATCCTAAAATCGGAAAGAAAATATTATTTAGAATTCAAACCACATATCTAAGTGTAAAAATCTTTAAACCTTGATCACTAGACCAAGTGCTTCCACATCACAATAATACTTATCTCCAAAAATATTTATTCGTACGTAGATATTAAGTTCTCTTCTTAGACAAAACTTATGGCAATCTACAAATAAAAACAAAGTTATGTAGTTGATTGTAAATATATAATCAGAAATACATTGTCTGTTTTTTGTTTTGTTATATATTTTATTTTCTTTTGTTTATTTAAAGCAGAAAGGAATAGTAATTCGTTTCGTTATTTTTTTGCCAAAGGAATAGTGTGTTCTTACTAAAATTAAACTACTAATTAATCAGAATACAAACGTGACCAATTCTGTAAATATTTGATTAAGAAAAATGCTTAATATAAAGTTAATTAAGTATTTCGAAATTAATTACAAATTAGATCATGATCCGCGCGCCTCCTGCGCGGATTTATCTTTTGATTCACATATTTTATATACATGTATATTATTTAAGATTTACAATATAAAAAAGTTAGAATGATCCGGAACCAAAAAAATCGACCCGGACAAAAAAAAATCAAATACCTATTTAGATGAGAACTCGAAGAACTCATACCTGAAATGAACATATTTATACCCGACCCAGTGAGTTAAATTTCAAACATAATATCTTTTGTTATATTTTTAATTCATTGTTTTGGGTTGGTGAGATTTACTATTTATTCGGAAGATTTTTGGCTAACTTAATGGTATATATTCGTAAGTTTCTTTTTTTTCTGAACATGAAAAAAAAAAAGATTTGGGTCTTGATTAAATTTATCTTATATAACAAATTTCTGCTATAAATAATTTTTATAAAAACTAATTTGTAACAGTAATATCATTTTTGTTATAAATTAGTATATCATGGTTTATAGGTTCAAAGTATATAGTTAGTCGTATAGTATTGATAATATTGATAGATGCAAGTTAATGAATACATATAATATATTGTATTATTAGTAATCTGTCGTATAGTATTATATGTTAGTAGATGTATTATTAATAATCTATCTTATAGTATAATATGCTAGTGGATGTATCTAGCTTATAGTAAAATATATGCAATATAAGGAAATATGCGTAGTGGATATAATAATAAGGTAAGAAGTAAAAAACTATGATAATGATTGATATTAATTATTTATAAAAAGGCATGTCTAATAATAAGTAGATTAATATAGCAATAATTATATAAGGTCCAACTTTAAAATCTACCTAGAAGAAGTTGTAATGTTTCTGTTTTAATAAGATAGATGTCTACACTGAGTTAATAGTCATAACTAGGGATGAACATAATATCAAGATCTAAAACCCAAACCCGAACAAAGTCCAAAATATCTGCATATGTATTGAATTAAATAAAATTGAATATGTGAACCTAGTACCCGATGAATATCCAAAATAACCAAAAATATAATATATATATAACTTGAACTATTGCACACTAACCCTATAAATAGAGTTTCTATAGGTCTGGCATTCGGGGTTCCAATCGGGTTTTGGTTTTGTCTAATCAAGTTCAGCTTTTCGGGTTCATCAAAATCAGCATCATTCGGGTTATATGAAAATTTGGTTCAGGACCGGTTCGGTTTCTATCGGGTTCAGATCGAGGTTAGTAAATATTCAAAGAATCGGTACAACCCAATGTACTTTCGGGTTTTGAGTCTAAACCGATTTAAAAATACTTGATTTGTACCTACTTTGTAACCAAAACCTAAGTAAAAATCGGTTTTTCGGTTTTAAAGTATCTAATATGTACTTATTTTGTAACCAAAACATAAGTAAAATTAATTCAAATATAAGAAACAAATATCAAACATGATCATTCAAAATCAAATCAAAGGTAAACATAGTTATTGCTGGAAAGAAAGCCAAATAAATAAAAGCATAAATCAAAAACCAAGTTCTCACTTAATGAGAAACATTATCAATGAAAACAAAAATCTAAAAACTTTAAGTTTCAACCGCCACCTTCAACCATCAACCTTCATGTAATAGAACCATGAACCTTCATGTAATAGATAATTATTTTAAATGTTCATTATATCTTAGTGTATTTTGGGTACATATTAGAAATTGAGATCATGTTTGATACAAGATTTTTTTGGGATTTTGAATGTTTCGGATTCTATCGGATATCCATTTAGGTTCGGGTTCGGTTCGGATAATGCCCATAACCGGAAATACCATAAAACAAGATACAATCGGTATTTATGTCGGGTTCGGATCGTTCGGATTCATTTTTATCGGATCAGTTCGGTTTAGATTTTTGGGTTCGAACCTTTTTGCCCAACCCTGGCTTTCTGAAGAAAAAAAAGATGACTCACTCATAATTTGATAATTAAAATGATTTATATTATATGTTGGAGTTTGGAGCAACAAGAGAAACATATTCAAATTCCTTCTTCCAAACATAAAATTTGCAGGAAACAGCTAAGATTAGAGAAAATCCAATGTAAACCGAGAGAATAAAACGTAAATTGCGTATGTTAAAAGAGAAGACCGAGTTTGATCTTGTTTCTCAGAAGGTCATCACAAAATTCGGATATTAGGTAATATTTAAAATAATCGAATTCGAAATAAAAAGATTTTGAATCTGATTTGATATGTTAAAATATCCGATCAGGTTATAGATGTATATACCAAAACATCAAAAAATCTGAAATATCTTTTTTTATTAACCTAGAGGTATCTTAGATCCATAAAAGGCTCAGACTAATCCTTTAAACGGAGGTGCAGTCCACGGATAAACCCTTTCTCTGGACATTTAAATGGACTCTAAAACATGGATACATATTCGTGTTAGGTGACAGGAATAATTGTGATTTAGTTTCGCACAGGAAATGGATCAAACCTGAAACATGTTAGTGTCTCAACCACGCTTTCTTACCATCCGACCACAATCACCAAGTCCAAATGTCTTATCTTAACTCGAACTTATATCCTAACGTTCAAGCCTAGTCGTAACCACATACATTTTGTCTTTTTCTGTATATCAGTCTCAATAATCCCTTTTAAATCACATAACAAGATTCTTGTAGATTTGATTTCAGGTACATTTTGGTGTATCGTAACGGACAGGTCTCTATCTAAAATATTTTTTATTTAATATTATGATCATAAAATATTTTTTATTTAATTTTATGATCATTATTTCAACACAGCTCACTTTCACTGTAGAAAAGCTGCATCTGAAGGGTGTGGGGGAGAAAAAGAGGAGCACTTTTGGCCATAGATTACAACAGTATACTTCATTTTCTTTCTAATTACATTATATATATTTATATTGCTTCTGAAATTGGCCCATTGTGAGTTATTGTTGTGACCCCTCATGGGTTCCTTTTATTTCCCTTTTACACTAACAAATAAAATATTGAACTATCGTATTCAAAAGATGGACCTTACGTGTGTTTATAGGATCTGCATTGTCTCTATATCTAAATAAGCATGGTTATTCAAGTCTAACTTTAGACTCATTGTTTTCCATTAAGTACAATTTAGATTTTGAAAGTATGATTAAGATAACTAAAATTCAAACCCTCCCAAAACCCACTATGAGTCTATGATATGAACTTTTAACTGTGGTTGGAGTATGTATGTGGTTTGTGTCTAATTTCTTCATGTTTTCAAATACAGTAGGATGTCTTCTCAGTTTTATAATGTTAAGAGTTTGCGGAAATGAAGGTCTTCTAGACTTTGTTATAAGCTAAAAACAACTATTCACATCGTTTTTCATTTACCAGGATTACTATATTTAATGCATTGAAGAGAGAGAGGGAAGAATGAGAAAGGGAGCCAATAATACTCTCAAGAATGGCCTCCACACTCTTCCCCTTC
Source organism: Raphanus sativus (assembly GCF_000801105.2). Lineage (NCBI taxonomy): Eukaryota > Viridiplantae > Streptophyta > Magnoliopsida > Brassicales > Brassicaceae > Raphanus > Raphanus sativus. The sequence continues at coordinate 14,134,282 of NC_079511.1, forward strand.
CTTTGACTGCTCTCTCTGCACACTTTGACCACTTTCTCTCTCACTCAAATGCTTCCCTACGCTCCTCTTTATGCGCGTTCACTCTCACGCTCCGCATTCCCTAAAGCTCACATACACGTAGCTTTTCTTTTTAATTGCATGATTAGGTCCATAATTAGGTATCGACGTACTCCGATATATGTCTTTTAGTTCAAACTAATGCTAAGTTGAGTGGTCACTGCAGCTGTTTGGATAACCTATCAAACGGTCCAAATCAATGATACTTTAATTTGTATGCCCTCTTATCGGTGATCACGAATAGAATGTAGTTAACTCATACATATTTCAAACGATTAGTACAGATAGGGACTTGACCTAATAAACAAGAAGGGTCTTGACCTACTTAAACAAGAAGTTTTCTAAGCACCTTAACTTGGTGTATTTATTCTATAGAAAGATAATATATTCATAAGTCATAACCATATTTTATGAATCAAATCAAAACTTATCTCAAAACATATCGCATCCTTATGATACGAGAATTCTGATTTTAACCAGGTATAGTAGTAATCAACAATCATATTTTAATTAATATTGCATGGATTCACAAATTCATTTACTTCAAAGGAAGAATAAAACTTAAATACCACTTTACGTACTTAAATCACTTCCCTAATCAAATTAACAAATTTATGATATTATGATGGACCTCCTTGCTGCTGATTATTATGGTGAGAAGAAGAAGCCAAAGCGAAAATGGAGCTCGCGAGCTTATTAATGGCTTCCACTAATCCATTCATTCCTTCTCTGTTAATCTGAACATTTGATTCTTCGATCATCAGTCTCCTCTCTTCTAAGCTCATGACTTCTTTATGTCTCCGTTCTTGTCTCTCCTCACTCTCCCTTATCGCGTTTGCGATTAGAGACGCACTTCTGGAAAACGCAGCAGCCACTACAGTCTCACCTTCCTCCGTTTCTGCATTATCTATGCCGGCCCCGCTTGGACCGGCGGTTGTTGTCGGAACTGTTCTCCTTCGCTTCGCCCGAGATGTGTCTGGATGCTCACTCGTATCAGAATCTGAGCTAGTATCCTTTTTCAAAAATATTTATATTTTTAATACAGTCCAAACCAAAATACTTGTCAATATCAGTTATTAATAATGTAATGAAATATTCTTCCTACTGAAAATAATAAAGTGATTATTTATGACTTGCGTAAAATTAAAGAAGAACATTAACTTTATAAATTCAAAAAGAAATGAATTTAGTTGTATATTTGATAAGTTTAGGTTTAATTGGAATACTTATAGTAAATTACATGTCGACGTTTTAATGCTGTCTAATATAATAAAATTGTAAATCTTATTTTGTTTGAAAATTATAAATTCGAACTTGATTAGAGCATAGAAGTTAAAGAAAAGAAAGAAAGAAGGTACCTACTGTGGGCAGTATTGGCTGCGCATGAAAAGAAGGCGGTTGAGGAGGTGACAAAATTAGCGGTCGTGGTTGCAGCGCTTGAGACGGTGGAGGTGGGGGCGGTGGCGGCGGCTGCGGCTGGAGAGGTAATAAAACATGAGGCTGAATCATTTGATGTATCTGAACAAATCCTAAACCTTGTTGTCGTTGTTGTATCATTTTTTGGATTTGTAGTCCACCGCCCGAACTGTTTCCACTTGCTGCTGCAGCAGCGACTGCTGCGGTTACAGTGGTTGCGGCGATCAAAGAAGGGTGCGTTTTACTCTCCACCACATCAAACAGCGCTTGGTATATTTGAGGCGACATGTTACTCGGTAAGTTCCTCTCTTTCCTCTCACTCTTCTCCATCGTCCAATACGTCCCCGTCTCCGCAGCAGCTGAAGATGAAGACTCTGCGGCAAAAGACGACTCTACCCTCCTTCTCTCATACTCTCTTACCTTTTTGTAATCTCTCATGAGATTGTCCCACTTGTCATTACACTGATTCTGACTCCTCATACAACCTTTCCTCCAACAGTAATCTTCTATCCATTTCCACCGTAACTCCGCCGGTTTGTTACCACTACTACTTTGGCTATCATGTGAGTGTTCCGGCGCCGGAAGGCCGATGGACCGCCGCATCCGCCTCTCATCGTCCATCTTCTTGGCTTCAATGAGAACCATCGTCTCATTTAGTGTCCAGTTCCCTTTTCTGTACTCTCTCATCATAACCAGCCCACCACTTTGGTCAGCCATGTGTGTTCTTTAAATCTTGAAAAAAAAATCAAGAACTAGAGAGAGAAAGGGAGAGATTAGTGTTTAGAGAGAAAGAAAGGCTTTTGGTAGGTGTTGGAGAAAGGGGAGAAGAAAGGGATTGTCTTGGGGTGGGGATAGGTGTAGTGTTGTTAGTGTGTGTTTAAGTTTTGGGATACTTTGATTTGATTTTATTTATTTTCATGTGAATGAGAAGACTGGTCAAAATCTTTGTACGTACTAAGATTGTCACAAAGTGCAAAAAAAGGACAATGCTTGCGAAATTGGAAGGCAAGTGAAAAGGAAAAATAGAAAATCTAAGTAGCTATCCCATTCATTCATTAAATTGAATTGTCTCTTTTTCTTCTTCTTTTTCATATAAAATTTTCAATTTATTCATTCATTTATTTCTCTTTGGGGACAGGAAATCTTATGTGAATCTAGCATTTCTAGTTATGTGCAAAAATTCAAATAGCAAGTAAATGGGTCATGTTTCATAAAATCTACACTTCTTTGTTTTTTTTTCAATATCGTATTCGTATCATATATTTTTACTGACTAGGATATAATATTATGTTTTGTAATTGGGTTACGGTAGTTCTCATGCCCCCGTTATAAACACTGCTTTTACGGATCATATAGCCATAGTTGATATTTGACACAATGATGATTTAATATTTTTACTGATTTATGTTGCTTAGTTTTGTTTCGAATTTTCAAAATTAAAAAAGTAATTCATTTAAATATTTTTAATAGTGGATTAGTGACTAAAATACACAATTAAAAAAAAATCATTTAAAAGATGATAAAGTTATATATAATAAATAAATATTTTAAACTGGAATATTATGATTACTAATTACTATTTACTAATTACTTATCATAATTTAATTTTTTAATAATTTAAACTAATTTTTTAAAAGATAATTCTGTCAACACTATTATGCTATAATTTTTATTACTAATTATATTGAACTCGTGATTTTGTACTTTTCTTATAATAATGTGATTTTTATATTTTATAATTATATAATAAGTACTGTTTAAGGTGGTGTTATTCGATCAGTGATTCACAATCCATCTTATTTTAAAATTTTAAGTTCAAGAATTCTAAAATCTCTGCAGTATATCTTAGATTTTGAGTTTACTTATTTATTCATGAGACTCCATAAGAGATGATTTGAAATCAGTTGAAAATACAAAGAATTTGAAAATCCTTAAAAGTTGAATAACACTAGATTTTAAAAATTGGTTTTAAATCTTTCATTAAATAACACTAGATTTAAAAATAGAATTTAAAATCATCATTCGAATAACAGTAGATTGTGTTTAGATTTAAATTCTATTAAATACTTTAGAATTACAATATAATCTATACATGTTTTAAACTTAATATTAATCACAAAATGTAATGATATTAAAATAATTTTAAGGTTTTAAATCATCAATAATGATTATTATATCATTAATAAGAGCTTACAAATCAATATATAAATATCTATATAAAATGTTATAAATATTTATAAAACCATTTATAAAAAAGAATTTCTTGTTATTCATAGGAGTTTACAAAATGTTTATGATGGTTAATAGGTTTTAAATCATCACAAAAAATTTTAAAAACTATATAAAATTATTTATAGGAGTTTACAAAATATTTATAAAATCTTTATAAAATTATTTAAAGTTAAGATTTGAAATTATTGATCATTGATAACAAATTATTTTCTTGAGTTATAAACCCATTTATTAGGATTTATGAAACTATTTATAAAGATTTATGAAACTATTTATAAGGATTCTAAAACTTCTGAGAAATAATTCATAAAAATTTAAAATTTGTAAATATTTTATGTATCATTTATAATTGTATAGTTTCCTTTCTAATAGGTTTTAAATGTTATCAAATCAGAATCAATCGCAAAATATTATTTTCTTACAAGTTCATCATTTTCAAAAACTTTTTTAAAATCTCAAAAAAAAACAAAATTGTTTTGATTTTATGTAAAAGAAAATAACCATAAATTTACATCAATCATAAAAAATCTAAAGAATATTATGAATAAAAAGTATATTCCTAAATTTATGAATTTTTTATATTCTTAACTTTTTTATTAAATCAACAAAATTCACATATATATTGTTTTGTTTCTTTTTAATAATTTTTTTGTGGGTTTATATTTTAGTTGCAAGTGTGGGTCTATTTGTCACATTAGTTGATGTTTTGAATTTTAATAATTTTTATGGACGAAAAATTAATCTACAAACCAATTAAATTATATATATATATATATATATATATATATATATATATGTTCTAACAATAATGTTATAAAACAATTTAATGAAATATTGATTTGTAAAAGATGTAAGAAAATTTAACTAACTACTACATAAATCCTATTTAAAATTTTAAAAATATCAATAAATAAAATATTTTTATATTTTAGCTACCAAAAATTCACTTTCGGTTTTAAAATATTAAAAATATTATCGTAGACTAAAAACACAAAATATTATATTATATCAAAATTTGTACCAGCAAATTTGCGGGCAACCACCTAATTTTAATCGAATGAAAGGAGTGCTACATTTATTAATCAATCAGTTATGGTAATGGCAAAGACATCTATTTCAACTTCTGTGACAGTTGTATAACTTGTATTTTGTGTAACAATATTTGCAACCATAATTGTCTACTTCAGTAAATTACCACACATACTTTCTCATCTGATCGATGTATTTAAACGGCTAAAACCTTTAGAGATTTTCAATCCTCAGTCTATTTCTTACTATAAAATGGATTTAGTATACAAATTATTCCAACATACTCTATTTTTATTTTATAACAGAGTAAAAATGTGGTTATTATATAAATAATATAATGTATTTATTTTTTTGTTCATTACATTTTACTTCAAAAATGAAGTAAAATTGAATTCTATTATAGAATTACTTAATTTTTATAGAAAACAGAATAATATATTAAATATGTTCTTAAAATTTATGGTAATGTGATATACAGTAAATAAATGATAAGAAGAGTAATAAAAAGAGTTAAAATGGAGGACATATATCAAATGTCTTCTTGATGTTAGATTTTTATAGAAGATTGATCCTGAAATTTAAGGGACCGAAAAATGGTATTTTGAAAAATTTCAGCTAATTTTTTTTTTTGTGTAAATTTGGGTGTCTAAAATTTTTTTGGGAAGTTTTGTCTATGTAATTTTTTAAAAAAAGTTAGAGAGCTCAAAACTAATAGTTCATTAGGCTTAACTGATGACCGACCCAGGCTTGACTGATGACCGACCTTGAATTTTGCATCACCTATGGTTACATAAATACTAGAAGATTATATCTTATTATATAAAAAGTATTTAGACCGAGGTAGAGCTATAAATAAGATATGTCTAGGAACGACAATTAGAACAGTGCGATTCGATGTTTCTAATTAGTTTATGACCACATAATATTTCATAAACGGTCTTAACCAACAAGGCAAATGCATGAGTGATGTATCTGTTTTCAAACTTAATCCATTTTTTTACCAGAAAAAAGGAGATTGAAAGATTTTGGAGGCATCCTATGTAGATTTTGGAGGCATCCATTTTAATTAAGAAATTTAAGGAATATATACATTTCTCAAACTTCTAAAAGCTATTGGCTTTCTATGATTGCTTCTCATACTTTCTTTTCAAAAAGCTTTGATTTACGAATCTCTAATTCACGTGCACAAGCTATAAGTAGAATAGTTACCTTTTAATGTCATTGGCTACAACACTTGATAGAGTAGGTGAATGCTTACTTTTCATATTTACATAATCGTAATATAGTTTTTGAAGAAATAATTTTACATAGGGAAATTGTAATATAGTTGGAATATCGTAACATAAAATATAGTTGGAATATTGTATATATATTCCAAACAAAGGGAAATAGTTTTGATTAGATTCTTTTACACAAAGATTTTATAAATGCTGGATGTCTTAGAGCACAATTAACGATGAATCTCTCAACTTTAGTTTCTAAACTATTTTATATAATATTGTATATATTTTAACTATGTCACTAAATTTAAATGTTAAAAGTTAAAACACATCTAACCACTAAAAATGAAGCAACTGTAGAGATTATCTATCATGTCTTCTTTAAAAAAATTATAAAGAAATGGTTCTCAGTTTTGTTGTATCTTTCTCATATTTTTTATTATTCTATCTTTTTACTTGAGAAATTATTTTAAGAAACCATTGCTATTGCTACTCTTACACTACCCTAAACACATTTTTATTTTATAAAATTTTAATTATAAAAAAAGAAATAGGGATTGGAATTTTGCTCAAAATGTGTTCTTTTTTTATAATAGAAGAATACATTGTAACAACATTTCCACCGATCTATTTTCACATATAATATAAATTATTAAAACCGAAATGGATTGAAAATGTTATTAAAGACTAATATTGAAAAATAGACTGTCTACAGGTAACCATATGAGATCATTGTTGATATCAGTCTAATACGATTACTTTCTGTATAGAATGCAAGTAAAAATAACTCTCTTATTACTTCAAGGGAAAACTTACTCAAAACCTCAAAGACTTACAAACTCCCACACGTCATTCATAACTCGATGATAGTGTAGATATATCAAGCTAAACACAAAACATAATATTAAAGATAATGATCCTATTGTTTGTAGATAACTCCTAAAACAACTCCTCATCTTTATCTCCATTCTCGGATAAACTAGGATCTCTTTTAGCTTAAACTGCAGCGACTCTTTAGGCATTATGTATCATCTTCAAGCTTATCTTAACAATCATGAGGATAAATACAAAATTGTCTGTTTTGTAGAGAACCAAATGAGATAAGAGATCTTTTGTTCTTTGCCTATCCATAGACTTACACTCTCTGGTTTGAAGTGGTGGATACGTTGCTGGGGAAGCCTCCTGACCCTGACTGGGAAAGCACTCTCGATCGAACACCTAATAAATCATAGTTTCAGCTACCTTGGCTACATTTTTTTTTAGGTTAGTTTTCCAAGTTACAATCTGCGTATATGGTATGGTGAAAAAGAAATAAAAGAAAGCATCTCAAGAAGCCCCCACAGTACAACCATTTGGATAAGATTATTGACAAAACAGTTCAGAATAAAATTATGACCATGAGATATTGAGAGAAAACGCGTTTGAGGGATCTTATGCAGGAATGGTACCGTGCACATACATAGATTTTAGAGATTTTGTTTTCGGTTTTTAAATTCCTTTATACACAAACATTTTTTCATTGAAGATTAATAAATTTAGCATTTTATCGAAAAGAAAAGAAGTGATTAGATGTCACGATCGATGTTGCATGGTGTAGTACTACATATCATTTTTTCTATGTTGTGAACATTTTAATTAGAAACGAAAGAGTATCATCCTCAAAAGCGACTTTCTCGGCCAAAACGATAATCTAGATACTAATTTGTGTACATCACGTAACTTGCATTGCATGGCGATGGATATTATTGCTCTCACATGGGCAAACCGTTCATCATTGTCTGCAAAATAGGACATAAACAATCAAGCTCCCACGTTACAACTCTACGATACAGAGTTGTAAGTCTTTTTAAAAGGGCTCAAACAAATGATTTCTTAGTAGAAGTTTTTAGTTATTTTTGATTTCTTGATATAGTTACAACACATTTATATGTTCGCAACATTATTTTTCAAAGAGTTCAAATATTTTTGAAATAGTTCAAGCCGTTTTTTCATGAGAATATATGCACAACTGTGATTTATATCCACAAATTTTATATATTGTTCTTAGATATATCTACATTTTTATGAGTATTATTTTCGAAGTAACAAAGTCGATGATAGATCTGTAAAATTAATAAAGAAATGAAAGTTGAACGAGATTAAGGAAGCAGGGATCTATTATCTATGTATCGAAGCTTGCATGGAGGTAGTGGATTAAATCATATGTACTTCTGCATGCATGGATCGTATCCTTTCTGTAAAGATCGTATCTCTTGAACATCCAAAGTTCATTTACTTCTAATAAATAAGTCCAATGAAGTATCAAAAGCATACATGAATCAGTAACAAGACCGACGTTACAACATTAACAATCATTAAAATGGCAAGTGTCTCTTCCTCTCTCTCTCATTATATAGATTTGTTTGATGGTTGACATGCATGACACAATAATTAGCTAGAACGAATACTTTTGTTGTCATACTCCGTTATTGGTATTTTTATTAGCCTTTCACAAAAAGTTTATTGATATTAGTTTTGTTTTTTAAAAAGGCCTTCAAAATACGCAGTTGAAAGTCTGTATACTGTCTAAATTGCAAGGAATTGATGGTAATGAACGTCAAGTTCCGACCATACATAAAGCAAAATATACAGTAGTTAGATAGTATGATTTCTAACATTAGAATAATTATATATATTATGTGTGTGCGCTATAAATTTTGCACTTGAATATCCTTATCAATATTGCTTTTGACTTTTTCAAAAAAAAAAAAAATTGCTTTTGAATGGTGCAAAATATTAGGTGTTCACCACGCGGAATACAGAGACTCGCTGGCTAGCCAAAGAAACAAGGGGAAAACGGTTTAGTGGTGAGATAGGTGACCGTAAAAAGAATAATGTGAGAAATTTGGTGTAAAAATTTAATAGAATTGATTTGGTTATCTATGACATTAAATGTTATTTACTTTTTCTGACATCCGTATAGAATTTTAGAGTTAAACATATTTGAGTTGGAGTAGCGAAAGGATAAGTGATCTATCGGAAAGTGATCTGCGATACCATATGAGTGAAGCCAAAGCAGAAAAAAAATTTGGTGGTGATTGTAGATCAATTGGTAACAATTTATCATGTTAAAGAGTTGCTAAATAGTGAGGTTTTGGATTCGAAGGACGCCAAGCATACCAACAACTTAATTATAGAATCAGTAAAGGCATAATAGAGGGGTTGAGGCAGTATCCTACAGGACTGTGAGCCTGAAATCTATAAGACGGGTAGATCCAAGGAACGAGTTGTTACATATGGCGTTCTTGATACTTTAGAACAAATTAAAGTTGACCAAGACGGTAAAAAACTACAGTAAAAAAGAACAATATGAACAATGATGGATTTGATGAAGGTTGTCGCGTGGAGAAATAAACGGAAAAACAAATGTCCATCTCGTCCAAGGACAGGACACTGAAAAGCCTGTGTCGCCACGTCGGCGTCTCCTTTTCTAGTAATTTAGTAGTGAGCCAGCTAGGGCCCCAACCCAAGTATTTGCTTTGACCAATCACTTTACACTGTTTTTTATTTGAGTTTTTAATTTTGCAAATAGCCATAGAGAAATACTTGGGTTCACCCCTAGAGTGAACCTTTAGGTTCATCCAACCAATAGAATTTCATTATTTCATATTTAATATCTTTTAAAAAAGGAAACAAAATATTGTCAAGTTTTATTATGTTTTTAAAATAAAAAATAAATAGAAAATAATAATAGTGGCAAAAAAAGATTTTATATTTAAAATACCGTCAACAAAACACTAAACCCTAAACCCTAAATAATAACCCTAAACCCATGGTAAACCCTTGGATAAATCCTAAATCTTTTGATTTTTTTTAAAAATATACTTTTAACACAATCAGCAAAACACTAAACCCTAAACCCTAAATACTAAACTCTAGACCCTAAATACTAAACCCTAAACCCTTGGATAAATCTTAAACTATAGGATTGAGAATTTATCCAAGTGTTTTGGATTTACCAAGGATTTAGGATTTACCCAAGGGTTTAGGATTTAGGATTTATGGTTTAGTATTGATTGACGGTATTAAAAAGATATTTTTTAAACGTGTTTTTGTTTGCAATTATTATTATTTTTTATTTATTTTTATTTTTATTTTAAAATATAATAAAACTTGACAATATTTTGTTTCCTTTTTTACAAGATACTGAATATAAAATAACGAAATCTCATTGCCTGGATGAACCTAAAGGTTCACTCTAGGGGTGAACCCAAGAATTTCTCATAGCGATATATGTCTAGTGATTTTGGAGCAAGGTAAATGATTTTTTTTTTGAGTAATTCTTGGGTTCACTCCCTAGGGTGAACCTCTAGGTTCACCAACCAATAAGATTTTAGTTATTTCAAATTTGACATCTTTTGAAAAAGAAAACAAAATATTACCAAATTATATTACATTTTAAAAATAAAAAATAAAGTAAAAACAAATAAAATAATACTAAATGCAAAAAATAAGTATTTTTTCAAAAAAAAAATTAATACCACAAAAAAAAACTAATCTCTAAATGTTAAACCCTAAATCCTTTAGTAAACCTTTGGATAAATTATAAAACTTTGATTTAAAAAAAAAAACTATTTATAACACAATCAACAAAAAACTATACCCTAAATCATAATCTTAAACCCTAAACCTTTGGGTAAATCCTAAACCCTTGGGTAAATCCGAAATTCTTGGATAAATCTTAAAATTTAAGATTTATCCAAAAGTCTAAGATTTAATGTTTGTTGAGAGCATTAAAAATATTTTTTGAAAATATTTTTTTTAGATTAAAAAGTTTTGTTTTTGTGATTAGTATAATTTTTATTTAATTTTTATTTTGAAAGTATAATATAATTCGATAATATTTTGTTTCCTTTATTGAAAAATATTGAATCTTAAATGACACAATCCTATTGGTTGGTGAACCTAAGGGTTCATCCTAGGGGGTGAACCCAAGAATAAGTCTTTTTTTTAAGAAAAAATGATATAATAGCCATATATGTCTAGTGAACCAAAAAGGTCATATATATGTATATTGATGCGTGATAAAAGAGCACTCTCATTGAGATTTAATCACGTGGATTTAATTGATAGAGATTCTCAAAATATAAGAAAAACAAAAATATTATGAAACCAAATACAGTACATGAAAAGAGAAAAAAAAACAAATACAGTACATGCTTCATTGTAGCAGCATACAAAACTTAATATTATAGACCAAAATATAGAGTTTTATTATGGAACCAAGTTGAATATCATCCTTTTCTTTTATCAAAGTTGTATATCATCCTAATCGAGATGATAGGACTATTCTCCAGAAGTGGCCTCTTATCAGTCCAGCTTCTTCCTATAAAAGTATGAAGGCCCAGTGAAAACGAATTTTAAAACAGTTTAATTCAGTAGACTTTCGGGATTAATAGCATAAAGGGCATACTTTATTTCTTAAAAAGCTTGTTGGGTCTACTCCGTAATCAGTCCTAATATATTTATTCAAAGATTAGGACACAATGGACTTTATTTTTGCTTCTGAGAAGAAAGGCCACTCACTACCCATGTGCTTTCGTCTAACATGCATACATGGACAAGTTTGATTGAGGATTGGAAAAGTATTTTAGTAATTCTTACTGAATTTTCAAAAAGTTATATTAACAAAAAACTGAACATGTTTAGAAGATACATCTCAAATCAGCCGGCAAGAGAGAGAGCAGAGAGAATCTTAGAGAGAGAAAGTAGATCCGGTGGCTTCCTTGTCTCCGGCCGACGGTGAGGGCTTCCACAGCCACCGTCGGTCCGGCGTAATCTCGTTTCAGTCTGGTGCCTTTCCCTTTTGGTTTTCGAGCTTGTGTAAAGTTGTCTCTCCTGCGTCTGGCGTCCTCCGCGCGGTGGGCATTCGGTTTCGGTCTCCGCCGTGGCACCTTTCCGTCAAGGGTGAACGGTCGGATTAAGTCTCCGCATCTTCTAGTTTGTTCTTAGGAGACGGCGGTTCAGTTAGGGTTAGTAGTTAGATGTTCCCGTTTGTTGTTGTTCTGTTTTGTTGTTGGGTGGGGTTTCGTTTATGGTTGCGCATATGGTCGCGTGAAGACATCTCTTGAAGGAAGAGAGAGTGAAGAAGATGAAGTTGGTGGTTGAGATCTTGGTTGTGTCCCGAAAAAGCTCTCCGTGAACCAAGCTAAGCGAAGATTACGAGGTACTGGCCACTGATTCCAGCGTCCTTTGGATCTTTTTCAGGCGGCCCCGGCATATCGAACTTCCGGTCGCGTATGCCGGCAATGTGGCAGCGGGGCGACGGTCGATTCGTTGTGGATGCGACGCGTGGCGCCTGGGTGAAGAGGATGCAAGCACGTGGTGTGAGGTTGGTCGGATTTGGTGGGTCTAGCTTTTTTGGGTTTTTGGGCCATGTAAGTGTTTAACGGTTTTTTGGGCTGTTGTGGCATATAGCTTTGGTGGGTCGTTTGTACTGGGCTTTGCCTCTGTTATCTAGGGCCTTGGGCCTTCTTTATATGATATTTCAATTTGCGAAAAAAAAAAAAACTTAACATGTTGATAAAAAGTTTAATGATCTGCAAAAATCTAAACCAATCAAATCACTATCCACCTAGAGTTTGGGACTAATGGTATTTGTTCTGTAAATTGAAGTTTGATTAGATTAGGCTTTTATGATTATTTTTGATTCTTCCAAAAACAGACAAAAACAAAATTGCTGTTTAGAGAAAAAAACACCTTGCCAAAATGAAGAAAACGAGCAGGTATCCGTGTTGTTTATAACATACCTTGGTTATTGTCACAATCTGGATTCAAATTCTTTAGCATGTGTAAAACTGACGTAACATCCCATTTTTAGCCAGTAAAAAAATCCCAATTTTTTTTTTCAAAAAAAAAAATCCCAATTTTTAGTACACTATGATATATATATATATAATTAAAATAATAATTTAATTAATTATATCACCAGAATGTATTTATTTTAATCATTTATTAAAAACTCTAAAATAAACTTATTTGAGCTAAACAATCTAGACATGAATGACTTATTAGAAAATGATATCTGATTAAGGGTGTTTAATCTAGGTATCGGTTTAGTTTTGATTCGGTTTTTCGTTATTTCGGTTTAAAAATATATAACTAGCAAATTGAAATCATATTTACTTTGGTTTGATTTGGTTTAAATACTGTCGATTTTTGGTTTATTCGGTTTTATACCAAAATCCATAAATAAATTTCTTTTATACTATTTTGTTAATTTTACTTTCACTGATTATATATCGGTTTTATTATAACATGAAGATATTTTAGTTTTAAAATACACTATTTTATTTTATTTTACTATTTAAAATAATTAGTAACAGTATGGAGTTAATAATAATAATTATTATAGAATAAAAATAAAAAAAAATTAGTAGCCCATAATATTATTAAATAACTAAATATTAGCACACATATGTGTCAGCTAAAAAGTTAAAAAATGTTTCATTTAATTTTATAAAAATGAAAAAACATTTTAACTTAAAATAAAATATTAAATTACTAAAATAAATATTTTAAGTACGTAGATCATATCAGTTAAATAAATTATGTATATACTATTAATTAAATTATATAATTTACATATAGTAATACTACAATATTTAATAGATCCGTTTATTCGGTTTGATCAGTTTATACACCAAACCATATTCATATACCCTGTTTCTTTATTAATCCATACCACTTTCTGTATTTCGTTTCAGCTCGGTTTTAATTGGTTCGCTTTACCGAATTGAACACCACTATATCTGATAGATAGTGTGTCAGTGGAGGTAAAACATACGTTCCAAAAAACATGTTTTCGAAAAAATTTTGCTTCAAACAATTTTTTTAAAAATATTTTCAATGCATTTTCTATGAACTAATAATTAAAAATTATAAATTTGAAAAATATTAATTGCATTTTTGAAGTATTATTGATTTAGAAATATATAAAAATATAATTACAAATTATGCATCCATAACTAAATTTTAATATATTTTATTAATGTGTTAAAATTCTACAACATGTACTATTTTGAAACAGAGAAATATAAAATTACAGAATTAGTAAATAAATGGGATTACAACCATTATAATAATTTAGCTTTCACAAAACAAACTTAATAAACGTCTCTTAATCTAAAACTTTTAGGTTATTCTCATTTCCAATGTAGGAAAACGATAATTTCATACCCAACATATCGGATTCAATTCATAACTTATATCACCGTGCAAAAATATATTTTAATTTACAAAAATTTCAAATAACATACCTATTGTTTATTTTTTGGTGAAATCATACACTACTCGCCACATCAGCTGTCATGTCATCTTATTTGCTGATGTGGAAGGTATATCAGTCAATTTTCCTAACGAAGATGCCACTTTGTACAATATTTTTTCTAAAAAATAGTCGTTTTATAAAAAATAATTTAAATGTAAACTTATATAAATTTATATTATTTAGTAAAATTAACAAAATTAATTAAATAATAAAATTTTAATTTTATATAAAAGATATATTCATAAATCTTGTATAATAAATTTACATTTTAAATTCTTTAAATGCAGCACTCGGGTATCCGTTAGGTTCAGATATGATTTTTGGATTTTGGTTGTGTAACACATCTTAGGACCCATACTGGTATTTTTGTAAGAATGGATCAGGATCAGATATAATACATCCGTTATGGTTGGTTTTGTATTACATCCTAGAACCAATACCATATATTATTTGGATTTGGGTTATATCAGATCGGTTCAGATAACCCGAAATAAAATCTAAAATTTAAAAGAGAATCGTAAGAGTATATACTTATGAAGCAACAATAGCTTTGAATTTGAATCATTACAACACATATATAACTCTTATAAAGATGGTATTGTCATAGAATCAGAAAATTTACAAATATATCTCTTATAAAAAAATAAAATTTTATTATTTAATTTCTTTTATTTTACTAAATAATATAAATTTATAAAGTTTTACATTTAAATTATTTTTATAAAAAAATTATTTGGTCTTTTAAGAATTTTTTTTACACGTAGCATTCTCGTCAGCGAAATTAGCTGATATAGTATTCACATCATTAAAATTAGCTGACATGGCATCTATATGCATGATGTGATTGATGAAATGTTGAATGGTGAATGATTTCGCCAAAAAGATAAACATGTATATTATTTGAAATTCTCGAAATTTTAGGTATTGTTTTACACAGTGATACAAGTCGGATATTAATTGAACATATCGCTATATATTGGGTATGAAATGAGTTTTTCCGCAATTAACATTTAATCCAAAATACAAGTTTTTCCATAATGCAAAGATATTCTTTGAAGGAAGAGTTAATTAGAGATATCAATACATACAATGGAAAACATGAGAGAAAGAGAAGCAAACAAAACAACAAATATAGATTTGTTTTTTGTTTTTCTAGACATCTTTGGCAATGAGATCGCCGTTGAGTAACGCTCTGTAAGCAGCAACAGGCCAAATGAAACCACGGAAGATGAGACGACTAGCCAAAGGAACATCAATAATGATCTCTTTCATCGCTGGTTTCTTCTCATCACTGATCGCTATCAAGTAGCTTCTCCCAACCCACCCGATCCATCCAGCAATGTAGAGGAAGAGAAGGCCTGGAGTTATGAACTCTCCCCAATGCCGCTGGTCTCCGTTCACTATCAGGTGTGGTAGACCGTCTGCACCACACAGAAGTCCATACTTGCCGTAGTTGTCGAACCTAACAAACATTTGAAATTTTAATCTCATTACCACATCCGTATCATGGCATTTGCCTACTCTAGGACTAGGAGGATAATAGGTGCTACCTCTCTAACCCATGTCCTCCCTATCCTAATAACGAATCTTATGTATATATCAATAGTTTTTTTTTTTTTAACCACGTATATATCAATAGTTTATATGGAATTTGTTTTTTTTTTAATTATAAAAATATTATTCTTAATAATTTTTTTAACAAAATATACCTTTCCAAGTTTTTTAAACATATACATTTCAAAGTTTCAAATTATTATTTTTGTCCTATATAACCTATATAATTGTTGAGCTAGCCTTGAATCATGAATCTAATATGTTACTCCAAAATCAAAGATTCAATTGCAGATGAAATGGAGCAGAATCATCATCATCATCATCCTGAGATCTAAACAGTTCAAGTGCATGTTTGGTAAAGAAGACGAACCTGCGTTTGGTCTTCTCGATCTGAGCGTTAAGAGCAAGAGCAGGAGCACTTTCAGGAGCGTAGAGCTTAAGAGATGATTCAAGCTTCTTGATCTGTTGCTTCTCCCTCTTGGCGAACTGTTTCGACTCCTTGCAAGGGGTCAACCCCGAGATATCAGCGACGGCTGGCATCGGAGCTGAGAGGAGGATGGAAGAGAGAGCCACTGCGGCGGAGAAAGCCTTCATGGACTGCTGTTGCTGCGTCGCGGATTTGTCATCGGAGCAGACGAACCTCGCGGTGGATTTAGGCAATGATTGAGTGAGAGATTTGTTGGCTCTCGGGTTGAGGACGAGGTTCGTCGGGAACGTGAGCGACATGGCTACTCGGGTTTTGAAACTCGTTGAGGGGGAAGTGTGGAGGAGTATAGAGAAGCGGAGAGATGAGAGCTTTAGATTCTTTACTAAGACAAATTGGATTAGTGGTGGGAGAGAAAGATAAGAGAAGATGTCTCGTTTTGATGATGTGGCGTGTAGCTAGTGGTGGATAAGTAACACGTCAATGGATAAGAGATTTTCCCGCGGATTTTGTTCCTTTCTCATCTCATGTTTAAGATATGTGGACTACACACGACTTACCTATATTTATATTCTCAAAACAATAAATAAACTAGGTGATCGACGCGCCTGCGCGGGGTGAACCTATAATAGAAATTATAAATTTTAATGTACAAGAAGATATCGAAAACATAAAACGTGACATATTATATATGATATAGATTAGCATAAGTAATGTTGATATACAGATTAAGATTAATGCAAAGAAAACCAATTTGAGATTAGAAGTTTGATGAATTTTTCGACCAACAAAAAAGTTTAGTGAAGTATCCAGATAAAGATAATCTTATTATGGTTGACAAACTCTAATTGTCTTATTATCGAAGTTAAATCGTTATATTTCATTACACTGGTTTTGAATTACACAAAAATTGTAAAAGAATATAAATAAATTGAAATAAATTCCATTATGACTCAAAATACATATCAACTTCTTTTGATTTATCATTTATATATAAAGAGTGTTTTTACTAAAAATCTCGATGGGACACGAGATCAGGGGCTACGGTTCGGATGTTGGATTCGATCTTTTTCTCATCACCTGATATATTTAGATGTTGCCTCAAAGTAATGTTGCGATTCTCTAATTGTTAGTAGATTTCCAGATAGTTATATAAATATTACTCCCTCTGTTTCAGAAAGATTCATATCCTAGGAAAAAATTGTTTCAAAAAGATACATTTTTTACTTTTTCAATGTATCATTTAATGAAAAATTGCTAAATTTTTAAAAAAATAATTGTGTTTATTGGATTTCTATTGGTTAAAAGTTATGGAAAATTGTTATTCACAAAAACCAATGTATTTTTAATGTGTTTTTTTAATATATGTGAAAAATTAGAATATGTATCTTTTTGAAACATATGAAGTATATGTATAGGGAAAAAGTTAAGAAAGTCCACATTAAGAAAGTCTCCTTAAACTTAATCGGAAATAATTATATGAATTTTCAAATTTAATGTCTGTCACCATTTATGATAATTTCGTAATCAAAATTTTTTTTGTTGCAACAATTAAGATATTGCAAGAAATTTAATAGGGAATTCTTTTATTAATTTATTTTATAATGTTTCAAGATTGCTCATAAATTTTTATATACGAAATTTTAATTTTATAATATAAAATAATTTATATTATCTCAAAATAAATATCATGTATCCCATAAAATACAAAATATATTAATAAAAATAAAAGTCGCATACCAAAGTTTATGAGCATGGCATTTATTTTGAGGTTGACTATGGTTGTGATTGATTTAACTGTAACTAGAGTAAAACATATAAAAAATAATAAAAATCTTTTTCACCTGATTGGTTTATACAATGGCTGAAGTGAGAGTAACATGTTTTTCGCTGATATATTAACGCCATTGATGACAATCAATCAGAGCCTATATATAAGACTATCCTATTAATTTTGTATAGGATTATATAATTGTAGATTTCAAGATAATTATAGAAAGTATTATATATATATGGCGAAAATTAAGGAATTCCACGTTAAAAATGTTAGTTTTTCAAAATTTAATCAAAAATAATTATATAAATTTCTAAATTTAATTTCTGTCACCATTTATTATAATTTTGTAATCAAAAGTATTGTTGCAATATTTAAGGGATTACAATCTTGATTTAAATTTTTTTCAAGATTGCTTCTAATATTTTATATATGACTTTGATTTTACAATAAAAAGCAGTTTGTATTGTCCAGTCCCAAAATAAATGTCATGTATCCCATAAAATAAAAAAAATATTATTTGATGACAAAAAAAAATATTATTCAAAATAAATGTCATGTACTAAATTTTTATAGAAGAACATAATTATGAACTTTTTATATTTTCAAATCCCTAAAAATGTCATGTATCATTTATGAATCGTAAAGAACATGAATACTATAAAAATATGAATTGTATATATAGTCAAAACTCTATCAGTTGTGAGTCTTGTGACTATGTATTTCAGACTATCCTGTTAATTTTGTATAGGATTATAATCGTAGATTTTCAGATAATTATATAAAATATTATATGAATAGGGCGGAAATTACGGAAGTCCACATTAAAAATGATATTCGCCTTAAACTTAATCGGAAAGAATTATATAAATTTCCAAATTTAATATATGTCACCGTTTATAATAATTTTGTATTCAAAAAGTATTTTAGAAAACAAAATAGAGATTGCAAGAAATTTAATATGGAATTCCTTTTTGAATTTTTTTATAATTTTCAAGATTGCTCATAAATATTTATATACGACATTTTAATATTACAATATAAAAAAATTATATTGTCTATCTCAAAATAAATGTCATGTATCCCATAAAATACAAAAAATATTCATGAAAATAAATGTCATGTACTAAAGTTTTATAGAAAAACAAAACTATAAATCGTTTATATTTTTCAGTCCCTAAAAAATATCATGTATAATTTAGAGTCGTAAAAAAATTTGATATTATAAAAATATGAATCATATATATAGTCAAAACCCTATCAATTGTGACTATAGATATCCTACTATCCTATTAATTTCGTATAACATTATAAAAACATTACCGGATTTGATATCATCGTCCATATCAATGCACGTAACCAATTAATATCAATTAATATGACTAAGACATTATGTTAAGCTAGTACTAATTTACAATGGCAAAAAATATAATAAGTCTAGTAAGAAGAAAGTTTTTACATAAAGAGGCTGAAAATAAATATGGTGTTGCCACATAGGAAATGTCATTCTTGTTAATAACACATGAGCATAAGGGATTAATGTCTAAAAACAAAAAATTAAGCCGAATTGTTGAATTATATCATGGTTCTAGGTTTTATCTCTTATCTAATTTCAGTTGTTATATTTTTGTTTTCTTTTCCTTTGCGAATCAATACCATTAAAACAAGATCATTCCTGAATTATACCCTTAATAAATATTTTAAATTTTCCAAAAATGTCCTTAATGATATGAACAAACTAAAAAATTCATTAATGGCATTATGGTCTTTCGATTTTGTGGACCTATTTCAATATTTAGATGGGCTTGCTAACTAATTAAATGGGTTATGTTTTTATATAATCAAATTCAAATTCCATAAACTTTTTAATATCAATACCACAAATTAAAGTCTGCAATAATTTAAATAAGTTGATATTAGAGATTGAAATTCTACATGAGGATGAGACTTAATCAAAAATATTATTGGCCAGTTTATATGTTTAGCAATATTTTATATAAATTATAAATCTTTAAAATTATATAATAGCCCAAGTAAGTATTTCGGATAAAACCAATGTTTTGAAAACCGACCCGGACACTGAACCGGACGATTTACCGGGTTACTGGGTCATTGAGTCAACCGCAGGTAAACCGCGGGTGAACCGCAGATTAATAAATAAATTAGTTTTATTATATAATAATATATTAGCTAATAAAATAAAATAAAAATAAAAATATATAAAACTAAAGTTACTACTTTCTAAATATCTTTAAAACATAAAATAATAATTTGGATATGTATATATTTTACGTTTAATAAACATTTAGAATACTTAACTTAACTTTTTATATTTTTATTTTCATTTAATATACAACTAAAAAAATTATCTACTGGTTCAACCGGTGGTTCAACCGGTACCGGGTTTTGAGTTTTAATTGGTTTGAGCGGGTTTTTGCTGGTTTTTAAATTTTGGGTTTTCTACATTTGTATTTCTGAAAACTAATGAAATAAATATTTTTGTGAATCAAATTTTTTTTAAAAAATATAAACAATAAATAAAACATCCATATACACAAACTGGTAATTTTTTTTGTTCTAAAACTTGATAAATAAAAATTTTAAAATACGTTTTACTAAAAGTATAGTAGAAAATGATTTCTAAAATAAATATGTTCATCTACTTCTTTTAGAACATCCATTCTACTATTTACTAAATTTCTAAATAAGAGGAATGTGCATTCTACTAATCGTAAATGTATCCACTTTCCTTCTGTATGCATTTTCTACTTTTATAAAGTATTCTATATTTCCGGGGAATGTTTTTTCAACAATGTACTCTTACGTCTACTCAAAGTAGAAAATGTTTTCATGATTTTTATTATTCTTTTAACTTTTTAGAAAACGCTTTCTATGGATAAGAATACATGATCTTTTGCGAAAATTAATGAAATTTCAGTTAAGAAAATATTCTAAAAATCTCTTAAAATATTCTTACCTCCTAAAACGTGTTATTGTCGATTTTACTTGTGAAAAAATAATTTTGCATTTTCTCTTCATCAATCTATGATATCTCCATAGTTTGTCTTGTGATTTTCACAAACCCTTGTTCTATTTTTTAAGTTTAATAAAACTAAAAAATTTACAAACGTTTTAAGCTTTTTATAAAAAAATATTTACTCAACGTTTTTAATAAAGTTTTTTTTTACCAAAATCTTTTTGTAAAGTTTTGTTTTTATTTTTATAAAGTTTACAAAGTTTACTTTTATAAAAAAAATTTAAAATTTTTTATTTTTATTAAAAATTTTGATAAAATTAAAAGTTTACAAAATTTTTAAACTTTTTATATAAATAAATCTTTGTAAAATATTTTGTATAAAGTTTGTTTAATTTTTTTGTTAAATTGTTTTTGTAAAGTTTTATTTTTATTTTTATAAAGTTTACAAATTTTATTTTGTTAAAGTTTTATCAAAAATGTTTTAAACTTTTTGTAAAAAAAAATTTGTAAAACGTTTTTTATATATTTTATTTAACTTTTTTATTAAAACAATTTTGTATTTTATAAAGTTTATGAATTTTATTTTTATTAAAAACTTTTTAAAAAGTTTTATTTTTATTTTCCCTTTTTACAACAATTTTAGTTAATTTTTTCAAAATCCTATTAGTTTAATGTATTTAATTAGATTAATCAATGGTTATTTTTAGGATTATGAAAAAATTATATTAAAAAGACGAATAAACTATGGTTTTATAATATATGAACAACCATGCTGAATTTTTGTTCTGTTTTGGCAATTTGACTATGTGATTTAATATCTAAACTAATAACAAATTTGAAATTAACACCTATACTTAGCATAAAAACTTTTAAGTATCTAAAATCAACATCGTGTCGGTAACATGCTGAAGATGGACCAGTTTGTCACTAAGTCAAGTTATATTAACCTAAAGACATCATCTTTTTAGCTGAGAAAACAGAATAAAACACACTTACAACGGGTCAAAAGCGGGTTCCACCAATTATCAATAGGTCATTTTAACCACTTGTGATTGTGGAATCATTGTTCACTAATACAAACAATACAATATAAACAATCTGACCTTGATTTGTCATCTGTAATTCTATATAATCATTGTTAAAAATTTCAGTCTTGTATATATGTATTATATAGTGTATTAATTTTAATATGTTCTCAGAACATATTTTTTATTATTTATTTTAAATTTAAGAGAATTTTAGTTTTTAACACCAAATGAATGTTAGTTTATATCTTTAAAATAATGTATGTTACGTTATCAATCTAATATGATTTTTTTAAGTATAATATAATGTTATTTTATTTTATTTAATATAACAATATTCAAATATATTGTAATTAAATTAGTGTGATTTTTTAAATAAGAAACTAGATTTTGACCGCCACTTTAAAAACGCGAGATTTTTTATTTTAAAATATATTTTTAGAATTGTAAATATTTCTTAACATTTGATCAATACACTTTGAGATGTTTAGATCAAATTTAGCAAAATTAAAATATAGTTACTATTTCTAATGGTTAGGATTTAGGAAAAATTGGTTACCATATTTTGTATAATTTTATTATCTATATTTCTATTAACCGAGATTGTTTTAAATTCCAATGATTGTTACCTAATTTAATAATTAAAGAATTAACTAATAGTGTGAAAAAAACAATAAACAAAAGAGATTGTGTATTTCATATATATTGTCTAGCAAATGGTATAGTTTGTTTTTACTAAATGATATTGATTGATGACCAAGTTTTAAAAATCAGATATTTTCAATATCCAGCGATTTAAAAATATAATTCTTTAAAAAGATCCAGCAGGTTTTTTTATGTCGTTGGATTGTATTATTAAGCCGTTAAGAGTTCTAAACAATGAGAATCAACAAAACAACATAGATCCAGCAGGTTATGAATGATAAAAAAATAGAATTGGTCAAAAAATATATTAAGAATCTAATTAGAAGAGAAACATACTCATATTGAGCTTTGCTAAAAGTTTAAATACAATGTAAATCACAATTATACTTTCATATTACAAATACCAAGATTAGTAATTCAATACTTAGGATACTAAGATCAAATAATGAGATTTAAAAAAAAGAATGTGATTTACATGTTGAACAAAAAAAGAATGTGGTCTCCATTAGAAAATAATATTACTTTAAAAAAAGATTGATCAAGCTTTCTTTTTTTTGTGAAAGAATAATTGAGCATGTTAATGTAAATTATTAAAAAATAATATTTACAGTTTTATTTGAAAGTAAGTGTTCTAAGAAGTGTACTGATTCAACGAAAATAATACTTATACGACTATACTCAATCAAAAAAGTGTACTGACTCCACAAAAATAATACTTATCTTACCATTATACTCAAATCAGTTCTACTGTTATCTGTATAACCCTATGTTATACTCTGTTAAGTCATCGTTATTGTTTGAGGTTTAGGAATTAGTATAGTTACGATTTTTTTTTGGTTGCAACAAACACTTTGATAAATCTAATTTAGGGAATCAATAGAAAACGTTTTAAAATGCTGCAATGTGATTGGTCCTTAAAATATTTGATTCTGATTTGTTGAATATATTAATAAATTAATTAAAATATTCTAAAAATAAAGAGTGACATGTGAATGTAAATTATTTTACAAAAAAATGGCAGAATACTAATAAGGATTATGCTTTTATAGTATATGTATTCTTTTCTTTGTACAATTAAACAATAATTCTATACTAGCACAAATGGTTAATGATGTTACCTATGAGAGACTCGACTTTGTTCCACCACAAAGGTGTTGTTTGCTGATAAAAATAATGCGTTTATTTCATGTTTATCAGCAAAGATTATTGTTTAGTTGACATCCAACAGGTCGGAAATACTTAAAAACCTTTTATTCTAGAGAAATTAGGTTCCATATACCCAAAAGATATATATTTAAGTAAATACTCTAAACACTATTGCTATTTGTAAACCCCAATGATGTCTACCACAATTTTGAAGGTTTCAATCGAGTACATGGCACCACAAGAGAGATCTTTTCAATCCACGTGCTGATAAAATCATATGGTTCATGGATGTTACCAATCGTTTTGGTGTCGTAATTTGAATTTTTTTTTATAGATGTAACCAAAGATATGTGGTTTGATACATAATTTGTAAAATACTTATATAATGTATTGTTATTAACTTATACATGTTTTTTAATTGTTACAAAACATGATGATGCTTCTCAAAATTTGTGAGGAAGATGTTTAAGTAGTTTGGGAAAATAGTAATCATTGTTTCTTTTGTATCTCTCCTAATCCCTTAAAAACAAATGAATTCTTCTTATCTTTTTATTTCTACCTTTATGGTCCAACAAATACTATCTTCTTGAAGAGTTCACCTACAATAGTCTTTATGCCAGCTTGTTTGATGTCCACCACAATTTAAAGGTTTCAAGCGAGTACATGGCACTATAAGAGAGATCTTTTCAATTCACATGTTGATAAAATCATATGGCCCATGGATGTTATGTTACCAACCGTTTTGGTGTCGTAATTTGAAAATTTTGGGTAGATGTAACCAAAAAGATGTGGTTTAATACATATTTGTAAACTTTTTGCATAATGTATTGTTATTAACTGATACATATTTTTTAGATGTCACGAAACATGTTTATGCTTCTTAAAATTTGTTGGGAAGATGTTTAAGTTGCTTGGGAAGATAGTATTCATTCTTTCTTTTGAATCTTTCATAATCCCTCAAACAAAAAAATGGATTCTTCTTCTCATTTTAGTTCCACCATTATAGATCCAACAAATACTAGCTATCTTCTTGACGAGTTCACCTACAATAGTATGTATGCCATTTTGTTACCACAATTTGAAGGTTTCAAGAGAGTACATGGCACTACAAGAGAGATCTTTTCAATTCACGTGTTGATAAAATCATATGACCCATAGATGTTACCAACCGCTTTGGTCATAATTTGAAAATTTTGGATAGATGTAACCAAAAAGACGTGGTTTGATACATAATTTGTATTTTTTTACATAATGTATTTTTATTAATTGATACATATTTTTAGTTTTTACTAAACATGTTGATGCTTTTTAAAATTTGTGCGGAATATTTTTAAGTAGCTTGTGTTAGCTATATATAATTTGTTAGATGCTACAAAATAGGTTATCAGGCTATTGTGTAAAAATAGCTAAACGGCAATCTAGGGATGTGAATTCAGTTAGTTTAATATGGATATAAAATACCAGAACCAAATCGGATAATATGGTTACTTTTGGTACAAATATCCGAACTAGTTTCAGATACATTGGTTATTTAGATATATTTGGTTCATATACATCATACTCGAACCCACCTTAATATGGGAGGACCTGACTCGAAATCCACCAGAAAATTTATAGTAACCAGTGCAGCCTAATTTCAAAACAAACAAATGATACCTGAAAGAAACAGCTCGTACCCGAAAGGATACTTTAATGACCTTGCATAACTAATTTTGTAAACAAATTAAAAAAATATTTGTTAACCATTTTGAATTCTTGTCACAAATTGAGAAATTTCATTCAAACATGTCGATTTTTTATGATTAACATGTAAAATAAATATTTTTGAATTATTTGGTAAACTCAATTAATGAAATAATTGAAAAGAGTGCAAAAGAAACGTAAAAGATGTAATGAAACACTTAGAATGAATAAATTTTGTTTTGTACTTCTGTAATAAATGCGGTCAAATTATTTTGAAAAATAATAAATGAGGTAGTTAGGATTAATTAAAAATGAATGAACTTGGTAGAAACTAATTAAAAACAGTTATATATTATTTTGTATTTCAATTTTAATAGAATATATTTAATTATCTTAACTGCATAGATAGTGTGTGTATGTATATATATATATGTATCAATGGTGTATGAGAATATAACATCAATCTTTTTACATCTTCTTCCGGCCTCTCAATTTCAACTTTTGTTAGGAATTTTTTTTTTTTTTTTAAATGGCATCAAACAAATTTGCTTTCTTCTTGGTTCTTTGCCTATGTGTTCTCTCAACCGCAGGTGACACATTTTTCTAACACAAATCTCCCTTTGTATAACATTATGATGTATAACTATTTATTTATCTAATTTTCTCTAAATTATTTATAATATATATCACTCATTCAAAGGTTGATGTGTTCGCCTGATTTCTAAAAAGTACCATTTTTGTTTATGAAAAATAACTGTTCATTTTCTTTTTCATACAAATTCGTAGAATTTGGAAAAGCAAAATTGTCATTTGGAAAAGAATGCCCAGATCCAGACGGCAAGGACATAAACATGGAGTGTTTTAATTACTGTGTAGCTCTTGGCTTCCTTGGTGGTTCGTGCCATGGCTACAAACATCACTTTATATGCGATTGTTATAATTGATAAAAAAAACATTTCACTGCTTAAAATTCTAAATCTTATGATATTAGTATCAATTCTCATGGATGCATGTTATTGTCAATTTATCATCATAATAAAGAGAGTTCATGGAATATTTTGAAGCCTAAGCATCTACAAATGTGTTGATTTACGAGTCATTTTGCGACCATAATATGTTTTGTTAGCCGATAGTAAGGGGTTGATGTCAGTTTTTGTGCTTTTGTATTTAAGGAAAAAAATTGTGCCTAACAAGAAATTAGGTTTACATTTATGTGTAGTTTTCTAAAATCGTTTTTAAATCATATAGCGTACATATATGGGTGTAGTATCATTTGAACCTTACCATGAGCTCAAGAAGCTATATATATACACTATTAATATCACAGAACATGTATTTTTCCCTATAATGAAAAAGTCGATTTTTCAAATCTGTCCTTAATTTTCGAAAGCAATTTTAATTCTTATTGATGGCATTTTAGTATATTAGTTGTGGGCTTAAAATTTTACATCTATACTATTAAAACATGATCTATTTTTTGACATGTCCATAATTTGTTTTAATATTATAAGATAACTATGGATATTATCTAATATTACGATAGATGTTTAATTTAGTTTTTCATTTTTAATTGTATATTTACTTATTTTTAATTTTTTTCTTATAATTTTAAATATTTATTTTAATTTTCTTGTTTTTATCAAGTAATAATATTATGATACATTTAATGTAATATTTCTATTTCTTATAATGTATGCTTGTTTTATTATATTGTATATTTAATTATAGAAATATTTGGAAATAACAAAAATGTAAAACTATACATTTTTCAGATAGATGTTTAATATATATTTTTTCATTTCTTATATTTTATATTTACTTATTATTATTACTTTCTTATATTGTATATTTACTTATTCTAATATTATGATTGTTGTTTAATGTAATATTTTTATTTCTTATACTGTATATGTATTATTTATTTTTTCTATATTGTATATTACTTATAAAAATATTTGGAAATAATAAAACTGTTAGACTATACATTCAGACATATGTTTAATGTATTTTTTATATTTTTTATATTTCTTATATTGTATATTTACTTTTATTTATTTTTATTATGTTGTATATTTACTTATTCTAATTATTCTGTTTTTATATGTAATGATAATATTACGTTAGATATTTAAGGTAATATTTCTATTTCTTATATTGTATATTTACTTATTATTATTTTTATTCTAATATTAAAATAGATAGTTAATGTAATATTTTTATTTCTTATATTCTATATTTAATTATTATTTATTTTTACTATACATTTTTCAAAAAGATGTTTAATTTAGCTTTTCCATTTTTGATATTGTATATTACTTTTATTTATTATTTTATATTGTATATTTACTTATTCTAATTTTTAACTTTTATATCAAATGATAATATTACGTTAGATATTTTATGTAATATTTCTATTTCTTATATTACATTTTCTTATTGGTTAATTTCTCTTATATTGTATATTTACTTATTCTAATATTACGATATATGTTTAATATAATATTTATATTTCTTATATTTTGTATTTATTTATTATTAATTATATTATACATTTTCCATAGAGATGCTTATTTTAGTTATTTTCCATTTTAAATTGTATATTTTAATTGTATATTTTACTTATTGTATATTTTTCTTGTAATGATAATATAATGAAAGATGTTTAATGTAATATTTTTATTTATTATATTGTATGCTTGTTTTTCTTGTATTTTATTAACTTATAAAAATATTTGGAAATAATAAAAATGCAAAACTATATATTTTTCAGATAGATTTTTTAATGTAGTTTTTGCATTTTTTATATTTTATATTTACTTATTACTTCCTCCATTTCATAATATATAATGTTTTGACATAGTGCACAAAGATTAAAAATTTTATTTTTCTACAAAATATACTTTTAAATATGTATAGTTTAAAATCATTAACCAATTTTAAAACGACTGTAAAATTTAATTGGTTGAAAAGTTTCCAGTGTGTTTAAAGTTAATCTCAAAACTTCAAAACATCTTATATTGTGAAACAACATAAACCATCTAAAATATCATATAACTTGAACCAGATGGAATATTATTTTTTCTTAATTGTATATTTTCTTATTATAATATTAAGATACATGTTTACTGTAATATTTTTTACTTTTTATATTGTATATTTACTTATTATTTATTTTTCCTTATTTATTCTAATTATTTTGCTTTTATATCAAATGGTAGTATTACAATAGATGTCTAATGTAATATTTATATTTCTTATATTGCATATTTATTTATTATTTATTTTACTATAAATATTTCAGATAGGTATTTAATATAGTTTTTCAATTTCTTATATTGTATGTTTTTTTTTCAATTTCTTATATTGTATGTTTTTTTTTCAATTGCTGTTATATTGTATGTTTTTTTTATTTTTTTATTCTAATATTATCATAGATCGTTAAAGTAATATTTTTTATTTCTTATATTCTATATTTACTTATTATTTAGTTTGCTCTAAATTTTTCAGATAGATGTTTAATTTAGTTTTTCCATTTTTGATATTGTATATTTTTGTTTATTTTTTTATATTGTATATTCACTTATTCTAGTTTTTTTATATATTTATGTCAAATGATAATATTACGTTAGATGTTTAATGTAATATTTCTATTGCTTATATTATATTTACTTATTGTTTAGTTTTTCTTATATTGTATATTTATTTATTCTAATATTACGATAGATGTTTAGTATAATATTTTTATATCTTATATTGTATATTTACTTATTATTAAATTTACTATCAATTTTTCAGAGAGATGTTCAATTTAGTTTTTTATTTCTTAATTGTATATTTATTTTTCTTATATTGTATATTTGTTTTTTTTCTATTTTTCTTGCTTTTATATCAAATAATATTATTATGATAGATGTTTAATGTATTATTTCTATTTTTATATTGTATGTTTGTTTCACTTATATTGTAAAGTAATAAAAATGTAAAACTATACATTTTCAGATACATGTTTAATGTAGTTTTTCAATTTTTATATTTTATATTTCTTTATTTTTTTCTTATATTGTATATTTATTTATAAAAATATTTGGAAATAATAAAAATGTAAATTTAAACATTTTTCAGATAGGTGTTTAATATAATTTTCTATTTCTTATATTTCCTATTTACATATTACTTATTTTGTATATTATATATTTACTTATTCTATTTTTTTTATATCAAGTTGTAATATTACGATTGATGTTTAATATAATATTTTATTTCTTATATTTTATATTTACTTATTATTATGTTATTATACAATTTTGAAATAGATGTTTAATGTAGTTTTTCTATTTCTTATATTATAATTTACTTATTATTTATTTTTCTTATATTTAATTATTATAATTTTATAATAGATGTTTAATGTAATATTTTTAGTTTTATTTTTTTATATTTTATATTATTTATTTTTCTATATATTTTTCAAATAGATGTTTAGTTTAGTTTTTATATTTCTTATATTGTATATTTACTTTTTATATTTTTCTTATTTTTTTCATTGCAACTGTTTGCTTGTTGTAAGCTAAACAAACTTGAATTTATTATTCTCAAATCCCTTTTTTT
This sequence comes from Raphanus sativus, assembly GCF_000801105.2. Taxonomy (NCBI): domain Eukaryota; kingdom Viridiplantae; phylum Streptophyta; class Magnoliopsida; order Brassicales; family Brassicaceae; genus Raphanus; species Raphanus sativus. Next base: position 14,164,380 of record NC_079511.1, read on the forward strand.
TTCTTTTGTAATATAGAAGTTATGCTTATGATACTCTGGGTTTGCCGAAACATCATATTTCTAATTAGATACTATGTTATTAAATAGTTTGAGCGGTAAAGAACATATCAGTTGTGAACAAATTGTTGAAACCATAGGGTCCATAGACTCCAAACCACTCCTTGAACTTTCTAATGACATCAAATGCTCTAAATTTACACAAGAAAATCCACCAAACAAGAAAGGAACATATTCTCAAAGAATAAAATAAAACTAGACGTTGTGGGAATTGTCGGGCTTGGTGCGAGGAGACAAGGGTGGAGAGGAGGCTGCGGAGATGATTGCACCGGGAGGCGGAGCAGGAGCTCCATACACTTGAGGATTTGTATGGATCTCACGACGGCCACGAGATTTGCCAAGGAAGTAGCAGCCGAATCCGAGAAGAAGGCAGAAGAAAATTAGAGGAAGAGATATGACCACCACCATCCCCATCGATCTTGAAATCTAGCTGATGTCTTCTTTCTGATTAATTTTTTTTTGCTTTGTTTCTTGGACTCTTGGTTTTGGTTTGATTCTACTTCATTCTAGATCTATTTATATGAATGATTTAGTGGGAGGCTCTGGAAGAATCCGATGCTGTCCGGTCCGCAATTGTCTTTATTGCTTAACGTTCGAATCTCAACGGTAATTTATATTTTTTCGTGGGGTTCTTTAATATCATTTTCTCTCTTTTAGTTTTTGTGTGAATGTGTTTCATGAAAAAGAGTAGCTTGGAATTTAAGATGAATAAATAGTTCTATTCAGTTTATTTGAAGAAATAATAAGCTTATTCATTCTAATGCAAATAAATATAAATTTATTTGAAGAAATAAATCTTACTATTATAGTTCTATTCAGTTTTATAACTTCTTTGTATTACTTTTAATACACCGGCAATCTCAATCGGCCTGATCGTATTCGATTTCGATACATAGCTTTGTCCAAATTATATTCGGGCCTCGTTACGGGCCTGTCTTTAATACTATATCCCTATTCACCACATAGGAACCGCTATACGAATCATTTTTCTTGAAATGAAAAGATATTCATCAAAAGTAACCAAATCCAAATAAATATTATTTTTGATCCGATATTGGAGAGATTATTGGTAAACTGATCCAAACCCCATAGTAAATCCAAATTGCAAGTCATAGAAAAGATAAAACTCAGGAGAGAAAAAAGAGCTAACTTCTCAGAGAAGACCAAAACCACCACCTCTAAGAGCAAGGACCAGATGAAGAACAGAGCCTCCCTCGATGTTGTAGTCTTTTGCCGTTTTGTCATCAGCTAGCTGTTTTCCAGCGTAGATGAGCCTGCAAAAAAAAAAAAAAAACTCATGAGAATCAGTCAGTGTTACATGTAACAGCTTAGAAAATGAGCTTGGACGCAGAGCATAATCAAGTAATGGCAAGAACATAAAGAAACACACATTAGAAAGTAGATGCAATTTTCATGAAAAAATCAAAGTTGCATATTGCATAAACCGCAAAACAAAATGTATTAAAGAATATAATCAAGTAATGGCAAAAGAGGATACCTTTGTTGGACAGGAGGGATGCCTTCTTTCTCCTCAACACGTTCTTTGATGCGATCGATAGTGTCGGTAGGTTCGATATCAATTTCGATCTCTTTGCCTGTGAGAGTCTTGACCTTGATCATGGTGCCACCCCTAAGCCTCAAGACCAAGTGAAGAGTGGACTCTTTCTGGATGTTGTAGTCAGCGAGCGTTCGGCCATCCTCTAGTTGTTTCCCAGCAAAGATTAGCCTCTGTTGATCTGGTGGTATCCCCTCTTTGTCCTGCTCACATCAACAAGCAATTCAAAACGAAACACAATCGATCGATCGAGAAATCAAACAGAATCAATCGGATAAGACTAATCTGTGTCTCCAATCAACGAATGATTCTCCGAAAGAAAGTACAGATTCGAAAACCGTAGTAAGAAGTCTACAAGTGAGGAGGAGAGGAGAATACGGCACCTGGATTTTGGATTTGACATTGTCGATGGTATCGCTGCTCTCAACTTCTAGGGTTATGGTTTTTCCGGTCAAGGTTTTCACGAATATCTGCATCCTTCCTCGAAAGATTTCTTTGATTTCTCTCTCTCTATTTGTCTCTGCCTCTGATTCACGACTCAAAGAGCTCTTCTGAATGTATATAGGTAAAAAGGATTTAGGATAAATTCACTTACCGTGATTAGCGTTTGGTCTACGCTATTTCGTATTATCCCTCCTAATTAAATTTGTTCTTTTTTTTTTTGGAAAAAGTTGTACAGTATAAATCTTTTGAGTTCTAACCTATTTATTTATGTTTCTATAATCTTTGAGACTGATCAACAAAAATGGATGACGTACATATACTATTTTGAAGTGATTTTTCGCATTCTATTTCTCAGGTTAAAAGTTATAGCGATTAAATTAGTCATAAAATAAAAGTGATTTTAACTTTATGATTAGATAAATTATTAAGATTATTAATAATAAGAGTTTATCCAAAATCTAAAATATATATATTAAAATATAAAAAATGTTTCGTACATATATTGTGTTGCTTTTTTTGTAACCACTATATATATTGTATTGCTATCTATAAAAATATTCTAATAAAAGAGCTAAAAAGGGATAATTTAAAAAATACTATATTGATAGTTTCAAATTTGAAAATTATATATTTTTAAAACTACACTTTGTTAAATGTGAAAACACATTTTTAACCAGATTAGAATTCCAGTAACTACAATATATATTTGAAATTAATAATGATAATATTATAATTCTATAAAATCGTATAAATATAAATTATCATTTAATATATATATATATATATATATCGTTTAAATTAAACTATGTATAATATAAAAATACATAAATGTGTTAATTTTGATATTTGCATTAAAAATATTGCAACGAAAATTTTGGAATTTTTTGGTTATAGAAAATATACAAATGTTAATAAAATTCTATGAGTAAGAAATCTCAATAATAAATATTCATATCAAAATATACTATATATTTATGTTAATATCATTGAAATTTAATTATATATCATATAAAATAAATAAAATAATTATTTTGATCTATTCACCATTAAAAATATTGTAAATAAATAAGAGGTATTTTTTGTCTATGTGATTACTCTAATCCCATATGTATATCAATTGAGAAGAAATTGATTACTCTAGCAAGTGTAAGATTTTATTGGTTAATATTTTTCGAAAAATCTTACAAGAGATCGTTATATCGAAATTTTATTTATAAGCTATTGAAATTATTTACCGAGAACATGTGTTGCTCTCTTCGGCAAAACACTGACAAGAATAGTGTGGAAATGTTGATTGACAATTTGAAATGGTAAAGTTTTTTAGTAAAAACAATCACTTTTTTAAATGGGTCTAAAATAATTTTTAATGATAAACTAAATGGATCACATACATAATAGTAGAATGTGTTTTGGTTTTAAAATTGTTGTATACCCAAAATCAATATGAACCATCATCACTTTCGTTCAATATTTTGTTATGATAAATATATAGGGTTAGGCAAAAAATTTTGAATTAAAAAAAACCAAACAATCCAATCCGAAGAAGTAGTATTGCACTTTAAACAAAATTGGTTAGATATCCGAACGGGTTCAAAATTTTGGTATCTAAAAAACCAAAATCGAACCGATCCGAACCGAAATATATCGTATATTCGAGTATATTCAAACCAGATTTATAAACTTAGTTATATTAATTATTTTTAAATTTAATATGTGAAAATAATACAAAATATATAAGATATTTTTAATTGTCCAAAATACTTGGAAATATATACAAATAGTTAAAAAGTACATGTTTATAGCTAAACGATATTAAAATACCAAAAATATATATTGATTTCATATCTAAATATTTAAGGTAAACCAATTTTTATGTTAAGTTTAAGTATTTTGCCACACATTATTCAAAATTTTATGTTATATATTCTTTTTATTTTTAGATTTTGAGAAACTTAAACATATATGAACTTAAATTTTTTTATAAAACTAAATGAGTTATCCAAGTCCAAACCGAACCGAACCAGATAATACCTCTAATCAAAAAAAAAAAAAAAATTATTGATAACAAAATATATATTATTTATAATATCTAAATACAATATACTTTGGAAAAAAAACGCTACGCGTAGTGTGCAGATTATAACTAGTTCTTTTATTGTTTTTCACTTGTTTAGCCGTTTGTACTTTGTAAGATGGATTGAAGATTGATCCGTATGACGAGTTTAATCCTGGGTTTTATATAGTTGGGCCTAGCTGAGTATTCTTTACGAACCGATGCGGATCATAATTAGGTTGATTAGATTTGTGTTCTGTTTTGAGGAGAAACCCCGATTGGCAAAAATTTAAAGGGGTTCGGTTTCTCGTTCCCGAATCGATGTGTGCATTTTAACAATATGGGCCTATCCTAAGGTTGGCTAATAGAAGTTCAAACCGAATTTATTTTTTAAAACCCATAAAACAAATAAGGATTTGGGCTGGTGTAAAAGAAGGGACTCGCAGGGGCAGCAGCTTCTCAGCTTGTTTTCGTCCTGAAAAAGTGTCATTGAACAGCAACGAACAAAGTAACATTCCGTATATACAACAAAACGGTACATGAAGTGATATGAATCTCCGCGGGAAGAATCGCATTTTCCTACAAATAGGTCATAGGTGCCGTTAGTTTGGTAAAATGTTTATATAGATACTTCTTGCTATTTAAACTGACTCGGAAAATATATTTCCTTTCAAGCATCAACACCAAGACACATCATAAATAATTTCAATAATTCCCATGGCAGCCACAACACGTGCTAGAAGACAAAAATGACTTTTCTTTCGAAAACGATACATAGGCCACTACTATTAATAATTAGTGCCTTGTTTAAATTTTGTAAGTACAAATCTAATTGTTCACAAACCCTACCTAAATCTTTCTTTGTTTGAGGTCAACGAAAATTAAATGTGTTATACTGGTTTCGTTGAGAGATATGCAATGCCGCTTTTGTTCTTTCCGACTCTTCTGACTTTCTTGTTTCTTGGTAGATGTTTACAATGGTTCAATGTGCGATGGGAACAGAAAACAACAGCCTTTATTTCTTGTGCATCTCAGTTATACAGTAACACGAAGAGGTCTCTGAATGATCTCCCCCCCCCCCCCCCGCCCCCCCAATCGAATAGTGGATCAGTCGATCAGATTATTTTTTACGACCCCCAAAAAAAAATTGAACTCAACCCAAGCTCCTCTACATGCACAGTTCTCTGTTTTAATACACTACAGTATGCATAAAACCTATAGTATTTTTTTTTATTTGGCTTTCATAAAATTTATGGGTAATTAGGTCGACTTTTAAACAAAATTAGTTATTTTCTAATTTAATATGTGCGCTTTTCTAAATGTTGGTTTAATTCAATTAAAATCAGTTACTCAAGCCATATACTATGCAAGCAACATATTCTAGACCACTCCCAAGCCAATATATCTATCTATCTATTACTATAAAATAAAGTTTTTTCTCTCCTGCTGACACGTAAGATGCCAGGTCAAAAATTCAAAGTCTGTGAATGCGACACGTGTCCGTTCACTCAAAACGCGTCATTTCATTTAAGTTAAAATACAATTGGCGTTAATGGACTCCACAAGAGGAGTTGAAATAATTTTTAAGCCCATTTCTCACTAAACCTAGCAATCTCCACCGTATGTGATATTTCGCGACTTCTCTTCCGTTCAGTTCGTCGTCACTGCTCCTTCCGTTTTGAAGAATCTGATGCTTCCCCTTCCCATTAACTACATCAATAATAATTGAAAATACAGTTAGAATTACAATGACTCTCTCTTCATCTTCTCTTGATTTGCTATATATATACGGAGCTCAACCACTACACGAAATCTCGGTCATCTACTCACACCCAAACCACATCACCTATTCCTCAAAAAGGCTCCAAATCCATCTTCCCCAACCTTCCAACTATATTCTCCTATTATGTTGTCCCTGGTGTGTGTATAAGAGGAAGTTGATTTGAAACTGTCTTTCGTCATTTGCTCATTATTTTCTATTTAATCAGATATAATCTATGATCATCGTATATATGTATAATACCGATCTGTCACGAATCTTTTTCTTAATTCTGCATTCATCAGTATATTCATGTATAATCCAATTCTCTCTCGATATTTTCCTCAAAAAAGAATTACTTTGATATTAGTTCCTATCCACGGGATTTTGAAAAATGCAAGATCATGTTCTAAGCAGAATTTTTGGTTTGCAGGAATATGCTATTTAATTGGCAGCAAATCTTTTACCGAAGATGCATGATTATGAAGAAATAAGATTTGTTTAGTGGTTTCGTCCCAATTTGCTACAAGATTAAGTAACATGATTTTGTATTTCTATTGCAGGACTTTAAGTGTGATAAGTCGGTTAGCAGAAGTAATCAGTCTAAGAGCTCAGGTGTTTGGAGATGACACATATTGGTTGCTGAAAATGAAATCTGGTAAAGTAGAAGCAAACTAGAATCAAAGGGATCTTAGGAGACTGAACAGATGTTTAAGACATGGGGAAAAAGATTATGGAGGAAAGACTAAGAGAAACAAAATGATACTTATAGCAAACTTGGGAGTGAAGAAACTGGTGGTTCAGTGGAGAAGGTGAAGACGAATTAGTGGGAAAAAGTTAAGGTGTACCAGGCATTAATGGCTTGTTTCTTTTCTCCATATGCACATTGTTTTTTTTTAAACAGTGTCATTTGAGGTTTTGGTTTTGTTACTGAAAGAGGTGAGAAGGTTCCACATTTCACTTTTTTTTTGTTGTATGACATATTCATTATAAACACACAAACATTGGGTGGTTAAATAAAATTTAACAAACAGAATAAGATTTACAATAAACAAGTATCATCAGATAAATTAAAAACCTATAGTTAATTTGGTTACGAAAATTGCAAAGGCCTTCAAAAAAAAATATTTGTATGAAAAACTTGCTAAGCATAATGGTTAATGACACATATTACATTATTTACATTTTAAATGTATAATTATCCAAAACAATGTAACTAATTAGTACGTCCATAATATTGCTATGCGAAAAAAAATTTGCATCTTCTGATAGAAAGCTATATCGCTTTAGTAGATCACATATGTTTTTAAAAACGGTTTAGTGTTAACTGCACTATGGTTTTGTTGTTTTTGGTTAACATTCATAAAAGTTAACCGACATATTTAAGGGTTAGCTTTTTAAGGGTTCAGATGTTTGTCGATTATATAGTTTATAAATAGGAAATTTAATTGTCGTTTGCTTTGATTTAAAAATAAAATTACATTTTATTTCCATACAGAAAAACATAAAAAATTATTCAAAATAGCGGTTGTTTTTTTTTCAAAATAAGAAATAAGAACTCATTTATGAATACATTCCTCTTGCCAGACTTCTCTTCAGGAAAAAAACCCAAATTAATATATATTCATCAATACATACAAAACATAAAACATTGAATATTTGTGTTTAGAGTTCCTTATTATTAACTATAGTGTATCCTCACAATAATGGTCTGCAATATTCAAACCCAAAAAACACATAAAATTAAATCATATGATATATCATATATATAGGATTAGCATACATATCTCACAAGAACAATTTTTAAAAATATTAATAGGATAGTAACATATAATGTTTAGTAGAATACCGAAAACTGTTGAAATTATTTCAAAATTAATAACCCGCCCGTAGGGCGGGCCAGTCCTAGTAAATTATATAACAACGACAATATGTAATGCATTAATTCATTCCTAATCAATTTCTTATGTGACTGATGCCATGCACATGAAACAGAAGAAGGAAAAAAAAAGAAGTTATACATAGCTTCTATAATGCATGCATGTTGCATTAAGGCATCTTTATCCACGAGAGGCTCTTCTTAGAGCATCCATAATGGTGGATTCCATTGTGGAGTCCTTAGAGACTATTTTAGTATTTTTTTTTTGTTTATTGAATAGTTAAGGGAGTCTTTGTAAAATAAGCAGTCCAATCACTACAAGAAAACATGCATATACCGAGGGAAAAAATAGTCGGTATGTCGTCGGAATAACGCTATTCCGACGACATACCGAGGAAATACGTCCTCGGAAAAAATTCCTCGGAATTTTATATTTCTTCGGAATTCCCTCGGAAATTTCTGACGGAATTCCGAGGAACACAAATTCCGAGGAAATACCGAGGACCACTGTTCGTCGGAATATACCGAGGAATACGTCCGTCGGTATATTCCGAAGACTATTCCGAGGGAAGTAATCGTCGGAAGTTCCGATTTGTACCGAGGGTATATTCCGAGGAATCCTTCCCTCGGAATTTTCAAAAAATTTAATTTAAAAAAAAAAAAATTTTAAATTAATTTTTGAAATTTAAATTTGAAAATATAAAATTTAAATTGGAAACATATTATTATATAAAATTCAAAGTCGTACAAATAAAAAAAACATTTCGAGTTTATAAAAAAAAAAGCTACGGGTTTTGGACGTTCGGGTCTGGCATGGTCGGGAGCACCTCGTTCGGGTGTAACCTCCTCATCATCTCCAACATTTGCTCGTTGAGCTTCTTCTGTGCCTCCCAGCCCGCCTGTTGACTCGCCACCGTGGACTCCAACGCAGATATGCGATCATCCTTGTCCTTCATCTGACCCAAAAGTACTTCTGGATCAACAAAAGGTGGTGGTGCAGCAGAAGACGGAACCGACCGGGAACGACGACCCGAACCGAACAAACGTCCCTTCTTCTTTGGAACCGCCTGAAATAGAAAAGTGCCAAAATTAAATAATAGAAAAAATAAATTGAACATCAAAAAAAGAACTTACCGATTCAACGATTTCGTTGATCCGAACCCGAGGCAAGTAGGTCGAACCCGTGGAATCGTCATCCTCGGTTTGAAGCTGAGACGCTTAAACAAAAAATAGTTTAAATATATAAAAATAGTTTAATAATTACAAAATACTTTTAATATATTAAAATTGTTTAATAATTACAAAATTAGTTTTAATATATAAAAATTATTAAAAATTTATAATTTTTTAGTATACATGATTTAACATATATATATATATATATATATATATATATATATGTATAAAAAATTATAAATCGTTTATAAATAGAGAAAAAAGGTTTATAAATTTTTTAAAACATTTTAAAAAACGTTTTATTATTACTGGAAACTTGGAAAACGTTTTTAAAAATAGAAAAACGCTTTTAAAAATCAAAACATGTTTTAAAAATAGGAAAACGTTTTGAATTTTAACCAAAACAAAAAAAATAATTCCAAAAAAACTAAAACAACAATCAAAACAACAATCCTAACTTAAACTATCCATTCAATCCTAAACTATCCATCTAACAACCTAAAATCCAAAATTCTAATCTCACAAACCATAATCACTCAAATTTTTTGAAGAAAAGAGAGAGGGATAGGTGCTTACATGATTTGGCAAAGAATTGGAGGAAACAAACGGTGGGATTCGCCGGAAATCAATGGAGGAGGAGGAACCGCGTAGAGGAAGAGAGGAGAGGAAGAGAGAAATGGGGAAGAAAGAATCGAGATATCCTAATTTTATGAGGGGTCCGACGGACATTTTCTGTCGGAATTTCCTCAGTATATTTTTAAGGGTCGTCGGAATTTCCTTGGTTTAGATATATCTGATTTTCCCGAAATGTTTGGCGGCTAGGGTTCCCGGGTAAATGAAAAAATTCCGAGGAACAAGGGTTCCTCGGAATATCTTCAGAATATTCTGAGGAAATTCCGAGGAAACAGGGTTTGGGGTTTCAAATTCCAATTTTTTGCCGTATTTCATTTCTTATACAAATGTAATGCATACCATTGAGGATTCTTTGTATAGATGATCATAAACCAGGAAATAACAAAATTTCAAAAATAATTGTAAGTATTCCCTTTAACATTTATTAAAGTGTATAAGTGTTTATCTTATGTTGTGTGGTTTTCGTTCAAGCAATCGTAAAAGTGTTTGTTATTATGTTAAACACCAAAGTTTGACTTCATAATATGGTTAAGACACTTAATGAAGGTTATATACGTGTTATTCAATCCGCAAAACGTTGTTTTCGGTTTAAAACCCCAAGTTCCTCGGAATTTCCTCAGAATATTCTGAGAAAATTCCGAGGAAATACTGAAAATCAGTACTTTCCTCGGAATTTCCTCGGAATTTTCTGAGGAAATTTCGAGGAACTAGGGGTTTTAAACCGAGAACCCACATGTTCCTCGGAATTTCCTCAGAAAATTCCGAGGAAATTTCGAGGAACAATACTTTATAATCAAATCCCTAAATCGAGAAGGTAAATTCCGAGGAAATTCCGAGGAAACCCTAAAGTCCCTCGGAATTTCCTCGGTATTTCAACAAAAAAAAAACAAAAAATAAAGCTACTCTGATTCCGAGTCAATGGCTTCTTTTTTTATGTTTTGTGAAGGAGAAGTGATATCTTGCATATTTGCATTGTTTTATCTATTCGTTCATAAGTATTTGATCATATAGATTAGGACGTAGACATCTTTAGGTCCAAACCTTTCTATGTCTTTATCAGGTGTTATAATCTGTTTTAATGTCCATCAGTCTTGTAGCAGATGATAAAGCTGAATGACCATCTCTGCAACCTTCGTACAATGGTTTCTTTCCAGCATCCAACATATCATAAAATCTTCTAGCTTCTGCATTGGATAAATTTTCCTCTCTAAAATGATCATTTACCATCTGCTCAGTACCTACACCATAATCTACATCCGTTCTAATTGGTTCTTCTAATCTAACTGCCGGCTGAGGTTCGCTAGTACTACCAAATTCATAACCAGTTTCCCCATGATGGTACCAAATTTTGTAACTTCGTGTAAACCTACTCAAATATAGATGAGTCCAAACATCCCACTTTTTAATATTTTTTCTATTTTTACAATTAGAGCAAGGACATCTTAACTTACATGTTTCTGCTTCCGGTTGTCGGCGAACTAACCCCATGAATTCGGTTATACCTCGTTGGTATTCTTTCGTAAGCAATCTCGTCTCCGGATCAATATGAGATCGATCGATCCAAGAACGAAATAATTTGAAGAAGACATGTTTTTTATATCAATTTCGTGATAGTAGGAGATAAGAAGAAGAAATGGAGTGAATGAAGAGGAAGAGGGGTGGCTGTATTTATAGATGAAATCCAGCCCATATACTGAGGAAATTCCGAGGAAAAACTACCATGCCTCGAAATTTCCTCGGAATTTTTAAAATTGTCCAACAGCTATCCCAACGGCTACAAAATGTCCTCAGAATTTTAGAAATATCCGTCGTTTTTTTCGACGGAAATGGTTTCTTCGGTATTCCCTCGGAATATTCCGAGGAAATGTGTTTTCCTCGGAATTTCCTCAGAAAATTCCGAGGAAACCATATTTCTAGGTTTCCTTGGAATTTCCTCGGTTTTTCGTCAGAAAATTCCGAGGAAATCATTTTCCCTCGGAATGTCCCTCAGAATACCGATGTTTTCTTGTAGTGAATGGTGAATTCTTTTTAGAAGTCCTTAGGAAAAAAAAAGTTTGAATACTCTTCCTCTTGAGACTCCTCCATCGACATAACATACATGTATAAATGCTTTGCATACCATTGGCTTACTGATATATGGTGTTTTTCACATCATTGTACATACGTTTTCATTTGTTTCAAGTCACTAATTCGTGTCAGTCTAGTCCTTTTTGACCTTTTACAGGTCTGGAGTTAGCAGAAGAAAGAAGAGAAGGTGCCTGATGAAAAGAAGTCCTTTTGGAGCATTCCTGCGGAGAACACTCAAGAGAACAGTCCCGAGACTGATCTCTCTCAAGCGGAACAAGCAGACGGAGTGATCCGGTGATTGTTCCAGACAAATATGGAAACTCCTATTTCGGGAATTGAAGCCCTGTTGCCCTAATCTCTTTCCTTCTGATTGGCGCCTCCATATAAAACGCCACCTATCTATTTTCTATTTTTTTTACGCTAGTTTTTACAAGAGAACACTGAGTATTTGCGATCTGCAACTTGTAAGGGAGAAGAACCAATCCTCTCATAGAGAAGATCATCTGAACCCTATTGTTTCATACTCTGTTCTTATGCAATTTTATTCAGGATTTATGTCTTTGTCTATGTGCATCATGATCGAGTAGTGACCTTGCTCGCCTAGGGTTTTTAGGGTGTTGAGACATGAGCTAAACATAGATAAGCGATCCATAACTGTTCTTCATTCATACTGTTCTTACTGCTTTCATTAAACTGATCACTTGATGTTAGATCACTAGTTCATCACCTAGTTAACCGCTTAGGATGATAACTTGACATGTATTGAATGAGCTTAGTATCCCTAATCAGCGAAAGTAGATATTAGGGTGGTAAGTGAACTGATCGGACCTGTTCTCTAAAGCTTGCAATCGATCCTCATCCCAACGACAGTTAGGTGGTGAGATCGACCTGCAAAGCGATCACTGCCACGACAGTGGAGTGTTCCAGCTTAGTGATCCGAGTTCTAGAAAGCACTTCATCGCGCTTGAATAATTGTTTGGCTCCAATTCAACACCCAATGAAATACCCTAGGCTAGCTCTTGTTTAATTGAATCAATCTCGTGTTTATTTTGCTTGTTTACTATCGCCTATTTCAACCAAATCATATCTTCTTCTTAGCTTGATTCTGAAACTTATAGAACTAGAGTGTAGACTGGTCCTCTGGATTTGAATCTCAAGTACTACAATTGCAACTGTTAACTTGGCAGTAGCAAGGATTCATTTTTAGTGTATCAAGTTTTGGCGCCGTTGCCGGGGGGGGGGACCAGATTTTTTACCTCTAATTTTCGGTTTCATATCTAGTCTAAGATATCTAACTCGTGTTATTTTCTTTGTTTCAGCTGATGATCCAGGTGCATGACCAGTAGACATACTCGGAGCAACGCACAAGGACCATTACATCAGCTTTCTAACGAGGAACTAGCGAGATTGGAACGACAGAACCGTCAACAGCCGAGATCAACGAACACCAACATGGGTGATCATCCAGATGATCTCACTGCTGCGTTTGCACTCATGCAACAGCAGATGCAGCAGATGCAGCAGACGATCCAAGCGCAGCAAGCTGCTGCCGAGCAAGCTGCTCTGAATGCTGCGAACCAACAGGAGGGAGTGGTCCAGATCGGCCAGAGAAACTTACTGCGTAATCTGCCCGCTACGCGATCTGCCATAACCCCTCCACCGTGCACAAGGCAAGACTTCGAGATCAAGCCAGCCTTGATAAGTCTAGTGCAAAGGAAGATCTTCAATGGGCTTCCTGCTGAGATACCGATGGACCACATCGAGCACTTTGAGAAGATGTGTGGTTTCACTAAAGCGAATGGAGTACCACCCGATTACATCAAGTGTACTATGTTCCCTTTCTCTCTTGATGGGAAAGCTGCTCGCTGGCTTGATTCACTACCCACCGGATCACTCACAACTTGGGAACAAGTCCGAGAAGCTTTCTTAAGCCACTTCTACACGAAATCGAAGACAGCAGCTCTGAGACAGAAGATCGTGACCTTCAAACAGCTGGTAGACGAGCCGTTCTGTGATGCTTGGGAGCGATTCAATGTCTACCGCAGAGAATGCCCACATCACGGTTTTGAGGAAGACTATCTGCTGGGAGTGTTCTACGATGGAGTAGGCTGGGAGTACAGGAACGCTTTGAACTCAGCCAGTAAAGGAGATTTCATGACTCAGTCCACTCAAGGTGCATTCGAATTGATTGAGAACATGGCCTCAAGCTCAGCTGACAATAACCGCGAGACTGATCGCACTCAGAAGGTGAAGAGCATCGACAACAGCAAGATTGATGAGCTCTCTGCCAAAGTCGACCAGCTGATTAAGAGTAACCAGAACCAAGTCTTCATCATGGAAGAATCCCCACAGGATAAAGCTACCGCAGAAGGCACATCAGAGGCAGATCAGTCGGCTGAGGATCAGCATGAAGTGAGTTATGTGAATGGGCAAGGATGGCAGTTCAAGAACTATCACCCGAACCCTAACGTGAGGAACAATCCCCACCTGTTCAATGCCCCTAAACCAGACGATAAAGCTCAAGGGAACCAAGGTCAGAACAGTGGATATCAAAGGCCTTATGGCAATCAGGGAAGAACCTTTGTCCTTAACCCAGCTCAGAATGCTCAGTTCCACAGCCAGAAACAGCCGGTTAATCAGCAAGCTGCACAACCGACTCAGACTGCTCCGCATGATGACATGAAGAGTCTCGCCAATATGATGAGCCAGCTGCTCCAAGGACAGCAGATCCAAGGGAAAGCACTGAACCAGGTCACAAACGACATCAACACCAGGATGAATCATATGTTCAATGACCTGAGTGTGAAGTATGACAATGTCTCAAGCCATATGAGACAGATGGATATTCAGATTGCTCAGACTGCTGAGAACGTGAAGAGACAGCAAGGAACTCTCCCTGGGAAAACAGACAAGAACCCCAAGGAGTGCAATGCAGTAGGGTTGAGGAGTGGAAAGCAACTGCCTGATCTAGACCCCAGGAGATTCACATCGGCTGAGAAAGGAAAGCAGAAGGAGTCGGATCAGCCATCTAAAGCTGTACCCACAGGTGAGGATGATGCAGAACAACCTACTGAGACTGTTCCGACGGAAGCAGAGCGACCCGCTGGGGTTGTTCCACCGACTGCAGCGCCTTCTCCTGCTCGTCAGTATGTGCCAAAAGTTCCTTACCCTGTTCCAGCTAAGGCTACACGCAAGGATAAGGAAGAGATGAAGTGCAGGAAGATGTTAGAAGACCTAACTGTCAAGCTCCCTCTGATGAGTGCGATCCAGATGATACCATCCATGCGCAGCTTTGTCAAAGGACTGATCTCTGGGAAGATATCTGATGACAATGAGTTCATGATTGTCTCTAAGGAGTGCAGCGCGGTGCTCCAGAACAGAAGGATCAAGAAGATGGGTGATCCGGGAAAGTTTGTTCTCTCGGTTCAGATTGGGAGAACACTTTTCTCATGCTCATTGGTCGATCTAGGGTCGAGCATAAACCTCATGCCATACACTGTGGCTAAGCGCCTTGGATACTCGGACTTCAAGCCTACCAAGATGTCCCTAGTGTTTGCTGATCGATCTGTCAAGTCTCCAGTTGGGATCCTAGAGGATCTTCAAGTTCTGGTCGGAAACACCCTTGTTCCTGCCGATTTCGTTGTTCTGGAAGTTGAGGAAGATTCCAATGATCCCCTGATCCTAGGCAGACCATTCCTCTGCACCGTTGGAGCTATCATTGATGTCCGACAAGGGAAGATCGATCTCCACCTTGGAGATATTGTGATGAAGTTTGAGATGGATCAGATGCTCAAGAAGCCGATGCTGGATGGACAAACCTTCACTGTCCAAGAAGATGGTGATCCCCTAGAGCCGCATGAAGGTATGATCGAGGAGATTCTCACCGAGGATCCACTTGAACTCGCCTTAGTCAGAGCTGAAGCCGAGCAAAGCTTGGAGAGTGTTGATGCTGATGCCTATGCCAAGATCCTGGATTCAGCTAGGAGTATGGAGAGGATGGTGGCGAATCTAAGTCTAGGGGAGAACAGTGACTCCAGCACATCAACTGGAACAACCACGCCTCAGAACCCGACTGTTCCGGCAGCTCAGCCCGATGACTCATGGAGCGAGCTGAAAGCTCCAAAGGTAGAGCTCAAATCCCTTCCCAAGGGACTCAGGTATGCATTTCTTGGACCCAACTCCACATATCCTGTCATTGTGAATGCTGACCTGAACAATGCAGAGACTGCTCTGCTTTTGTGTGAGCTGAGGAAAATATCGTAAGGCTTTAGGTTACTCTCTAGCTGACATACCTGGCATTTCACCTGATCTGTGCATGCATAGAATACACCTGGAAGATGAATCGATGACTTCTGTAGAACATCAGAGGAGGTTAAACCCGAATCTAAAAGATGTTGTAAAGAAAGAGATAATGAAACTTCTAGAAGCAGGTGTGATCTATGCGATCTCTGACAGTAAGTGGGTTAGTCCCGTGCATGTAGTACCTAAGAAAGGTGGGATCACTGTTGTAACCAATGAAAAGAATGAATTGATCCCCACTAGAACAGTTACTGGTCATCGCATGTGCATTGATTTTCGTAAATTGAATGCTGCGACTCGTAAGGATCACTTCCCGCTTTCCTTTTATTGATCAATGCTTGAGAGATTGGCTAACACCCTTACTATTGCTTTTTAGATGGTTATTCAGGTTTCTTTCAGATTCCCATCCACCCAGATGATCAGGAGAAGACGACGTTACATGCCCTTATGGAACATATGCATACAGGAGGATGCCATTCGGCTTGTGCAATGCTCCAGCGACCTTTCCAGCGATGCATGATGTCAATTTTTACTGATCTGATCGAAGACATAATGGAGGTTTTCATGGACGATTTCAGCGTCTAGGAAGCTCCTTTCATGTCTGTTGTCAAATTTGTGCAGGGTAACTGAAGCGATGCGAAGAGAAGCATTTGGTGCTGAACTGGGAGAAATGCACTTCATGGTGAGAGATGGGATTGTTCTGGGACACAAGATATCCGAGAAAGGCATTGAGTGGACAAGGCAAAGATCGAGGTCATGATGAGTCTGCAACCACCAACTTCAGTGAAGGAATCAGGAGTTTCTTGGGACACGCTGGTTTCTACAGGAGGTTCATCCAAGACTTCTCTAAGATCGCGAGACCACTCACATCGGTTGCTCTGCAGGAAGCTCAGTTGCCTTTGACAGTGACTGCTTAGCCGATTCCACACAATCAAGGGAGCTCTAGTCAGTGCACCAGTTGTCCAACTCCAGACTGGGATCTCCCTTTTGAGATCATGACAGATGCAAGTGATTTTGCAGTGGGAGCAGTCCTTGGACAGCGTAAAGCAAAAGAAGCTTCACGTGATCTACTATGCCAAGCAGAACTTTGGATGAAGCTCAATGCCGATACGCAACACAGAGAAAGGAGCTCCTTGCCATCCGTGTTCGCTTTTGAGAAGTTCAGATCTATCTTTGTTGGATCAAAGGTGATTGTGCACACAGACCACACGCGGCTCTCAAGTACCCTGCTCACGAAGAAGGATGCTAAACCGCGGCTCTTTAAAGATGGAATTCTATTGCTCCAAGAGTTCGATCTAGAGATAAGAGACAAGAAGGGGGGTTGATAACGGAGTGGCAGATCAATCTCTCCAGGATGAAAGTGTCGGATGAGACAGTTCTTGATGTGGAACAACCGATGGAGTACGTCAATGCGATTGGTCTGCGCAACATGGAGCAGTCGTCCGTGCATTAAGGACTGCCCGCGTAGAAGGAGCATTCGTAGCAGTAATCCAGAAGGAGTACCCGAACCTCCATGGTTTGCTGAGATTGCCAACTTCTTGGCAGCTGATAAAGAGCCCTTGAGGTTCATGGGAATGAGAAGAAGAAATTTCTGAGGGAGGCAAGGCACTACTTCTGGGATGACGCCGTATCTCTATCGGCAAGGCAAGGATGGATCTTCAGGAGATGTGTTCCAGAGGCTGATATTCCAGGAATCCTTC